>NC_138131.1:69114038-69539038 GCF_964188305.1 Podarcis bocagei
GAGATTCTTGGAAAGAAACCAAGAGGACTTACAGAAGGGAACTGTGGATCCAATTGCAGAACAAAGGAGAGCACTAGACATTCTGAACCTATCGTTTGGACTTAACCCATCACCATCAGAGGAAGAGCAACAACTTGGAGCGGTTGGAGGAGTAACAAAAAAATAACAAGACGGCTCTGCAATTCCTTAGCTGGACTTGTAATGGGCTGAACATGCCTTTGAAGAGACGTCAAGTGTTTCATATTTTGAAAAGAGAACAATTGGACTTGATTTGTTTACAAGAAACCCATGTAACCAGAGCACACAGGAAACTACTCATAAATAAAAGATTAGGACAAGAATTCATTTCATCGGATAAAGTTAAGAAAAGAGGAGTCGTGATCTATGTAAAAGAGAAATGGGTTCCAAAAATGATGTTTAAAGATGAACAAGGAAGATATCTGGCAGTTGAAATACAAGTACAAGGAGAAAAATTCTTAATAGTTGGAATTTATGCACCAAATGAAGGCAAGGCGGAATTCTTCAAGAAACTTCATGAAACTCTGATGGACTATTTGGATTACAATATGATAATTATGGGAGACATGAACGGTGTAGTTTCTACAAATATGGACAAGGCACAAAGACTGACAATCTCCAAGGAAGGGAGACTTCCGAAGACCTTCTTTGAAATGACGGAAAATATGGACCTAATAGACATATGGAGAACAAGGAACCCTCTTGAGAGAGAGGGAACTTTTTTCTCTCAAGCAATGATGACCTGGACCAGAATTGATCAAATTTGGATCACTAGTGGGATGGCTCCAAAGATTAGGAGGGTAGAAATCTGCCCAAAAACTTGCTCCGACCATAACGCCGTGAAGATGGAAATGAAACTTACAACAACTGGTCAATTTAGATGGAGGATGAATGACACCCTGTTTCGAGATAAGGAGATCCACATGAAGGCCCAAAAAACTTTAAAGGACTATTTTGAAATAAATCTAAAGGCCGATGTGGAAAAAAGAGTGATCTGGGACGCAAGTAAAGCTGTGATGCGAGGATTCTTGATTCAACAAAATTCAATAAAAAAGAGAAAGCAGAATGAGAAGAAGGAAAAGATTTTGGAAAAGATAAAAGAAGGAGAGAAAAAATTAAGATCAAAACCAAAGTCCCAGGAGATTTTGAGAGAGATTAAGTTATATCAAACACAATATATGGAATTGATGAATCAAGAGATTGAATGGAAGATAAAGCAAGTGAAACAAAAAACATTCGAATCAGCAGATAAATGTGGCAAACTTCTGGCATGGCAATTGAAGAAAAGGCAGAAACTAAATACAGTTACAAGCCTAGAAGTGGATGGAAAGAACATATCTAAACCCAATGAGATTAGAAACTGTTTTCTGAGTTATTTCAAAAAACTTTATTCTCAAGGACCACAAAATGAAGAGGACATAGATAAATTCCTTAAAAAATATGGATTACAAAAAATCTCTCATCAAAGCAAGGTGGATTTAAACCAGAGAATAACAGAACAAGAGATAGAGGGTGCCATTCAAGACATGCAATTGGGCAAGTCTCCAGGGCCAGATGGACTGACTTCCAGATACTATAAATCTTTGAAGGAGTGGTTGGTTCAACCGTTAAAGGAAGTCTGCAATGAGATTTCAGAGGGGGGAAAGGCACCAGAATCGTGGAAAGAAGCGTATATTTCACTCATACCAAAGACAGAGACTGAAAAGACTCAACTTAAGAACTACCGCCCAATATCATTACTTAATGTGGATTATAAATTTTTTGCAGACATTTTGGCAAAAAGACTTAAAAGATTGTTGATGGAGAAGATTCATAAGGACCAAGCAGGCTTTCTCCCAAAAAGGCACTTATCGGACAATGTAAGGAATATAATAGACATTCTGGAATTGCTAGAGGTGAACATAAACACTAAAGCAGTGCTGATTTTTGTGGACGCGGAGAAAGCCTTTGACAATATTTCTTGGAGTTTTATGAAAAAGAATCTTCATGGGATGGGGGTAGGCCAAGGTTTTGAGAATGGTATGGGTGCAATATATTCTGAACAAAAAGCTAAGCTGATTGTAAATAATGTGATAACGGAGGAACTTAAGATAGAAAAAGGAACACGACAGGGGTGCCCAATTTCTCCATTGCTTTTCATTTCTGTTCTGGAGGTGTTGCTGAATATGATTAGAAATGACCAGCAGGTTAAAGGTGTACAGGTCGTAGCTAAACATTACAAGTTAAGGGCATTCGCAGATGACTTAGTATTGACCTTACAAGAGCCAAACACTAGTACGAAAAGAGTGTTGGAGATAATTCAACAATTTGGCCAGGTAGCCAGACTTAAACTGAACAAACAAAAAACTAAAGTCTTAGAAAAAAATTTGACAGTCATGGAGAAGGAGAAATTTCAAGAAGAGACAGGTTTGACAGTGGTTAAGAAGGTGACATACCTAGGGGTTCATTTGACATCTAAAAATTTGAACTTGTATAAGGACAACTATGAAAAATGTTGGTCAGAAATTAAAGAAGATCTAGAAATATGGTCAAATCTAAAATTGTCAATGTTAGGCCGAATTGCAGTTATTAAGATGAATGTATTGCCTAGAATGCTATTTTTGTTTCAAACTTTGCAGATTCTTGACAAGATGGACTGTTTCAAGAGGTGGCAGAAAGACATTGCGAGATTTGTCTGGCAGGGCAAAAAGCCCAGAATAAAATTTAAAATACTTACAGATGCAAAAGAAAGAGGGGGATTTGCCCTGCCGGACTTAAAACTGTACTGTGATGGGATGATGAGCTGCTTGTGCGTAAAATCGTAGTCCCTCAGAGTTTGTGCAACTCCACAAACCTCTGTGTGTGACAGAGCTCCTCAGACATGTCTGCTCTAGTCACTTGCAGATTCCGACAGTGGTTGTTTTCGGAAGCGCTTCCAGCATAAAAGCTCCTTAACGGAAACACGTCTTCGGGACTCACGGCGTGACAGCTTCCGGCGAGGAATAGGTCTCCCTATGGGAGCTTCTGACACCTCCCCACTGTTCTCGCTGGACGTGTCCCTGAGCCCTCCCTCTTGCTCGCTTTCCCTCAGAGATCCTCCCCTTTCCCTGCTAGTTCCTGCTTTAGCTGCTGCGTCTCTCTCAGCCTTTGTGAGACTCTCCTCCAGAGACCCATCTCTCCCCCTGCTGGTCCCTGCTTCAACTGTTGAGTCCCTCCCAGCCTCCGTGAGCCCTTTCCCCACCTGTTCCTCCGATGGCAGTTCCCTGACATCCACCTCCCCTCCAGGACCCCCTTCACCCCCGCCCGTTCCCTCTCCTCTGGGCGGTGAGGAGGTAAAACCCCGAAAAGAATCCTCTTCATCTTCAGACGTCTCGAACATTTCCCTCCATCGGTCGCTGTTCCGGCTCGCTGAATCCTCCTCCTCCTCGGAATCTGTGAACCCCTCCAACTCCTCTTCCTCATCTGTGGTGGCAAAGTATTCCCTCCGGAACCTCGCCACTGGCTGAGGTTTACGTGGGAACCTCTGATGAAAAGTTTCTATTAAAACCTCGTCCTTGACATCCTCTGCCATGACCCAGGTGTTTTTGTTATTGGTTTCAGAACTCACAGGGTTAAAGAGTTCTGTGTGACGTCTCTTCCCTGAGGCGTGGTTAGAAACACATACGGGGAGTGGTTTGACGCCGAGTGTTTCAGTCTGCTTTTGGGACGCTACGCGAAAGGGAGAATGGGCGAGCTTTCGCCAGGTTTAATTTACGATGTTATTCTACTTGATTAAAGGCTAGAGAAGATAAGGAACGCTTTGTGTCTGTTCTGAATTATTCACCCACACGCTGCAATTGCTTCTATCTGCTGTGATCGCTCTGCTGACAGCCAGGGAGCCAGAGGACTTTTGGATCGGCACAAACAGTCTGCAAGCCGCGCAAGGGAAGCGCGCTGGACTCCATGTTTGTTTTTCTTGGCACTCATGGCAACTTTGGCTTATCGGTTGCCATAGGTTATGGGTGCTTGCCAACGCTTTGAAGCATTGCAGGAACGTCCCACGTGTGGGGAGGCCAGCAAGCTAGCTGAAAAGTTGCTGGGGCCAGCTGGAGCTCTGGAGCTGTTTCTCTGAGGCTGGAAGGAGCTCGCTGGGGAGAAGTGATCTGCCGGTGCCGGGAGGCGGAGGAAGCTACTGCCGAGACGTGAGTAAGCTTAGCCCCCGGGGGAGGAGATGGCAGACGATCGTGAATCATTCTCAGTTCCCTTCGAAAAATTAAACGGACAAAATTGGGCCGAATGGAGCCGGAAGCTAAAGGCCTGGCTGGTAGCCAAGGGGTTGTGGGAGGCGACCCAGGGACCCCCTCTACCACCACCTGCAGCAGGAGCAGCAGCGGCGGACATAGCAGCTGCTCACGCGTCGCAGAGGAAGAACCAGAAAGCCCTGGGAGCTATAGTGCTCAGTTTGGAGGGCTCCCAACTTCCTCTGGTTGAAGGGCTTGAAACTGCCCAGGAGGCCTACCAAGCCCTTGAGAGGGTGCACCACAGAACCACGGCTGGTGCAAAGATCCACACCACCAGACGCTTGTTTGAGATGAAGCTGCGTCCCGGTGGGAACATCAGACAGCATGTTACTGAGATGCTATCTGTTTTCAATGAGTTGCGGCTGTTGCAAGTCAACTTCTCAGAGGAACTGAAGGTTTATATTTTGCTCAGCTCTCTGGACAAAAGCTATGACAATTTGTGTCTGTCTATGGAATCCATGAGTCCACAGGATTTGACTCTATCGTACGTGACAGGGCGTCTTTCGGACGAACAGGAGAGGCGTGTCCGAGAGGGCAGGTCTGGCGCAGGCAGCTCCACCGGTTGCAGAGGTGGGGGGGGGGCAAGCCAGATGAGAGCTGTGTTCAGGCTTTTTCCACTCGTCGATGTTATGTCTGTGGATCGAACAGCCACCTAAAACGGGCTTGTCCGCAGAGAAGCAGAGAGACCGGGCAGGATGTCTCCAAGGTCGCTTCCCATGGGAACCAGTCTCGGAGAGGAGGCCAGTGTGGGAACGCGAAGGAAGGACGTGACTCAGAGAAGGGAGACTGTTATCATCTCACGGCTTCTCTGGCAACTTTGAAAAACAATTCCAGCAGGGACACAGCTGTGAAGTTTATAATCGACAGTGGATCGAGTCATCACCTAATTGGAGAGACACCTACTGGGGGGCTGCGGGACTGCAGGGCTGTTTTAGATGGGAAAATTGTGCAGTTTGCAAACGGTTCCCAAAAGCAAGTTTCTGACATTGTTGACGTGTATGTTCCTTTTTTGCAGGCGCAGCTGGAGATCTACGTTGTGCCGGGAGTGCATTGTTGTCTGTTATCTGTGCCAGCTCTTGTAAAAGAAGGGTACAAAATTTGTTTTGAAAATAACACCTGTTCTATTTCCAGAGGGGGGAAGCTGCTTGTCAACGTGGAGGGCAAGGACAATCTCTTTGTTCTGGAAACACCTCTGGAGGGTGGTGGGAATGCAGGAAAAGCAAAGGCGCAGTGTGCTAGTGTTCCCAGCCATGATTCATGTGTTCACATATGGCACAAGAGAATGTCTCATGCTTGTTTGGAAGATGTTAAGAGGCTGCCAGGCTGCACCAAAGGTTGTAAAATCACACCATGTGAGGGATCCCTAGAGTGCAGGGCATGCAACAAGGTTCAAAGGGGCAGGTTTCCCGGGGTAAAGAGGGTAACCACAAAACCTTTTGAGTTGGTTCACACAGACCTTACAGGACCCATGAAGTGTGAGAGTCTGGGTGGGGCCAGGTTTCTGCTAACGCTGGCAGATGATTTTTCTCAGAATTTATGGTGTTTCTCTCTCAGGTCGCAGAGGGAGGCAGCGCAACTGATCCAGGATTGGGTTGCGGAGGTGGAACTGAGGTTCTCCACCAAGGTGCAAGGGTTCAGGAGCGACCGTGGGTCACAGTTCACTGGGTCTGCTCTGAAGGAGTTTTTCAAGGAAAAGGGAATTCGTCACCAGGTGACGGGTGCAAAGTCTCCTCAAGAGAGAGGCGTGGCAGAGCACAGGAGTGAAACACTGGCTGAAGCTGTCAGGGTTTTACTGTGTGACTCTGGGCTGCCTCAGAGCTTTTGGAGTGAGGCTTGGACGTTTGCCAGTTTTGTTTTTAACAGGTCCTACAATCACGATGTAGGTGACACACCGTATTGTCTGTTGCACAAGCAAAAGCCACAGGTGCATTTCTTCCGTTCGTTCGGTTCTAAGGCTTCAGTGCCAATACCAACAGCGCAACGGAAGGAGGGTGGTCCTAGGTGCCAGGACATGATCTTCTGTGGGTATGATCCTGCAACAAATGGGTGGAAGTTTGCATACCCAGAGGGTGATCAGACCAAGCTGCTGGTCAGCAAGCATGCTGAGTTCTTTGAGCAGGGTGGTTGGTCACAGCCTGGGTATGGTTCTGATTTTCTCTCAGAATGCTTGTCCGATTCTGAGGGGGAGGAAAGGGAGGAAGAAAGGGAGGAAGGAGAGGCAGAGGCGGAGCCTGTTGCTGAAGACCAGGTTGCTGATGATGGTCAAGCACAGGGGTGGGTTTCTCCACAGGTTAAGAGAGAACCCAAGAGCGAGCCTTCATCTCCTGTTAGCCAAGTGCAGAAAGCCCGAAGACGCAGCAAGTCAGAGGGGGAGTCTTCTGAGCTTGCTGGAGACACATTTGCTGACACCAGTGGGTCAGGAGGAGCGCCCGAAGTTGTGCTCCGGCGGTCCACTCGGACCACAAAGGGGGTTCCACCGGAGAGGTTTCAGGTCACCAGTGCGTGGGTTGGTTTCGCACAGTGTGATTCTGGGAGTGTGGAAGGGATTCAACAATTGCCTGGGATAAATGCCAGTGGGAGGCAAAAGGCAGTGGGAGGTGAGTTGAACTCAAAGAGGTCTGTAAACAGGGGTTCACAGTTTCCCTCAGGGTTCGAGACGAGAGGGGGTGTTATTGGTTTCAGAACTCACAGGGTTAAAGAGTTCTGTGTGACGTCTCTTCCCTGAGGCGTGGTTAGAAACACATACGGGGAGTGGTTTGACGCCGAGTGTTTCAGTCTGCTTTTGGGACGCTACGCGAAAGGGAGAATGGGCGAGCTTTCGCCAGGTTTAATTTACGATGTTATTCTACTTGATTAAAGGCTAGAGAAGATAAGGAACGCTTTGTGTCTGTTCTGAATTATTCACCCACACGCTGCAATTGCTTCTATCTGCTGCGATCGCTCTGCTGACAGCCAGGGAGCCAGAGGACTTTTGGATCGGCACAAACAGTCTGCAAGCCGCGCAAGGGAAGCGCGCTGGACTCCATGTTTGTTTTTCTTGGCACTCATGGCAACTTTGGCTTATCGGTTGCCATAGTTTTCCGACTCCGGTTCCCCTTCCCACGTTACCAAATACTCTACTTGATCTCCCTTCCACCTGGAATCGAGGATCTCCGCTACATGGTAGCTGTGTTCCCTTTCCTCCATTGCTGGTCCCCGAGTGACCCTCCCTTCTCTGTCCCCTTTATACGGTGACAGCAACGACCTGTGGAAAACTGGGTGCAGCTTCATGTGGTTCGGTAACCGGAGTCTGAAAGCCACTGGGTTGACCTGTTGCGTGACTTCAGATGGGCCCAGTCTTTTGGGTCTTAACTTCTTACAACCTCCTTTGAATGGTAACCCTTGGGTTGACAGCCACACCTGATCCCCCACCCTAATTGTTTCACCTTCTCTTCTGTTTTTGTCTGCCTGCCTCTTATATTCCTCCTTGGCCCTGTCTAAGTTAAGTTGGAGCTGGCGATGGATCGCTTCCATTTCTTCTACGAACTGTTCGGCAGCTGGAACGCACCAGTTCTCCCCTTCCCCCCCCCCCTGGGAAAGCCCGGGGATGGCACCCGTAATTAGCCAAAAAGGGGCTCATCCTCGTGGACACGTTCTCCGCATTGTTGTAGGCAAATTCCGCCAACGCCAGCTTCTCCACCCAATCATTCTCTCTGTCATTGACATAACACCTCAAATATTGCTGGAGGATGCCATTGGCTCTTTCCGCCTGCCCGTTGGTTTCAGGATGCCGGGCAGTCGAAAAATTGACCTCTACATGCAGTAAGCTCATGAGCTTCCTCCAGAACCTGGAAGTAAATTGTTTCCCTCAGTCTGAAACCACCCTCAAGGGGGCGCCATGCAACCTAAACACATTTTCTACAAACAATTTAGCGGTTTCTTCTGCCGTGACAGCATGTGAGCATGCTATAAAGTGGGCCATTTTGGTTAACAGGTCTACCACAACCATGATGGCTGTTTTCCCTCTGGACTTTGGCAGATCAGTCATGAAATCTATTGCCACTGCTTCCCATGGTCTTTCAGGTGTGGGTAGCGGTTCTAATAACCCTGCCGGTGCCCGCCTCTCCCCCTTGGCTCGCTGGCATTGGTCACACCCTCTCACATACTCCCGCACATCTTCCCTGACCTTGGGCCACCAAAATTCCCTGGTAACCAGCCACATGGTTTTGTGTTGCCCAAAATGCCCTGCTGTGGGGCTATCGTGCAGTTGCTTGAGTACCTTCTCCCTCAAATCACCTTCAGGTATATATAACGCTCCCTTGTAATACAACGCCCCGTTTCTCTCCTCAAAACCCCCGGGTTTATCTCCCTCCCTCCTGAGACCCCTGAGTTTCTCCTGGGCGTATTCATCATGCACCGTTTCCTCTACCAGTTCCCTTTGCCCCACCAATGCCGCCCCACACACCCAGCGGTCCTCTGGAATGACATGTCTTTCTTCGGGTGCTCTCTCCCCCTCCAAATATTCAGGTTTGCGTGAGAGAGCGTCCGCCCTAACGTTCTCTGGGCCTGGCACGTAACAAATCTCAAAGTTAAATTTGGAGAACTCCTGGGCCCATCTCAACTGCCGTTGGTTGAGCACTCGTGCCGTTCTCCAATACTCTAGGTTCTTGTGGTCAGTGCACACTTGCACCTTATGTTGTGCGCCAATTAGCAGATGCCTCCATCTCCGGAAAGCCTCATGAATAGCAAGAAGTTCTCGGTCGTACACCGTGTAGTTCCTCTCGGATTTGTTCAGCTTTTGCGAAAAAAAGGCACACGGTCTCCACTCTGACTCCTCCTTCCCTGGCTGCAGAAGAAGCACCGCCCCTATGGCTCTGTCTGATGCGTCTGTTTCGACTCTCATCTTTTTTTGTAAATCCACATGCAGAAGTTGTCCTTCAGAGGCGAAGGCCCTTTTCAGTTCCTCAAAAGCTCGCTCCGCCTCCTCAGTCCAAACAAATTTCTTCTTACTGCTGAGACAGTCCGTAATGGGCGCCGTCAGGTGTGCAAAGTTTCGGATGAACTTACGATAAAAGTTCCCAAACCCTAGGAACCTCTGCACATCCTTCTTGGTTTTGGGTGCTTTCCATTCCAGCACTGCCTGGACCTTGCCGGGATCCATGGCCAATCCCTTGTCTGACAGGCGGTACCCCAGGAATTCCACCTCCTTGGTATGAAACTGACACTTCTCCAGTTTCACCCACAGCCGGCTGGCTTGCAGCCTGCTCAACACTTCTCTGACGTCTCTCACATGCTGCTCCTCATTCTCAGAATACACCAACACGTCATCTAGGAAGGCCACACAATTCTTGTAAAGCAAAGGCCCCAGTACGTGGTTCATAAACGATTGGAAGCACGCCGAGCCTGCTTGTAAGCCAAATGGCATAACGAGATATTCAAATGCCCCCAAAGGGGTGAACATGGTGGTTTTCCATTCATCCCCTTTCCTTATACGTATCAGGTTGTATGCCCCCCTTAGGTCCAGCTTTGTAAAAATCTTTCCCTTCCGCACCCTGGTCAAAATGTCGTCAATCCGGGGCATAGGGAAAGCCACGGGTTCTGACACTGCGTTTAACGCCCTGAAGTCACACACCAGTCTCGGCTTGTCCGTGTGTTTTTTATCCACAAAAAACACTGGGCTACCTCCCACTGCTTTGGACTCTCTGATGAAGCCTCTCTTCAGGTTCTTGTCAATGAACTCTCTTAGCTCCTGCATTTCTCTGTCTGACATGGCATACAACTTGCTTACAGGAAGCTGTGCCCCAGGGAGTAAATTGATTTGACAATCAAAGGGTCTATGCGGGGGTAGTTGGTCAGCTTCCTTCTCGCTGAACACGTCGCTGAGATCTGCGTATTGTGGTGGTACCTTCACTTTCTCCATTACTTCCGTCCCTGCTAGGGTGGCTTGGGCCCCTGCTGAACCCTTTCCCCCTTTGCAGTGTTCTAAGCAATGTGCTGAACCAAAGGAAACCACTCTCTGATGCCAGCCCACCAGCGGATCATGTAACGCTAGCCAGCTCATCCCCAAAATAATAGGAGCTCCTCCCAAGGTGGCCACATTAAACGCTATCAGTTCTGTGTGCCTTGCCACCTTCATTATCATTGGGACGGTCTGCAAGCTGACTTCTCCTCCCAACAACTCCCTGCCATCGATCGTGGTCACCTGCAGGGGGTTGCTTAAAGGGATAGTCTGTATTTGGTGTTCAGCTGCAAACTCTTTGCTCATGAAATTGCAGGAGCTGCCTGAGTCCAACAGCGCCTTTATCTTTAGGGGGTGTCCATTTTGCAGCTCTAGCGACACTTCTATCACTAGGGCAGGTTGAGGAGCTTCTGGCATGGGCACTTTCACTGCTCTTTGGCCTGGCTGCTGTGCCCCGACTGTGGCAACCAGGCGTTGGCTTTTACCTGCTCCGGTTTTTCCTCCTCTCTTCCCTCAACAGCTCCCATCATCCCTTGCTATTCCTTCCTCTAGGGGCAGACTCTGGCAAAGTGACCTGGCTGTTGGCAGAGATAGCATTTCCGGGCGCCTTTTCCCTCCTTCTTTCCCCCCTCACTGGGCTTTGAAACTGCGTGCGCGCGCGCTGTTCCGATTTCCATCGGCTCTGCCGGCGGGAAAGTTGTCTCTGGAATGTCTGGAATGCGGAACTCCTTCCAACGTTCCCCCTTCCCTTCCCGCCTCTCCAAAGCTCTCGCCTCCTGGCGCGCTCCTATGGTCAGCGCAGATTTAGTCAGCTGATCCATAGAATCCGCCCTAGGACCCCGGGAAAGTTCGTCTTTCACAGCCGAAGCAAGGCCTTCTTCAAATAGCATTTGAATGGGTGCCGCCGATAAGTCCCACCCCAATCTGTGAACCAGCATGGTGAACTCAGTCCAGTACTCACGGACAGATCGGCTTCCCTGCTTGCAAGCCATTAGCTGTCTGCGCACCACTCCCTGCTCAATATCGCTGGAAAACATGAGATCCATTGCACGAAAGAACTTCATGGTGTCCTTTAGGACGTCATTATGCGTTGCCATCAGGGGTCTAACCCAGTCCCTCGCCCCCCTTTCAAGATGCCCAATCACGAAAGCCACTCGCGATTCCTCGTCAGGGAATTCATCAAACTGCACATTGAGGGCATATTGCATCTCTGTTCTAAAGGCATGGTAGTCCTTGGGGTCCCCCCCAAACTTCTGCACCAATCCTGGTACCTTTCTGGTGAACTGGGTGGCTCTCCCCTTCTTGTCTGCATCCTGAGCCCTTCTCTCCTCAAGCCTCGCCGTCTGCAGCGCCAGTTGGATTTCCAACGCTCGGTACCTTTCTTCCAAGCTTGGACCCGCTCCAACTCCTGCTTCTCCGGTTCCGGCTGGGTCACTCATGATGCCTTCTCCTGCACAAACAGCTTACAAAGACTGTCGGAATGCTGTGATGGGATGATGAGCTGCTTGTGCGTAAAATCGTAGTCCCTCAGAGTTTGTGCAACTCCACAAACCTCTGTGTGTGACAGAGCTCCTCAGACATGTCTGCTCTAGTCACTTGCAGATTCCGACAGTGGTTGTTTTCGGAAGCGCTTCCAGCATAAAAGCTCCTTAACGGAAACACGTCTTCGGGATTCGTGGCGTGACAGCTTCCGGCGAGGAATAGGTCTCCCTATGGGAGCTTCTGACACCTCCCCACTGTTCTCGCTGGACGTGTCCCTGAGCCCTCCCTCTTGCTCGCTTTCCCTCAGAGATCCTCCCCTTTCCCTGCTAGTTCCTGCTTTAGCTGCTGCGTCTCTCTCAGCCTTTGTGAGACTCTCCTCCAGAGACCCATCTCTCCCCCTGCTGGTCCCTGCTTCAACTGTTGAGTCCCTCCCAGCCTCCGTGAGCCCTTTCCCCACCTGTTCCTCCGATGGCAGTTCCCTGACATGTACTATGAAGCAGCAGCGTTTTGCTGGCTGAAAGAGTGGATGCTCCTCGAGAATACAGATATCTTGGATTTAGAAGGCTTTAATAATACATTTGGTTGGCATGCATATCTATGGTATGATAAAATCAAAGTGCATAAGGCCTTTAAAAATCACATTGTCAGAAAAGCGTTGTTTAATGTTTGGATAAGATATAAAGATTTGTTGGAAAACAAAACCCCTAGATGGTTGTCACCCTTGGAGGCTAAGGCACTGAAGAAACTTAATATGGAGGTCGGATGGCCAAAGTATTGGGAAATTTTGGAACAGGATGGAGATAAATTGAAATTACAAAGTCATGAGAAATTGAAACCTAAAGTACGAGATTGGCTCCAATATTACCAAATAATGGAGGTTTACAAACAGGACAGGAAAATTGGCTTCCAGGTGGAAAAATCAAAATTAGAGACTGAACTGTTAGAACCCAATACCAAGAATTTGTCAAGAATGCATAATTTGCTGCTGAAATGGAATACACAAGATGAAACAGTTAAATCAGCTATGATTAAGTGGGCACAGGACATTGGTCATAACATTATGTTTGCTGACTGGGAATGGTTGTGGAACACCGGTATTAAATTTACGGCATGTAATGCCTTAAAGGAAAACATTATGAAAATGATCTATAGGTGGTACATGACCCCAGTCAAGCTAGCAAAAATCTACCATTTGCCTGATAACAAGTGTTGGAAATGTAAAGAAACTGAAGGTACTTTCTATCACCTTTGGTGGACATGCCCGAAGATTAAGGCTTTCTGGGAAATGATATATAATGAAATGAAAAAGGTACTTAAATGTACTTTCCCTAAGAAACCAGAGGCCTTTCTCTTGGGCATTGTCGGCCAATTGGTGTCAAAGAAAGATAGAACTTTCTTTATGTATGCTACAACAGCAGCAAGAATACTTATCGCAAAGTATTGGAAGACACAAGATCTACCCACCCTGGAAGAATGGCAGATGAAAGTGATGGACTACATGACATTGGCTGAGATGACTGGCAGAATCCGTGACCAGGGAAAGGAGACGGCGGAAGAAGAATGGAAGAAATTTAAAATCTATCTTAAGGACTATTATAAACTTGATGAATGTTAGAATGTCGAGGTTTTGAGAAAGAAAGGGTTACAGTGATATAAGATTAGACTGAAGGAAAGATTAAGAGGACAGAGGCTTGAGAGAAATAATTAGAAGTTGCTAAAAATTTTGGACATCGGGATGCAGAAAGGGGAGGTATGGGGGAGTCTGAGAAACAAGGTTTATGAAAAAAAGATTATGAAACTATACGTGTTTGTATGTCTTTTTATATGTTTGTATTGTTTTTTAAAAAATTGTAAAACCAATAAAAAAAAATATAATAAAAAAAGGGGGAAGCAGCTCCGTCGGCAGGAACGGAGGGGAGGTCAGAACAAGCTATCCTCCCGGAAGGGGAGGGGAGCAGTGAGAGGAGTGATGTAACGATCAGGAGAAAGGTTGGAAGCTGGGCGCGCGCGCCAAGTTCAAATGTGCAAGCGCGCGGGGAAACGGAGAGCCCGGGGGAGGAGCCAGGTCCCAAAGCCCGCAGGAGAGCCATCTGTGGATTCAGCGTCAGAGGAATCCAGGAGGGGTGAAACTCCAGCGGGCAGAAAGACCCTGCGGAAAAGGAAAGACAGGAGGAGGTGGAGCAAAGCAAGCATCTTAAACTGGTGCAGGGGAGGGACTGATTCAGAGGGGACTTCAGCGGTCTAGCGTTACGGACGTGGGGCTGCGTGCCTCGGCTGTGAAACGAAAAATGAACTGCAATAAAATTTCTGTATATAAAGAGAGACTGGCGTTGGTCCTTTGTGAGCTGGGACCTGAGGCAGCCCTGACAGTAAGTCCCCTCTCTGTACGCAAAAAAATTTTTTTTGCAAGCTCACGAAGGTTGGCAGAGATGACTGCGGAGGAGCAACTAACAGAACTGCGAAACGCAGTAGCGGAGCTTTCCACGGCAGTACTGATCTCCAAAAAGACAGGAGAGCAAGCAGAAGCGCGATGCCAGGATCTGCAAGCCAGGTGGGAGCGTGCATGCAAAGAAGGGTTCCCGGGGCCCAGGTCAGAGGGAATTGGACTCGGCTGGCAGGGGGGCAGTTTAATAGCCCACTTCGATGGGAACCTGAAGCATTATCCCAGTTTCAGAGCTGACATCGTATATGCGCTGCATTTGCTTCGGAAGGATTTTAGAGATGAGGAGGAGAGAGTAGGCTTCATTGTATCCCACTTGCATGGGGAAGCTAAAGCCTGGCTACGCAATTTATGGCGCGAAGATGGTCCTGCCCGCAGGGATTCTGACGCATTTATCGCGGCCATGGACGCTTGTTTCCAATCTACCGTGGACATTGATGTGGCAAGGCGCGAGATGCATGGATTGAGGCAAGGCAAGGCTACAGTACGACAGTACCATTCCCGCTTTTTTGCATTGCTGAATGTGCTGGGCTGGGAAAAGGACTCCGTGGCAGTGAGAGATTTGTTCTGGGAGGGACTCAATGGCTCCGTAAAGGATGAGTTGGCAAGGGGGGACAGACCTCAAACCCTCGCAGACGTCGTGCAGAGAGCGCTCACGATAGGAGTGCGCCACGAGGAACGCCCTTGGCACAGTGATGAGGGTCGCCAGGTGCGTGCACCGGCTAGAGCGTCTCCTTTTCTTCCCAGGGACCTGGGACGTACGCATCCCTCGCCTCCGCTGAGGGAGGGGGAGGAACCGATGGAGCTTGGTGGTGCCAAGGCTCAGACAGCAGCCGGAGCCCCAGCGCCCGGAGCAGTCAAGACTAAGCCTCCTAGAGGGAGCAGGAAGTGCTACATCTGTGACAGTGCGCAACACATGGCCAAAGAGTGTCCCCAGAGGCTCCAGAAGCACACTGCAGCCTTAGCAACAGTAACAGAGGCAGCTCACCACGGAGAGCAGTTTCAGGGAAATGACAGTGCCTGGCTGGAAGCAGAGATGCTGGGGCTCAGCCAGGCAAGTCAGTAAAGCAGTCCCCAGCGATTTTGCAGCCTACAGACCCCCTACCACCCAAGCCAGTGGTGCAACTCACTGCAACTCTCCAGTTACCTAATGGACTCACCCTGGAAGTCCCTGTTAGCATTGACTCCGGTAGCAACGCAGACTTCATGGGGGTGCAGTTCATCAAGGAACATCGCATAGCGCTTCTACCAGCCACGCTGCCCTTAAACGTTGTCACAGTCGATGGCAGGAAGCTGCTGGGCGGGCAGGTGGTACAACAGACACCACCCATGGTGATGCAGATTGGGAATCACCGCGAGGTCATCAGTTTCAACGTCACCCGCCTGTCAGACACGCCTATAGTGTTGGGCATGAGTTGGCTGGATAGACACAGCCCGTCATTAGCGTGGTACCAGCGACAACTCACCTTTGGTTCATCCTACTGCGCACAGCACTGCATCCAGCCCGGCCAGGAAGCGGAGGGCCAGGAGGAAGGGCAGCAGCTGCACCTGGGCATGGTGCAGTCGGTGCCCCACAAGTACAGGGGGTTTTTGGAGGTCTTCTGCGAAAAGGAAGCTGACCAGTTGCCCCCCCACCGGCCCTACGACTGCGCAATTTACCTCTTGCCAGGAGCGACGCTGCCGACTGCGAAGCTGTATTCCATGTCCGAGGACGAGATGCAGGAGCTCAGGGAGTTCATAGAGCACAATTTGAAGCGGGGATTCATCCAAGAATCCAAGGCAGTGGGGGGCAGTCCTGTGTTTTTCGTGAAGAAGGACACGCCCCAAAAAAGGCTCATCGTAGACTTTAGGGCCATAAACTCGATGACAAAGCCCAAGGCATTTCCCATGCCTAAGATTGACGACTTGCTCACGACGGTGCGAAAGGGGAAGATCTTCACCAAGCTGGATCTGCGCGGCGCGTACAATCTCATACGCATGAGGGAGGGTGATGAGTGGAAGACGGCCATGTTTACGCCGTTGGGCACCTATGAATACAAAGTTATGCCGTTTGGCCTCCAAAATGGCTCCCACTGTTTCCAAGCATTCATGCACCACGTGCTAGCGGGACTCCTTTACAAGAAGTGCGTATGCTTCCTCGACGACATCCTGATCTTCTCGGAATCGCCGGAGGCTCACGAGAGTGACGTAAAGGAGGTCCTGCAGAGGCTAAGGGAGCACAGACTCTACGCCAAACTGGAGAAGTGCCAGTTCGACGTGACGGAGGTGGATTTTCTGGGCTACAGGCTGTCCGACAAGGGACTCGCCATGGACAGCGCCAAGGTCCGCGCGGTGTTGGACTGGAAGAGCCCACACAATCGGAAGGAAGTCCAGAGGTTCGTCGGCTTCGCCAACTTTTACCGCAAGTTCATCAAAGGTTTCGCGAAAGAGACGGCGGCTATCACGGACACCCTCAGTTCCAAGAAGAAAAAGTTCATTTGGACGGACCAGGCGGAGCAGTCCTTTCGGAGACTTAAGAGCCTCTTCGTGTCCGAAGAACAGCTGCTACACGTGAATCCCAGCAGGCCCATGCGGGTTGAGACTGTCGCATCGGACAGAGCGGTGGGGGCGGTCCTCTTGCAGCAAGATCCGCAAGGGAACTGGAGGCCTTGCGCGTTCTACTCCAGAAAGCTCAGCAAGTCGGAGCAGAACTACACCATCTGGGACAGGGAGTTGCTGGCCATTCATGCAGCATTCAAGGCGTGGAGGCACTTCCTCTTCGGAGCCAGACACACTGAGCAGGTCCGCACGGACCATAAGAACCTAGAGTATTGGCGCACGGCGAAGCTCCAGAGCCAGAGGCACATATGCTGGGCGGAGTTCTTTGCGGATTTCGACTTCAGGATAGAGTACATCCCAGGAGACAACAATGTCATAGCAGATGCGCTCTCCAGGAAACCCCAGTATCTCGAGGAAGCGGCACCAGTGGCGGCCAAGCACATTTTCGCACCGCAGGCATGGGCATGTGCTTCAGCCGCCGTGGACCTGGACGCGGTGCGTCGCACGCTGCAGACGGATCCGTTCGCGCAATCCAAGATGGAGGAACTGTGGAGGGGCACAGCAAAGGACGGCGATTTCCAGATACGCGACGGCCTGCTAACCCGCAAAGGTGCTCTCTACGTGCCGGGGGACGATCTCCGCGCGAAGGTCCTGCAGCAGTTGCACGACGCACCCAGCGCGGGTCACTTCGGCAAGGAGAAGACGGCGGACTTAGTAGCCAGGGACTTTTGGTGGCCCCAGATGCGAGGAGAGGTCGCGGATTACGTCGCCAGGTGTGACACTTGCCAGAGATCCAAACCAGTGCACAAGAAGCCAGCGGGACTACTGGAACCGCTGGAGACGCCACTACAGCCGTGGGAGAGGGTGGCGCTGGACTTTGTTACTGATCTACCCAGTTCGCGAGGCAAGACGGCGGTACTTGTGGTTGTAGACCTGTTCACCAAGATGGCGCATTTCATTCCTTGCGCGAAGGTGGCCACAGCGGAACAGACCGCCAAGCTGTTCATAGACCACGTGTTCAGGGTTCACGGCTTGCCACGGTCCATCCTGTCCGACCGGGGCCGCCAATTCATTTCCAGTTTCTGGCAGAAGTTCCTGGGTATCCTGAACGTCAAGATCAACTTAGCGTCGGCGAGGCATCCGCAGACCAACGGCCAAGCGGAGAGGGTCAACGCCATCATGCAGCAGTACCTGCGATGTTACGCCAATCAACAGCCTGCGACTTGGGTGGACTACCTACCGCTGGCCGAGTTTGCCTACAACAACATGAAGCACGCGTCAACGGGGGTGACACCGTTCTGCGCCAACAATGGGCGACATCCCAGAACCTTCCCGGGGTTGGAGACGACGGCACAGGGGGAGCCGCAGGGAGCTGAGCACTTAGCAGCAGAATTGCAGGAGGTCCACGAGGAACTCCGACGGCACTTGGAGCTAGCTAAACACGCCTACAAGGAGCAGGCAGACAGGCACAGGAGGGCAGGGGAAGACATCCAGGTGGGGGACTGGGTATGCTTAGCGGCCCAGGCAGTGCCGGCCAAGTCGTTAGCTAAGAAGAAGCTAGGACACAAACAGCTAGGGCCATACCAAGTTGAGGCCAGGATCAATCCTGTAGCTTTTTGGTTGACTCTCCCAGAAGGTTCCAGAATGCACCCGGTCTTTCATAGGTCGGTGCTCACACCCTACAAGGCCCCACACAGGTTTCAGGAGCCAGGGACAGCACCAGACCCACGCAGAAAGTCACCAGAGGGGGGGAAGTCACTGAGGGCTACGACATTCAACGAGGTCACGGAGATTCTGGACTCGAGATGGGGGGGAGGAGGGAGTAGAATATCTCCTCGCCAGGGAGGGTACCCCGGCCAGCGCCAACAGTTGGGTGCCGGATTATGCTCTGGAGGAACCGCTTCTCAAAGACGAGTTCCATGCACTCTTCCCACACAGGCCCATGCCAGCGGATTATTTCGACAGCTGGCTTTTTACGCCCACACTTTCCGCCAGCACGTTCCAGGGGTTCTCCTCCGCAGAGGAGACGACGCCGGAATCGAGCCCTCCAAGGGGATTGTGCTCTTTTTTTATATATATATAAATTTTTTATTGGTTTTACAGCATTTTTTAAACAATACAAACAAATAAAAGGACAAACAAACATGTATAATTTCCTAACCTTTTTTTCATTACCCTCATTTCTCAGACTCCTCCATACCTCCCCTTTCTGCATCCCAATTTCCAAGATTATTTCAGCAGCTTCTAAATAATTTTATCATATATGTGTCCTCATAGTCTTTTCTTCAACTTATTCTTATGTCACTGTAATCCCTTTTTCTTTCTCAACACCTCGACATTTTAGCATTCATCAATTTTATAATAGTTCTTAAGATAAATTTTAAATTTCTTCCAATCCTCTTCCGCCGTCTCCTTTCCTCTCCTTCTTTCCTCTGATCACGGATTCTGCCAGTCATCTCAGCCAATGTCATATAGTCCATCACTTTCATCTGCCATTCTTCCAAGGTGGGTAGATCTTGTGTCTTCCAATACTTTGCGATAAGTATTCTTGCTGCTGTTGTAGCATACATAAAGAAAATTCTATCTTTCTTTAACACCAATTGGCCGACAATGCCCAAGAGAAAGGCCTCTGGTTTCTTAGGGAATGTACATTTAAGTACTTTTTTCATTTCATTATATATCATTTCCCAGAATGCCTTAATCTTTGGGCACGTCCACCAAAGGTGGTAGAAAGTACCTTCAGATTCTTTACATTTCCAGCACTTGTTATCAGGCAAATGATAAATCTTTGCTAGCTTGACTGGGGTCATGTACCACCTATAGATCATTTTCATAATATTTTCCTTTAAAGCATTACATGCCGTAAATTTTATCCCGGTGTTCCACAACCATTCCCAGTCAGCAAACATAATATTATGGCCAATGTCCTGTGCCCACTTAATCATAGCTGATTTAACTGTTTCATCTTGTGTATTCCATTTCAGCAGCAAATTATACATTCTTGATAAGTTCTTAGTATTGGGTTCTAACAATTCAGTTTCTAATTTTGATTTCTCCACCTGGAAGCCAATTTTCCTATCTTGTTTGTACACCTCCATTATTTGATAATAATGGAGCCAATCTCGTACTTTGGGTTTCAATTTCTCATGACTCTGTAACTTCAATTTATCTCCGTCTTGTTCCAAGATTTCCCAATACTTTGGCCATTCGGCCTCCATATTGAGCTTTTTCAATGCCTTAGCCTCCAAGGGTGACAACCATCTAGGGGTTTTGTTTTCCAGCAAGTTTTTATATCTTATCCAGACATTATATAATGCTTTTCTGACAATATGGTTTTTAAAGGCCCTATGCACTTTAATTTTATCATACCATAAGTATGCATGCCAACCAAATGCATTATTGAAACCTTCTAAATCCAAGATAATCCAAGACAGTAAGAGCTGTTCGACAGTGGAATTTGCTGCCAAGGAGTGTCGTGGAGTCTCCTACTTTGGAGGTCTTTAAGCAGAGGCTTGACAACCATATGTCAGGAGTGCTCTGATGGTGTTTCCTGCTTGGCAGGGGGTTGGACTCGATGGCCCTTGTGGTCTCTTCCAACTCTGATTCTATGATTCAAGATATCTGTATTCTCGAGGAGCATCCACTCTTTCAGCCAGCAAAACGCTGCTGCTTCATAATACAATTTTAAATCCGGCAGGGCAAATCCCCCTCTTTCTTTTGCATCTGTCAATATTTTAAATTTTATTCTGGGCTTTTTGCCCTGCCAGACAAATTTTGAAATGTCTTTCTGCCACCTCTTGAAACAGTCCATCTTGTCAAGAACCTGCAAAGTTTGAAACAAGAATAACATTCTAGGCAATACATTCATCTTAATAACTGCAATTCGGCCTAACATTGACAGTTTCAAATTTGACCATATTTCTAGATCTTTTTTGATTTCTGACCAACATTTTTCATAATTGTCTTTATACAAATTCAGATTTTTAGATGTCAGATGAACCCCTAGGTATTTCACCTTCTTAACCACTGTCAAACCTGTTTCATTCTGGAATTTCTCCCTCTCCATACCTGTTAAATTTTTCTCCAAAACTTTAGTCTTTTGTTTGTTCAGTTTGAATCCGGCCACCTGACCAAATTCTTGAATTATCTCCAACACCCTCTTTGTACTAGTATCTGGCTCTTGTAAAGTAAGTACCAAATCATCTGCAAAGACTCTTAACTTATAATGTTTTGCTCCGACCTGTACATCTTTAACCTGCTGGTCATCTCTAATCATATTTAGCAAAACCTCCAGGACTGATATAAAAAGCAATGGGGAAATTGGGCACCCTTGTCGTGTCCCTTTTTCTATCTTAAATTCTTCAGTTATCACATTATTTACAATCAACTTAGCTTTTTGTTCAGAATATATCGCACCCATACCATTCTCAAATCCTTGGCCTACCCCCATCCCATGAAGATTCTTTTTCATAAAACTCCAAGAAATATTGTCGAAGGCTTTCTCCGCATCCACAAATATCAGCACTGCTTTAGTGTTTATATTCACCTCCAATAGTTCCAAAATGTCTATTATGTTCCTCACGTTGTCTGATAAGTGCCTTTTTGGGAGAAAGCCTGCTTGGTCCTTGTGAATCTTCTCCATCAACACTCTTTTCAATCTTTTTGCCAAAATGTCTGCAAAGATTTTGTAATCCACATTGAGTAATGATATTGGGCGGTAGTTCTTAAGCTGAGTCTTTTCAGTCTCTGTCTTTGGTATGAGTGTAATATAAGCTTCTTTCCACGATTCTGGCGCCTTTTTCCCCTCTAGAATCTCGTTACAGACTTCCTTTAACGGTTGTACCAACCACTCCTTCAAAGCTTTATAGTATCTGGAAGTCAGTCCATCTGGTCCTGGAGATTTGCCCAGTTGCATGTTCTGAATGGCACCCTCTATCTCTTGTTCTGTTATTCTCTGGTTTAGATCCACCTTGCTTTGATGAGAGATTTTTTGTAGTCCATATTTTTTAAGGAATTCATCTATATCCTCTTCCTTCTGCGGTCCTTGTGAATATAATTTTTTAAAGTAGCTCAAAAAACAGTTTCTAATCTCATTGGGTTTGGATATATTCTTTCCATCCACTTCTAGGTTTGTAACTGTATTTAGTTTCTGTCTTTTCTTCAATTGCCAAGCCAGAAGCTTACCACATTTATCTGCAGATTCGAATGTCTTTTGTCTCATTTGCTTTATCTTCCATTCAATCTCTTGGTTCATCAGTTCCATATATTGTGTCTGGTATAACTTGATCTCTCTCAAAATCTCCTGGGACTTTGGTTTTGATCTCAATTTCTTCTCTCCTTCTTTTATCTTTTCCAGGATCTTTTCCTTCTTCTCATTTTGCTTTCTCTTTTTTACTGAATTTTGTTGGATTAGGAATCCTCGCATCACAGCTTTACTTGCGTCCCAGATCACTCTTTTTTCTACATCAGTTTTTAGGTTTAATTCAAAATAGTCCTTTAAGGTTTTTTGGGCCTTTCTGTGGATCTCCTCATCTCGAAACAGGGTGTCATTCATCCTCCATCTAAATTGACCAGTTGTTATAAATTTCATTTCCATCTTCACGGCGTTATGGTCAGAGCAAGTCTTGGGGCAGATTTCTATATTCTTGATCTTTGGAGCCAGCCCACTAGTAATCCAGATTTGATCGATTCTGGTCCAGGTCATCATTGCTTGAGAAAAGAAAGTTCCCTCTCTTTCGAGTGGGTTCCTTGTTCTCCAAATATCTATCAAGTCCATATTTTCAGTCATTTCAAAGAAGGTCTTCGGAAGTCTCCCTTCCTTAGAGATTGTCTGTCTTTGTGCCTTGTCCATATTTGTAGAAACCACACCATTCATATCTCCCATGATTACTACATTATAGTCCAAATAGTCCATCAGAGTTCCATGCAGCTTCTTAAAAAATTCCGCCTTCCCTTCATTTGGTGCATAAATTCCAACAATTAACAGTTTTTCTCCTTGTATTTGTATTTCAATTGCCAAATATCTTCCTTGTTCGTCTTTAAACATCATTCTTGGGGCCAATTTCTCTTTTGCATAAATCACCACTCCTCTTTTCTTAACTTTATCCGATGAGATGAATTCTTGTCCTAGTCTTTTATTTATAAGTAATTTCCTGTGTACCCTTGTCACATGGGTTTCTTGTAAGCAAATCAAATCCAATTTTTCTCTTTTCAGAATATGAAAAAATTGACGTCTTTTCCTGGGCATGTTCAGCCCATTACAATTCCAGCTAAGGAATTGCAGGGCCATCTTGTTATTTGTCATTTACTCCTCCTACCGCTCCAAGTTGCTGCTCTTCCTCTGATGGTGGTTTAAGTCCAAACGATAGATTCAAGATATCTACCGCCCCTTTTACCTCTGGAATTGGGTCTACCGTTCCCTTCTGCAAATCCTCGTGGTTTTTCTCCAAAAACTTCTCTTTGTCTTGAATTGTTTTTATTTTCACCTTCTTTCCCTTGTAGTTAAAGGACAGTCCTTGTGGGAACTCCCACCTAAAAAGTATGTTGTTCCTTTTCAGCAGGTAGACCAGATCTTTATAGAAGGTTCTCACCTCAAGAATATATTTAGGGATGTCCTTGAAGATTTGTATATGAGAGTTTTCAATTTCCAAGGCCTTTTGGCAATGTAGTTTTAATATTTTGTCCCTTTCTTCCTTGGATCTAAAAGTAATCAGGCAATCCCTCGGAGTCTTTCTGTTCTGTCTCCTGCCCAATCTGAATGCTGTTGTTATCTTAAATTCTTCCTCCTGCAATTCTTCCTGCCAAAAGTCAGAAAACTCTTGTGTGAGGAACTCCACAAGGCTGTCCCCTTCACTTTCGGGAACTAGTCTTAATTTCAGGTTTCTCTCCTTTCTCTGTAATTCCAGCAAAGACAAGGTCGCATCATGTTCATACACTTTTCTGGAGATTGGTTCTAGTTTTTCCTGTGTCTCTTCAGCAATATGTCTGGCGTCCTCTGCGATTTTACGTGTTGCAGAGTTTTCTTCAATCAGCTTATTTATAGATTCTATGTTAGATGTCACACTTTTCGTATTCAAGTCCAACCTTGCTGTTAATTTTTGTGAATTTTCTGTACTCTGCTTTGTCAAAGCTTCTAAAGATTGATTTAACTTGAGTAACGCCTGTGTCATTGAATCCATTGAAACAGCTGTCACTTTTTCTTGCCCAGCTGCTCCTGTCGGTGTTAGGCTTGATATTGAGCCTCTTTTCTTTTGTTGTTGTTGTTTTGCTTTAGCTCTGGTAGTTATCTCATCTGCTGGGCCGCTCATGTCCCAAGGACGTTCTCACAGGAGCAGTTTCCTGATGGAAAATCCCACTGTCTTAATCCGTTGCTCTGCAACTGTTACTTCTCAACCCTCTAGAGGGAGCAAACCAAAATGTCCAAGTGAAGGAAACAAAGAACAAAGAGACCAGGATTCCTCAATATAAGTGCTGCAACACTTTTTCTATATAATTACTCTGTCCACACTATCCAAAGAGTTGTTGCAGCAAAGTCCCAACACTGTAACAAGCAGAGCTTCCACAGTATAACTTTGTAACAAGTTGTATCAAGTTCTAAATACAGTTCCTGGTATCTTATTTTGACAGTCCGTCTCAGGGGATTAAGGCAGCGGAAAACTTTTCTCTTTTAAAAAGTCATGCAGGTTATAAAGTCACTTTTTCTCCCCTCTGCCCCTGCCTGCTAGAGTGGAGATCATGTCCAATGCCAAGGTTAAGCAGTCATAAGATTATTTTCCTTCAGATGCAGCTTTGTGTTTTCGTTGCTTAATCTGTCATGCAGTTGGGGGAAGGCAGACTTCCTTATTTTTTGCCTTTCCCGTTTCCAGCTGAATTTTAAATTTTAGTTTTAAAGTCCCAAATAATCTTTCAGTCCTACTCACGGGTTTTTCAGTCGAATTTCAATTTACAGGAAGGAATCGGCGCTCTCCGTTCATGGCAACGCGGCTTCACTCCGCGGGCTGGGTTGCGACTCTCAGCACCATGCTCACTCCCGATGCCGTTCCGGAGCCTTTAAAAAGGCTCTTTCGCAGTAAAGGGGGGCGCTTCTGGTTCCCACCGAGTCTCCTTGTTCACAGGCTTCTGCGCCTGTGATTTTAGGGGTCCCCCGCTTGCCGTAGCGGGTCAGACCCGAACTCACGGAGCAGTCCTTCTCCGGAGCTCGGAGAAAGGACAGCCATTAAACGCTGGCGCCGACTGGAAGTCTCCAAGGGGGGGATCGTGCTCGGGGGTGGACACGGACCGCTCTTACTGGTGGGACGATCAGCCAGAAGTGGGGTGGAGCAGGAGGTGGCTAAGGTGGCCTTGGCAAACAGCATCGCCCGAGGTAACAGGGGGAGAGGCGGACATGGACGTGTTGGGGGAGGAGCCCGGGTTCGAGCACACATACACTGAATTGGAAGCAGAGGAGATCGACGTAGACGAGGTCGTCAAGGACTGGCCGGATCCAGTTGGGGGGCGGCAGACCGGGGGAAATGAACTGTTTCCAGCATTACCCCCCATGGCAATGGAGCACCCGGAACCAGCACCCGAGCAGCGGGAGGGGGGAAGGGGGGGCTTCGAGGGGGGATGGATGTCAGGGGTTCAGGAGCAGAGGCACATGGGAGGCAGGAGAGGGAGGACTATTGGGAAGAGTCCGAGGACAGCGAGGAAGAGGAGGACGGTGGCCCGAGGGATTCCATGAGCCTTTCCAGCGAATCGGGGGATTCCCAGGAGGGGGCGCCTGTAGCCAAGACAAGAGGAGCCCCAGGGGGGACTCATCAGGGGGAAGGAGCAAATAGGGAATCCCGAAGCAGCAGCTGGAGATCGGGACCGGCTTCCCCTCCAGAGCATAGCGAAGGGGGGGAGGTTCCAGTGTGTCAGGGGAAGCAGCTCCGTCGGCAGGAACGGAGGGGAGGTCAGAATAAGCTATCCTCCCGGAAGGGGAGGGGAGCAGTGAGAGGAGTGATGTAACGATCAGGAGAAAGGTTGGAAGCTGGGCGCGCGCGCCAAGTTTAAATGTGCAAGCGCGAGGGGAAACGGAGAGCCCGGGGGAGGAGCCAAGTCCCAAAGCCCGCAGGAGGGAGGGAGAGCCATCTGGGGATTCAGTGTCAGAGGAATCCAGGAGGGGCGAAACTCCAGCGGGCAGAAAGACCCTGCGGAAAAGGAAAGACAGGAGGAGGTGGAGCAAAGCAAGCATCTTAAACTGGTGCAGGGGAGGGACTGATTCAGAGGGGACTTCAGCGGTCTAGCGTTACGGACGTGAAACGGCTGTGAAACGAAAAATGAACTGCAATAAACGTTTCTGTATATAAAGAGAGACTGGCGTTGGTCCTTTGTGAGCTGGGACCTGAGGCAGCCCTGACAGGCGCGAAAATGATCCCGCCCTCCAGGATTCAAACGCATTTATCGAGGCTATGGACGCTTGTTTTAAATCAACGGTAGATGTGGATGTGGCCAGGAGGGAAACGCACGGGCTGCAGCAGGGCAAAGCCATGGTGAGACAATATCACTCCCACTTTTTTGCGTTGGTAAATGTGCTGGGCTGGGAGAAGGACTCTGATGCCGTGAGGGATCTGTTCTGGGAGGGGCTAAATGGACCCGTGAAAGATGAGCTGGCGAGGGGGGAGAGACCTACCACTACCACAGAAGTCGTCCAGAGAGCGCTGACGATAGGGGTACGCCTGGAAGAACGCCCTTGGGGCAGGGATGAGGGTCGTCTGGCACGCACACCGGCCAAAACACCTCCCTTCATACCCAGAGAAACAGGGCACGCGCACTCCACGCCTCCACTGGGGGAGGGAGAAGAGCCGATGGAGATCGGTGGTGCCAAGGCTCAGACAGCGACCAGAGCCCAAACACCAGGAGCAGTCAAGACGAAGGCTCCTAGAGGGAGCAGGAAGTGTTACATCTGCGACAGTGCACAGCACATGGCCAAAGAGTGTCCCCAGAGGATCCAGAAGCACACTGCAGCCTCAGCAACAGTAAGAGGAGCAGTTCAGCAGGGGGAACAGCTGCAGGGAAACGACGAAGCCTGGCTGGAGGCAGAGGCACTGGGGCCCAGCCAGGCGAGTCAGTGAAGCAGTCCCCAGAGATTTTGCAGCCCACAGACCCCCTCCCACCCAAACCAGTGGTGCAACTCACCGCATCACTCCAGCTGCCAAATAGATTCACCCTGGAAGTCCCTATTACCATTGACTCTGGTAGTAATGCAGACTTTGTGGGGGTGGACTTCATCAGGCGACATCGCATAGCGCTCCTACCAGCCACGATGCCCCTAAACGTTGTCACGGTCGATGGCAGGGAGCTACTGGGTGGACAGGTGGTACAGCAAACGCCGCCTATGGTACTGCAAATTGGAAATCACTGCGAAGTCATCAGCTTCAATGTCACCCACCTGTCGGACACGCCCATAGTGTTGGGCATGAGTTGGCTGGATAGGCACAGCCCGGCATTAGCATGGTACCAGCGGCAATTGACCTTCTGCTCCTTCTACTGCGCAGAACACTGCATCCGAACCGGCCAGGAAGAGGAGGGACAGGAAGATGAACAGCAGCTACACCTAGGCATGGTGCAGGCGGTGCCCAACAAGTACAAGGCAATTTTGGAGGTCTTCTGCGAGAAGGAAGCGGACAAGCTGCCTCCCCACCTGCCCTACAACTGCACGATTGACCTCCTACCGGGGGCGACACTGCCGACTGGAAAACTATATTCCATGTCTGAGGACGAACTGCAAGAACTCAGGGAGTTCATAGATCACAACTTGAATCCAAAGCAGTGGGGGGCAGTCCCCTGTTTTTCGTGAAGAAGAAAGACACGCCCCAACGGAGAATCGTAGTTGATTCCAGGATCATAAATTCCAGGACAAAGCCCACAGCATTCCCCATGCCCAAGATCGACGACCTGCTTGCGACGGTGAGGAAGGGACGGATCTTCACCAAGTTGGATCTACGAGGGGCGTACAACCTTATACGCATGCGGGAGGGCGATGAGTGGAAGACGGCCATGTTTACGCCTTTAGGCACCTATGAATATAGAGTTATGCCGTTTGGTCTGCAAAATGGCTCCCATTGTTTCCAAGCCTTCATGCACCACGTGTTAGCGGGCCTCCTCTACAAGAAGTGCGTATGCTTCCTAGACGACATCCTGATCTTCTCGGAATCGCAGGAGGCTCACGAGGGAGACGTCAAGGAGGTCCTGCAGAGACTACGGGAGCACAGACTTTACGCCAAACTGGAGAAGTGCCAGTTCGACGTGACGGAGGTGGATTTCCTGGGCTACAAGCTGTCCGACAAGGGACTCGCCATGGACAGCGCCAAGGTCCACTCGGTGTTGGACTGGAAGAGCCCGCGCAATCGGAAGGAGGTCCAGAAGTTCGTCGGCTTCGCCAACTTTTACCGCAAGTTCATCAAGGGGTTCGCGAAGGAGACGACGGCTATCACGGACACCCTCAGCTCCAAGAAGAAGAAGTTCACCTGGACGGACCAGGCGGAACAGTCTTTTCGGAGACTCAAGCATCTCTTCGCGTCCGAAGAACAGCTGCTACACGTAAACCCCGGCAAACCAATGAGGGTTGAGACTGATGCATCAGACAGAGCGGTGGGGGCGGTCCTGTTGCAGCAAGATCCGCAAGGGAACTGGAGGCCCTGCGCATTCTACTCCAGGAAACTCAGCAAGTCGGAACAGAACTACACCATCTGGGACAGGGAGTTGCTGGCCATTCATGCAGCATTCAAGGCGTGGAGGCACTTCCTCATCGGAGCCAGACACACTGTGCAGGTCCGCACGGACCATAAGAACCTGGAGTACTGGCGCACGGCGCGGTTCCTGAACCAGAGACACATCCGCTGGGCGGAGTTCTTTGCGGATTTCGACTTCCGGATAGAATACATCCCGGGAGACAACAACGTCATGGCAGATGCACTATCCAGGAAATCGCAGTATCTCGAGGAAGCGGCACTGGTGGCGGCCAAACACATTTTTGCACCGAAAGCGTGGGCATGCGCTTCAGCCACCGTGGACCTGGACGCAGTGCGTCGCGCACTGCAGACGGATGCCTTCGCACAATCCAAGATGGAGGAGGTGCGAAGAGGCACAGCGAAGGACGACGAGTTCCAGATACGCGACGGACTGCTCACCTGCAAAGGAGCTCTCTACGTGCCTGGGGACGACCTCCGAGCTAAAGTCCTGCAGCAGTTACACGACGCGCCCAGTGCTGGGCACTTCGGCAAGGACAAGACGGCGGAATTGGTGGCCAGAGACTTTTGGTGGCCCCAGATGAGGGGAGAAGTCGCGGATTACGTCTCTAGGTGTGACACATGCCAAAGGGCCAAACCAGTGCACAAGAAGCTGGTGGGACTGCTGGAACCACTACAGACGCCGCTCGAACCGTGGGAGAAAGTGGCCCTGGACTTTGTCACAGATCTGCCCAGCTCGCGAGGCAAAACAGTGGTACTCGTGGTCGTAGACCTGTTCACCAAGATGGTGCACTTCATTCCTTGCGCGAAGGTGGCCACAGTGGAACAGACTGCCAAACTGTTCATAGACCAGGTGTTCAAAGTTCACGGCTTACCACGGTCCATCCTGTCTGACCGGGGTCGCCAATTCGTCTCGAGCTTCTGGCAGAAGCTGCTGGGCATCCTGAACGTCAAGATCAACTTAGCGTCGGCACGACACCCGCAGACCAACGGACAAGTGGAGTGGGTCAACGCCATCATGCAGCAGTACCTGCGATGCTACGCGAATCAACAGCCCTCGACCTTGGTTGACTACCTACCGCTGGCCGAGTTTGCCTACAACAACATGAAGCATGGGTCTACAGGGGTGACACCGTTCTTCGCCAACAATGGGCGGCATCCCAGAACCTTCCCGGGGTTAGAGACGAAGGGGGAGGGGGAGCCATGGGGAGCAGAGCACTTGGCAGCAGAGTTACAGGAGGTCCACGAGCAACTCCGAAGGACCTTGGAACTAGCAAAACACGCCTACAAAGTGCAGGCAGACAGGCACAGGAGAGTCGGGGAAGACATCCAGGTGGGGGACTGGGTCTGGTTAGCGGCCCAGGCAGTGCCGGCCAGAACGTTAGCTAAGAAGAAGCTCAAACACAAGCAGTTAGGGCCATACCAAGTCGAGGCACAAATCAACCCAGTGGCCTTCCGGTTGACACTCCCGGAGGGCTCCAGAATGCACCCGGTATTTCATAGGTCAGTCCTCACACCCTACAAGGAACCCCACAGGTTTCACGCGCCAGGGACCGCACCTCGCCCACTTAGAAAGTCGCCAACGGGGGAGGGGTCACCGAGGGCGGCACCACTCAACGAGGTCACGGAGATTTTAGACTCAAGATGGGGGAAAGAGGGAGTTGAATATCTCCTCGCCAGGGAAGGTACCCCGGCCAGCGCCAACAGGTGGGTGCCGGACTATGCCTTGGAGGAGCACTACCTCAAAGACGAGTTCCATGCACTCTTCCCGCACAGACCTATGCCGGCAGATTTTCACACCCACACTTTCAACCAGCACGTTCCAGGGGTTCTCATCTGCTGAGGAAACGGCGCCAGACACAAGCTCCCCGGAGGGATCACTCTTGGGGTCTGCCACAGACCGCTCTTATTGGTGGGACACTCAACCGGAGGTGGGGTGGAGCAGGGAACTGCTAAGGGGGCCCTGGCACGCAGCATCACCCGAGGTAACGGGGAGAGACGGACATGGACGTGTTGGGGGAGGACCTTGGGTTCGAACACGAATGCAGAGAGATGGAAGCAGAGGAGATCGACGTCGGCGAGCCCATTACGGGCTGGCCGGATCCAACTGGTCGGCTGCACGCCAGGGGGGAAGGAACTGTATCCCGCACTCACCCCCACAGCACTGGAGCACCAGGAACCCGCCCCAGAAGAGGGGAAGGGGGGAAGGGGGGCTTCGATGGCAGGATGGATGTCAGGGGCTCAGGAGCAGAGGTACAGGGGAGAGAGGAGATGGAGAGCGAAGGGGAAGGATCTGAGGGCAGCGTAGGGGGCAAGGGGGGTCCCAGGGGAGACACACCAGAAACAAGGGGCCAGCGGGGACTCCCAAAGCAGCAGCTGGAGATCAGGACCAGCTTCCCCACCAGAGCATAGTGGGGGGGAAGAGTCCCAGGTGTCAGGGGCAGCGTCTCCTCCAGCAGGGAGAGAAGAAGAGTCGGGACTGACCACGCCTCTGTCGGAGAGTGGGGGAACAGAGGGGAGGTCAGGTCCAGCTGGCCTCCCCAAAGGGGGAAGCAGTGACAGGAGCAGTGTAACGGTCAGGAGGAGGGTTGCCGGCTGGGCGCGCGCGCCAAGTTCGAATGTACAGGCGCGCGGGACAGCAGAAAACCCGGATGGGGAACCAGGTCCTAAAGCCCGCCGGAGGCAGGGGGAAGACTCAGGGGACTCAGCGTCAGAAGAGTCTAGGAAGGGCGAGACCCCAGCTGACAGGCGGACCCAGAGGAGGAAAGAGCAAAGGAAGAGGTGGAGCAAGGCTAGGGTCTTAAACTGGTGTCTGGAGGGAGGAAACTCAGACGGAGCTTCGGCGGTCTAGAGTCTCAGACGTAGAGCTGCACGCTCCTGATGTGAAAGACAAACTGAACTTCAATAAAGACTTTTGTATATAACAACGGACTGGCGTTGGTCCTTTGTGAGCTGGGACCCTGGGCAGCTCTGACAATAATGAACTAAAAAAGGTATTTAAATATACCTTCCCTAAGAAACCAGAGGCCTTCCTTTTGGGCATTGTTGGCCAGAGGGTGCTAAAGAAGGACAGAATTTTATTTATGTATGCGACAACAGCAGCAAGAATACTCATCGCAAAGTACTGGAAGACAGAAGATTTGCCCACTCTGGAAGAATGGCAGATGCAACTGATTGACTACGTGGAATTGGCAGAAATGACTGGCAGAATGCGAGACCTGGGAGAAGAGACAGTGGAAGAGGACTGGAAAAAATTTAAGGACTATTTGCAAAAGTACTGTAAAATGTATGAATGTTAGAATAATGCAGGATATAAAGACAACATGGCATTAGTAACCTAGTTGAACGAAATATGAAAATAACTGAACTATAAGAACAAAGATGAAATTTGAATAATATTATGTCAAGTTTAAATATCTAAATATTTGATAACAAAGGGTAAAATTGGAGACATAATAGCTGAAAAGTTTAATTTAAAACAAATTCTGAGAGAAGGTGAAGCATTGCTGAACATGATTTGGTAAATGGGAACACAGGAAAGGGAGAGGCGAGGGGGGTCAAGAAAGAGGGTTATGGAAGTTTGGTTTAACTATGTTGTATGTTTTATGTCTGTATTTTTGTATCGTATTGTTTTTTGTTTTGTGTGATTTCGTACTTTTTTTGTCTTTTACTGTGAAAATTTAATAAAATATCTTTAAAAAAAACATAAAAAACAAACAAAAACACCAATTTGAAATAAGCCCAATCAGAGCTTTATCATCTTCTTTTTATGTAGATGGAACCCAAAATACCTTTTTTCCATTGGTTTGGGGTGATTCTGGCGCACACCCAAATAACACCATGTGAATTGAAGAAAGCCCAATCAAAGCTTATATGTCTTCTCTCTATGCATATGGAAGCGAAAAGATGGTGTTGTGTTATTTTGGTCTCATTACACACACTTTGCGATTTCTGTGTCAATGTGCATTAAAAGCAAAAAACACGAAATGAAGTAAACGCAATCCAAAATTCTTTTTTCTATGTAGTTGGAAAACAAAACAACCTGTTTGGCTTTGTTTAGGCTTATTGCACAACTTTGCTATTTGTGGGTGAATGAACACCGAAAGAGCAATCGAAGCTTATTCGTCCTTTTACTATTGAGATGGAACCAAAACACCTATGCTTGATTTGGGCTGGTAACAAACATGTCACCTGCGATTTTTGGTTGAATGTGCATTCTAACCCCAAAAACACCAATTTGAAAAAAGCCCAATCAGAGCTTTATCATCTTTGAATCATAGAATCATAGAATCATAGAATTGGAAGAGACCACAAGGGCCATCGAGTCCAACCCCCTGCCAAGCAGGAAACACCATCAGAGCACTCCTGACATATGGTTGTCAAGCCTCTGCTTAAAGACCTCCAAAGTAGGAGACTCCACCACACTCCTTGGCAGCAAATTCCACTGTCAAACAGCTCTCACTGTCAGGAAGTTCTTCCTAATGTTTAGATGGAATCTTCTTTCTTGTAGTTTGGATCCATTGCTCCGTGTCCGCTTCTCTGGAGCAGCAGAAAACAACCTTTCTCTCTCCTCTATATGACATCCTTTTCTATATTTGAACATGGCTATCATATAACCCCTTAACCTCCTCTTCTCCAAGCTAAACATGCCCAGCTCCCTTAGCCGTTCCTCATAAGGCATCGTTTCCAGGCCTTTGACCATTTTGGTTGCCCTCCTCTGGACACGTTCCAGTTTGTCAGTGTCCTTCTTGTACTGTGGTGCCCAGAACTGGACACAGTACTCCAGGTGAGGTCTGACCAGAGCAGAATACAGTGGCACTATTACTTCCCTTGATCTAGATGCTATACTCCTATTGATGCAGCCCAGAATTGCATTGGCTTTTTTAGCTGCCGCGTCACACTGTTGGCTCATGTCAAGTTTGTGGTCAACCAAGACTCCTAGATCCTTTTCACATGTACTGCTCTCAAGCCAGGTGTCACCCATCTTGTATTTGTGCCTCTCATTTTTTTTGCCCAAGTGCAATACTTTACATTTCTCCCTGTTAAAATTCATCTTGTTTGTTTTGGCCCAGTTCTCTAATCTGTCAAGGTCGTTTTGAAGTGTGATCCTGTCCTCTGGGGTGTTAGCCACCCCTCCCACTTTGGTGTCATCTGCAAATTTGATCAGGATGCCCTTGAATCCATCATCCAAGTTGTTGATAAAGATGTTGAATAAGACCGGGCCCAAGACAGAACCCTGTGGCACCCCACTAGTCACTCTTCTCCAGGATGAAGAGGAAGCATTGATGAGCACCCTTTGGGTTCGGTCAGTCAGCCAGTTACAAATCCACTGAGTGGTAGCATAGTCAAGACCGCATTTTACCAGCTTCTTTATAAGAATAGCATGGGGCACCTTGTCAAATGCCTTGCTGAAATCAAGGTAGGCTACATCCACTGCGTTCCCTTCATCTACCAGGTTTGTAATTCTGTCAAAAAACGAGATCAGGTTAGTCTGACATGACTTATTTTTCAGAAATCCATGCTGACTATTGGTGATCACAGCTTTCCTTTCTAGGTGCTCACAGACTGTTTGCTTAATGATCTGCTCCATAATCTTCCCTGGTATTGATGTCAGACTGACTGGGCTGTAATTATTTGGGTCCTCTCGTTTCCCCTTTTTGAAAATAGGGACAACATTTGCCCTCCACCAGTCTGCCGGGACTTCGCCTGTTCTCCAGGAATTCTCAAAGATGACTGCCAGTGGTTCTGAGATCGCATCTGCCAGTTCTTTTAATACTCTTGGATGAAGTTCATCTGGCCCTGGAGACTTGAATACATCTAAACTAGCCAAGTATTCTTGTACTATCTCCTTAGTTATTCTGGGCTGTGTTTCCTTTGCTGAATCATTTGCTCCAAATTCTTCAGGTCGGGCATTGTTTTCTTTATCGGAGAAGACTGAGGCAAAGAAGGCATTGAGGAGTTCAGCCCTTTCTGTGTCACCATCTTCTCCTCTGAGTGACCCCACTGTTTCTTTGTTCTTCCTTTTGCTACGAACATACCCATAAAAGCCTTTTTTGTTGCTTTTAACCTCTCTAGCAAGCCTGAGTTCATTCTGTGCTTTAGCTTTTCTGACTTTGTGTCTACACGTGCTGGCTATTTGTTTGAATTCCTCTTTGGTGGTTTCCCCCCTTTTCCATTTTTTGTACACATCCTTTTTTAATCTTAACTCAGTTAAAAGTTATTTAGATAGCCACCCTGGCTTCTTTAGGTCACCTTCCATGTTTCCATCTCATTGGTATTGCCTGACGTTGTGCTTTTACTATCTCCCTCTTAACAAACTCCCAGCCATCATGAACTCCCTTTCCTTTTAGTATTACTGTCCATGGGATCTCACCCAGCACTTCCCTAAGTTTTATGAAGTCGGCTTTCTTAAAGTCAAGAAATTGAGTCCTAGTATGCTTGGCTGCTCCTTTCCGCTGTATAGTAAACTTCAGAAGAGCATGATCACTCGCGCCTAATGATCCTTCCACTTCTACCCCACTAACCAGGTCATCAACATTGGTTAGGACCAGATCTAAAATGGCTGTTCCTCTTGTTGCTTCTCCCACTTTCTGGACAATGAAGTTGTCTGCAAGGCCAGTGAGGAATCTGTTTGACCTTATGCTCTTGGCCGGGTTTGAAATCCAACAAATATCCGGGTAACTGAAGTCCCCCATTACTACTATCTCCCTTCCTTTTGCATGCTTGGCCATCTGTTCCAGGAAGGCATCATCTATGTCCTCCGTTTGGCTTGGGGATCTATACTAAACTCCCACAATGAGGTCTCTGTTATGTTTCTCTCCCTTAATTTTGACCCAAATGCTCTCACTTTGGCTTTGAGGTTCTAAATCTTGGATCTCTTCACAGGTATACACATCCCTGACATATAACGCTTCCAGTGAAATCAGCGGAGAGAGCACAGGACCTCCGCGGTTTCGGACGCTGCCAAGGACAGGGGGTGCAGCGGGACGTTTGTTGGCATGGCAACACTACAGAACAATTCCAGCAGGGACACAGCTGTGAAGTTTATAATCGACAGTGGAGCGAGTCATCACCTGATTGGAGAGACACCTGCTGGGGGGCTGCGGGACTGCAGGGCTGTTTTGGATGGGAAAATTGTGCAGTTTGCAAACGGTTCCCAAAAGCAAGTTTCTGACATTGTTGACGTGTATGTTCCTTTTTTGCAGGCGCAGCTGGAGATCTACGTTGTGCCAGGAATGTATTGTTGTCTGTTATCTGTACCAGCTCTTGTAAAAGAAGGGTACAAAATTTGTTTTGAAAATAACACCTGTTCTATTTCCAGAGGGGGGAAGCTGCTTGTCAACGTGGAAGGCAAGGACAATCTCTTTGTTCTGGAGACACCTCTGGAGGGTGGGGGGAATGCAGGAAAAGCACAGGCGCAGTGTGCTAGTGTTCCCAGTCATGATTCATGTGTTCATGTATGGCACAAGAGAATGTCTCATGCTTGTTCGGAAGATGTTAAAAGGTTGCCCGGCTGCACCAAAGGTTGTAAAATCACACCATGTGAGGGATCCCTAGTGTGCAGGGCATGCAGCAAGGTTCAAAGGTGCAGGTTTCCCGGGGTAAAGAGGGTAACCACAAAACCTTTTGAGTTGGTTCACACAGACCTTACAGGACCCATGAAGTGTGAGAGTCTGGGTGGGGCCAGGTTTCTGCTAACAATGGCAGATGATTTTTCTCAGAATTTATGGTGTTTCTCTCTCAGGTCACAGAGGGAGGCAGCGCAACTGATCCAGGATTGGGTTGCGGAGGTGGAACTAAGGTTCTCCACCAAGGTGCAAGAGTTCAGGAGCGACCGTGGGTCACAGTTCACTGGGTCTGCTCTGAAGGAATTCTTCAAGGAAAAGGGAATTCGTCACCAGGTGACGGGTGCAAAGTCTCCTCAAGAGAGAGGCGTGGCAGAGCACAGGAGTGAAACACTGGCTGAAGCTGTCAGGGTTTTGCTGTGTGACTCTGGGCTGCCTCAGAGCTTTTGGAGTGAGGCTTGGAAGTTTGCCAGCTTTGTTTTTAACAGGTCCTACAATCACGATGTAGGTGACACACCGTATTTTCTGTTGCACAAGAGGAAGCCACAGGTGCATTTCTTCCGTTCGTTTGGTTCTAGGGCTTCAGTGCCGATACCAACAGCGCAACGGAAGGAGGGTGGTCCTAGGTGCCAGGACATGATCTTCTGTGGGTATGATCCTGCGACAAATGGGTGGAAGTTTGCATACCCAGAGGGTGATCAGACCAAGCTGCTGGTCAGCAAGCATGCTGAGTTCTTTGAGCAGGGTGGTTGGTCACGGCCTAAGGTTGGTTCTGATTTTCTCTCAGAATGTCTGTCCGATTCTGAGGGGGAGGAAGAAAGGGAGGAAGGAGAGGCAAAGGCGGAGCCTGTTGCTGAAGACCAGGTTGCTGATGATGGTCAAGCACAGGGGTGGGTTTCTCCACAGGTTAAGATGGAACCCAAGAGCGAGCCTTCATCTCCTGTTAGCCATGTGCAGGAGGCCCGAAGACGCAGCAAGTCAGAGGGGGAATCTTCTGAGCTTGCTGGAGACACACTTGCTGACCCCAGTGGGTCAGGAGGAGCGCCCGAGGTTGTACTCCGGCGGTCAACTCGGACCACAAAGGGGATTCCACCTGAGAGGTTTCAGGTCACCAGTGCGTGGGTTGGTTTCGCACAGTGTGATTCTGGGAGTGTGGAAGGGATTCAACAATTGCCTGGGATAGATGCCAGTGGGAGGCAAAAGGCAATGGGAGGTGAGTTGAACTCAAAGAGGTCTGTAAATAGGGGTTCACAGTTTCCCTCAGGGTTCGAGACGAGAGGGGGTGTTATTGGTTTCAGAACTCACAGGGTTAAGGAGTTCTGTGTGACGTCTCTTACCTGAGGCGTGGTTAGAAACTCTTATGGGAGTGGATTGACTCTGAGAGTTTCAGTCTGGTTTCGCTTTTGCGGAGAGAGGACGCAAGATGGGTGAGCTTTCACCAGGTTTGAAGTTATGCTGTTAAACTTCATGATTAAAGGCTAAGAAGATAAGGAACGCCTTTGTGTCTGAATTTATTACTGCAATTGCTTCACCGCTGTGTTTATCTCTGCTACCGGCAATAGGGAGAGGCAGGAAGGATTTTTGGATCAGCACGGACAGACAGCAAAGCTGCGCAAAGGGAAGCGTGCTGGACTCCATGTTTGTTTTTCTTGGAACTCATGGCAACTTTGGCCTCTCCGTTGCCATAAGTACCACCTCAGTATGCAGACCTGGAAGAAGTTTTCAGTGAGAAAGAGGCGGATAGACTACCCCCTCACAGGCCCTTTGACTGTCAGATCAACCTACTCCCAGGGGCTCAGTTACCAGTGGGTAAGCTGTACGCCATGTCAGACAGGGAGATGCAGGAGTTGAGGAAGTTCATTGACAAGAACCTGAAGAGGGGCTTTATACGCGAATCAAGGGCGGTGGGGGGCAGTCCAGTGTTCTTTGTGGACAAAAGAGACTCCAAGGAGCCCCGCTTGGTCGTAGATTATAGGTCGGTCAACCGGGTATCGGAACCAGTGACCTTCCCTATGCCCAGAATTGATGACATTTTGGCCAGGGTAAGGAAAGGGAAGGTTTTTACCAAGTTGGACCTTCAAGGGGCGTACAATTTGATAAGGATGAGGGAGGGGGATGAATGGAAAACCACGATGTTCACCCCTCTGGGGGCCTTTGAGTACCTCGTGATGCCCTTCGGATTACAATCGGGTTCCAGCACATTTCAAGCTTTCATGAACCACGTGTTGGGGTCCCTGCTGTACAAGAATTGTGTGGCCTTCCTGGACGACGTACTTATCTACTCAGAGAACGAGGAGCAGCATCTGAAAGATGTCAAGAAAGTGCTGAAAAGGCTGCAGGAGCATCAGCTGTGGGTCAAACTGGAGAAATGCCAATTCCACGCCCGAGAGGTGGGGGGAGAGCTTCCAAGATGGCGCCGGCAAGGGCAGCCCTGCTCTAAGCTCCATGCTAGTCGTGCAGTTTTTTATTAGTTTTTAACAGTTTTATTAATTTCTTTTTACCTGTTTTAATTGCTAGCTAAGGCATTTAAACCTACAAGTGACACAGCAATTTGTCTCCCTTGTTGGAAGGACACTGAATCACCGGCTACACAAGGAACTAGAAGGCAAGCGTTGGTTAAAATTACTCCCGGGCACTGGATCACCGCTGCTGTAGCTGTAGCCTGGAGACAGGGTCTGAGCGGAGTCTCAATACTTGGGGAAGGGAAAGAAGCCAAGCCGAAGTTTTGAAGCCAGGCCAGGGGAGGACCAGAGGAGACCATAGGAGTCCTCAGGTGCCTGGACAAGCAGCTGAACCCGACGGGCTTGAGGACCCAGCCTCCCTCCCGAGCCGCTTTCTCCAGCTGCACTTCGTCATCCTACCAGCTAGTGTGGAAAGCTGTGAGGCTGTGAGGCTTCGGGTTGCTGAAATTACACTTTGAGAGGCAAAGAAGAAGTCTACGGCAGAGAGAGGTGAGAAGAAAGGAGACGGAAGTTCCAATTAAACAAAACAAAAGCCTGGAAGTTCGCAAAGCGGTGAGACCCTTCTGTTTTAAGTAAAGCCTGCCTTCACTTACCCCAGAGACCGAATAGGGGAGGGACGGGGGACCGGATAAAGATTTAAATTGAGAGCCCTTGACTTGTATAATTAACCGTGAAGAGGGCTGAGCTGGAGAAGATTTACTAGAGCCCTCAACAGGAGTAAATCTCTATCGGAATTTTACTCTTATTATAGCTCTTCAACGAACTGTGGAGAAATCCCTGGAGTTAAATACTCAGCTGCACAGCTAAATCACTGACTGTGGTAGGAAGTTCCCTTCTTCTCTCCTGTATTATTTATATTATTTAGTTCATATCTACTGTGGCTATGGGCAAGAGGAAACGCCTCAGAGAAGCAGAGGAATTACTGCTTCTCCCTAGCCCCAAGCTACAAGCTAAGGGAAGAAGAGTCCAGTCAAATCCTCAAGCAGCAGTTACTACACACAATAGATTTCTTCCACTAAGTGACTTGGATGTAGCCATTCCCAAGCCCCAAAATACCATCTTACACACTTGTAATCTAACGAGCACTCCCATTAAAGGTGGGTCTGACGTGGATGGAAAAAAGATCCAGGATAAAGAGAACCAGCTGGGAAATGAGTCCTCCCATTTACAATTAGTCATTAGGACACTGGACTGTATATTTAAAAAGATAGACTTTCTGACGTGCTCAATTTCCAAGCTAACTGAAAAAGTGATGGATATGGATGCCAAAATTGCCCTCAAAAATAACTACCAGAGGGGACCTCCACGGATAGCCCCACCAAAATCTGGGGCAAAGGGGATGAGAAAATACAAACTAAACAATCTCATGTGTAAGCAAAATCTAACACTGCAACCAAAGAAGGTGTGCCTAACGATAAGGTCAGAGATATGGGACTGGTCAAGCTTAGAAGGAGCTAAAATTGCCCTAAGTAAAATCCTGAGAATAAGCACAGTTCATATCGATCTTCGTGCTTTACTTCCGCTAACTCAATCAAATGGCCCTTACAAAGTTATTTTAGCCTTCCATTCGCTGAGATTACCCTTATTAATAATAAGAGAAAAATGGAAATTCATAAAAACAAAAATCATACCCACAAGGGTTTTTGCGGACAGCATAGTAAATCCACTACTTGTGGAAAAAGGGAAAGAGACATTAGATTCAGAAACAAGCTCTATAAAATCGCCAGACAAAGAGATCTTGCTCTCCCCACAGAGAACGGAGGAGATCGTCTGCAGCCCACAACTAGGAATGAATTTGGGTAGTTCCAGAATATCCAGTGGTGAAAGCGCCCTTATGAATTCATTTGATGAATTACAATCACAAGAAAAAGAAAAAATAATAAATAAATTAGACAAATTAAGAGAGAAGATGTTTCAGGCCAAAAGTAAAATAGGAAACAAAGAAATTCAAACAAACAGGGCCATTGAAGGCTCGGTGGACCTTCTCCAATTTAGCCCACAGCCCCAAAATAGGTCTATAAAATCCAAGGCAACGATACAGACAATCGTCCCGCCACCTTCATTAGTTAATTTGGAACCAGCTCATCCTGTACCAACCGGAATGGATATATCTACTAAAGAACAGCAAAATGTAAACAAAATTTCGACACATTCCTCAATGCCTGACCTGGAGTCATCATTATCGGACGGAGAATCCCTAGCTGATGATCTAGAAGTTCAATCTGTTATCGATACGGACTGGACAGAAGACCCCTTGGGCCATATAAATAAGATGATATACCCATGGAAGGAAAATCTAATAATAGCTAAAACTTGTACCGACCTAATCTCTGCCCCCCTAGGTGATAAGCTCTCTGATAAAACAAGGGATTTCAGAGAGGAGATCAGACCAAACCAGGACACTACCCCTATAGGACCGAGCGAGCAGAGCATAATTATAAACAGCTCAAGAGGCACACCTGCGTCAAAAGGAGAGAAGTCATCTACTATTAGTCAAAGGAAAATTACTGACTTCTTTAAATCTGACAACCCAAGATCAGCGTTCCCCCCTTCTCCATTGTGACTACCCAAACCCCAGTCAAATCTCTCCCCCCCCCCCCCCGTTCTCCTTTTTAAGCTGGAACATAGCAGGTTGGAAGGGGAAAAAATCTGACCCGGACCTTGTAAAACTAATAAACTTACACCAAGTAATTCTTTTACAAGAAACATGGGAAGAGGGGAGAGTAGATATTAATGGTTTTGATGTTACATCATTACCGGCATGCCCGTCTACTAAAGGAGGCCGGCCTAGTGGAGGATTAGTTATAGCAATTTCCTTGAAAATACAGGCAAAACTCACGCTTGTAAATGCTTCCACCTTTGCAATTACAGCCCTGATTACGGGGAAAAATTTTGAACTTGTTATAACAAATGTCTATCTTCCTCCTGGAGGCAACACTGCAGACTTATACAATAAATGGGGAATTTTGGAGGAACATCTTACTCTTTGTCTCTCCAAATACCCCAATATACCCAATGTTATAGCAGGGACTTCAATGCTCGCATTGCAACAAACTGGGAGTCTTTAATCAAAGCCAAATGGTGGATAACTCCAGAATTCATTAATGACCTCGCCCTCCATACTCAAAGACTTTCCAAAGACAAAAGGGTAAATGAAGCAGGAACCCTTCTTTACCAATTGGTACTACGTCTAAACTTAGTGATTCTAAACGGGAACTGCCCGCCAGACGTACCGGGTGATTTTACACACATAAGCTCCTCTGCAAACAGTGTCCTGGATTATATGTTAGTATCTCATGACATTTTCCCCAAATTTTCCCATTTTAAAGTTGAAAATATTCAACTGAGCGACCACCTACCGTTGGTCGCCACAATGACTATAGACTGGACCCCAGATGGAGACAGGCACCCAACACATCTGATTACGAACTCAGTATTGCAAATCAAAAGTGTTAAATGGTCCGAATTACAGGCCCAAAAATACTCAGCATATTTCCAACAAGGGCTAAAACAAGCATATTCAGGCTTAATTGAGGACTACTACGATTATGACCAAACTCTAAGACTATTCTCGAATCTGTCAGAAGATCTATCGTCCTTTTTCTCTGTTCCGACGCATAAAATAAATCGAACACAAAGGAAGATAGGTGCATTGTGGTTCAATAGTGCTTGTAAACAGGCTAGACAACTTCTTGGTAACATCTACAAAGAATATAAAGCAACGGTCCTGCCAAAAGAATATTTCCAAGCAAAATCGGCCTACAAGCAAATTCAAAAGGGAGCTAGACAGGAATGGCAAGTGAATCAATGGCGGGCAATCATAGAAGCCTCATCATTACGGAACTCCAGACAATTTTGGCTCCTGGTAAATCAAAGAACTAAAAGATACCCTTTAACTATTATTCCTGCCCCGGTTTGGGAATCATACTTAAAAAATTATTTTGCCACAACTGACTGTACTGCTAACACAAGAGATGAATTTCAAGAACAGCTTCCCCTCTGGCCCCCCACTGATCCGGAGGACATCCATGATTTGATCGTTAAACTCAAAACAGGGAAAGCGCCTGGGCCAGACCTGATCCCGGCAGAAGCTATAAAATACCATGCGGACTGGTGGGCTTAAGTCCTGGCGACCATTTTTGATGCCGTTAACAACTCTGGAATGATCCCGGAAGTATGGAAGGACGCTATTATCGTTCCAATCCACAAAAAGGGCTCACCAGACGACCCAGGAAATTATAGAAATATCAGTCTGCTCTCAATAGTGGGGAAACTGTATGCCCGCTTCCTGTTGAACAGACTTACCCAATGGGCCGAAGAGAAAAAATTAATTGGGCCCGAACAAGCTGGATTTCGCCCAAAACAGTCAACAATTAATCATATTCTAATTTTACAGCATCTTGCCTGGAAATATTCCACCCCAAAGGGTGGCCAACTCTGTGTGGCATTCATTGATCTAAAGGCAGCATTCGATAGTATCCCCAGGAACATCCTCTGGGAAAAACTCACCCGCTGGGGCATCGACAGAAGGCTTCTCTGGCTAATAATTAAACTCCATGAGAACTCAGTGGCCAGAGTGAGACTCACTCCAGAGGGCGATCTCACCAATTCAATTCCCATTAACAGAGGTGTCCGACAGGGCTGTATATTGGCTCCATTCCTGTTTAATTTATTCATAAGCGACATGAGGACTCCCCTAACAGAGGCTCAAGAAAGGATTCACGCACCCCGCCTAGCACTTTATCGTTGCCCTCTGTTACTATATGCGGATGACGCAGTCATCCTCTCCTTTTCTAGAGTAGGTCTCAGGAGGGCCTTAAAATTTTTTGGATCATATTGTAACACAAATTCCCTTACAATTAATTATGGAAAATCTAAGATCCTAGTTTTCTCAAAGAGCCGGAAACTCCATAATTGGAGAATTGATGGGAGAGTCATCGAACCAATTTATAGATTCCAATACTTGGGAGTTTGGTTACAACATAACCTTAGATGGAAGGCCCATGTAGCTTATGTTACAAACAGAGCCAAAGCTATCTCCTTGGCGATCTTGCGATTCTTCTTCACCGATGGAGCCCTCCACATCCCATCGGCGTTGAAAGTGTTCAAGGCCAAGGTGATCCCGACAATTGCTTATGCCATCTCAACTTGGGGGACTTTTGTCAACCTATCTCACCTACAGGTTATTCAAAATCAGTTTTTAAGAGGGATATTGAAACTGCCCAACTGTGTAAGTAATACAGCGTTACACATGGAACTTAATATTGTATCCCTGGAAAACGCCCTGTGGAAGCACATACTCTGTCACTGGTTATCTCTATGGCACAATCTCCCAAACTTGTATTTGATACAATGTATGTGGAGAGATGATTTCCAGAGCCCATGGGTAAAAAATTTACAACTGAAAATTACGGCAATGGGAATCTCCCCATCTAAATTACTAGAGCAGGACATAGTTCCAGCTAAAAGAACAGTAACCTGTAAACTAGAGGAGATGGACTTGCAGCAGAAAATGGTGTTGGGCAATGGTACCTGCTCACCTCAAAACCTTGGTTTATTACCCCTCTTAAGGCTCCCAAACTATTTGAATTCCTTAACTTCTTCGACTCATAGATATGCCTTTATAAAGGCAAGATTCAACGCCTTCCCATCGAACGTGCTGAGAAATAGATTTTCCAATGGACAGATATCGCTCTTATGTGATTGTAATTGTGGGGCACCGGAATCGTTGCATCACATAATCTTTGATTGTGCTTCTCACTCATCGGCCAGGAGCAAGTTTCTTGATCCATATCTAAAGGGAATCGCCGATGATTGGAATGAAGCCAAACTGAGATATCTACTAAATGATGAAGATCCCCTAAGATCACTCACGGTTGCCAGATTCTTGATCAGCGTCCTATCCCTAAAGAAGAAAAACGGACTCCTGTGCGGCTCGGATGACCCTTTTAAACCATGATATATGTTTTAGGATGTAACTAGGTGATATCACCACTGATGTCTTTTATTAATTTATGAGCAGAAGACGATGTCTATGTTGCAAATTTATTGTAATGTATGTTGTTGGGTCTTTTGCTTATTTTGCTTTGGTTCTTGTCTGTTCTTGTAAGTTTTTAGCTGTTTTAAATTTGGAGGTTTAAGTATATATATGTTGGTGGGAAACTGTCGTGTGACGGGCCAATGGCCGTAATAAATATCAATCAAGAATGGAAATAAAAAGTCCATTGTATAAAATACATTTGAGGGTCACTTGAGCAGGAAGCACGTGAGGCGCAGCAAAACACAGGCCGATAAACAGTAGACAAAGCCCATCTTTCCCAAACATCGCAGGAAAAGGCCAGAATTTACGAAGCGCATGAACCATCACAGCTTTCCTCAATGATGAAGCAATTGCTAATATATAATCATATAACTAGGGAGTTTGAAAGGGCCACGAGGCTCATCTAGGCTTACCCCCTGCAATGTGGGAATCTTTGCCAAAGAGCTTCCCTCTTGTGGCTTATCCCCACAACAGATACTGACTTTGGGTTTTGGTCAAGCAAACAGTCTAATCCAGGCATTCCCAACCTGCGGCCCTCCAGATGTTTTTGTCCTACAACTCCCATGATCCCTACCTCACAGGACCAGTGGTCAGGGATGATGGGAATTGTAGTCCAAAACATCTGAAGGGCCGACGGCTGGGGATGCCTGGTCTAATCTGTCAGTGCCTAAATGATCTCAAGTGTCAGAACAACTTGACTGCTATCAGGAAATTTCCCACCGTCCCATTTCGACTCTCCAGCACCTGATCTGCATCACCAAGCAATCCCAAAATGCCGACAGCTTTGAACCTTGCAAGATCAAATGTCTCGCCCTGGACTGGACTCGAGGGACGATTCCGACAGATTCCACATGGGAAACGCTCATGTCCCATGTAGCACCAAATCAGTAGTGCATGTGCTTTATAAAAAGCCTTGAGGAGATGATTGTGTTGTTGTTTAGTCGTGTCCAACTCTTCGTGACCCCCTGGACCAGAGCATGCCAGGCACTTCTGTCTTCCACTGCCTCCCGCAGTTTGGTCCAACTCATGCTGGTAGCTTCGAGAACACTGTCCCACCATCTCGTCCTCCGTTGTCCCCTTCTCCTTGTGCCCTCCATCTTTCCCAACACCAGGGTCTTTTCCAGGAAATCCAGGAAATGCTGGGTGAGATCCCATGGACAGTAATACTAAAAGGAAAGGGAGTTCATGATGGCTGGGAGTTTGTTAAGAGGGAGATAGTAAAAGCACAACGTCAGGCAATACCAATGAGACTGAAACATGGAAGGTGCCTAAAGAAGCCAGGGTGGCTATCTAAAGAACTTTTAACTGAGTTAAGATTTAAAAAGGATGTGTACAAAAACTGGAAAAGGGGGGAAACCACCAAAGAGGAATTCAAACAAATAGCCAGCACGTGTAGACACAAAGTCAGAAAAGCTAAAGCACAGAATGAACTCAGGCTGGCTAGAGAGGTTAAAAGCAACAAAAAAGGCTTTTATGGGTATGTTCGTAGCAAAAGGAAGAACAAAGAAACAGTGGGGTCACTCAGAGGAGAAGATGGTGAAATGCAAACAGGGGACACAGAAAGGGCTGAACTCCTCAATGCCTTCTTTGCCTCAGTCTTCTCCGATAAAGAAAACAATGCCCGACCTGAAGAATTTGGAGCAAATGATTCAGCAAAGGAAACACAGCCCAGAATAACTAAGGAGATAGTACAAGAATACTTGGCTAGTTTAGATGTATTCAAGTCTCCAGGGCCAGATGAACTGCATCCAAGAGTATTAAAAGAACTGGCAGATGTGATCTCAGAACCACTGGCAGTCATCTTTGAGAATTCCTGGAGAACAGGCAAAGTCCCGGCAGACTGGAGGAGGGCAAATGTTGTCCCCATTTTCAAAAAGGGGAAAAGAGAGGACCCAAATAATTATCGCCCAGTCAGTCTGACATCAATACCAGGGAAGATTCTGGAGCAGATCATTAAGCAAACAGTCTGTGAGCACCTAGAAAGGAATGCTGTGATACCAATAGTCAGCATGGATTTCTGAAAAATAAGTCATGTCAGACTAACCTGATCTCCTTTTTTGACAGAATTACAAGCCTGGTAGATGAAGGGAACGCAGTGGATGTAGCCTACCTTGATTTCAGCAAGGCATTTGACAAGGTGCCCCATGATATTCTTGTAAAGAAGCTGGTAAAATGCGGTCTTGACTATGCTACCACTCAGTGGATTTGTAACTGGCTGACTGACCGAACCCAAAGGGTGCTCATCAATGGTTCCTCTTCATCCTGGAGAAGAGCGACTAGTGGGGTGCCACAGGGTTCTGTCTTGGGCCCGGTCTTATTCAACATCTTTATCAACGACTTGGATGATGGATTCAAGGGCATCCTGATCAAATTTGCAGATGACACCAAACTGGGAGGGGTGGCTAACACCCCAGAGGACAGGATCACACTTCAAAACGACCTTGACAGATTAGAGAACTGGGCAAAAACAAACAAGATGAATTTTAACAGGGAGAAATGTAAAGTATTACACTTGGGCAAAAAAAATGAGAGGCACAAAAACAAGATGGGGGACACCTGGCTTGAGAGCAGTACATGTGAAAAGGATCTAGGAGTCTTGGTTGACCATAAACTTGACATGAGCCAACAGTGTGACGCAGCAGCTAAAAAAGCCAATGCAATTCTGGGCTGCATCAATAGGAGTATAGCATCTAGATCAAGGGAAGTAATAGTGCCACTGTATTCTGCTCTGGTCAGACCTCACCTAGAGTATTGTGTCCAGTTCTGGGCACCACAATTCAAGAAGGACACTGACAAACTGGAACGTGTCCAGAGGAGGGCAACCAAAATGGTCAAAGGCCTGGAAACGATGCCTTATGAGGAACGGCTAAGGGAGCTGGGCATGTTTAGCCTGGAGAAGAGGAGGTTAAGGGGTGATATGATAGCCATGTTCAAATATATAAAAGGATGTCACATAGAGGAGGGAGAAAGGTTGTTTTCTGCTGCTCCAGAGAAGCGGACACGGAGCAATGGATCCAAACTACAAGAAAGAAGATTCCACCTAAACATTAGGAAGAACTTCCTGACAGTAAGAGCTGTTTGACAGTGGAATTTGCTGCCAAGGAGTGTGGTGGAGTCTCCTTCTTTGGAGGTCTTTAAGCAGAGGCTTGACAACCATATGTCAGGAGTGCTCTGATGGTGTTTCCTGCTTGGCAGGGGGTTGGACTCGATGGCCCTTGTGGTCTATTCCAACTCTATGATTCTATGATTCTCTTCTCATGAGGTGGCCAAAGTCTTGGAGCCTCAGCTTCAGGATGTGTCCTTCCAGTGAGCACTCTGGGCTGATTTCCTTCAGAATGGATAGGTTTGATCTTCTTGCAGTCCATGGGACTCTCAAGAGTCTCCTCCAGCATCATAATTCAAAAGCATCAATTCTTCGGCGATCAGCCTTCTTTATGGTCCAGCTCTCACTTCCATACATCACTACTGGGAAAACATAGCTTTTACTATACTGACCTTGTTGGCAAGGTGGTGTCTCTGCTTTTTAAGATGCTGTCTAGGTTTGTCGTGAGATGATTACCCCTCCTTTATTGCCTGTTCCGGGTTGCCCAACCACTACCCCAGAGTCCTCTCTTGGCAGATCAAGAGGAGCAGGTTACGGCAAAGGCGGCCGGGTTTTGAGCTGGGGCAGTCAGAATAAGGTCCACTCTCGATTCAAAACCCTCAAATGTATTTGATATCATTGATTTTTCATTTCTATTCCTTGCAGATCATCTCGTTGTTTTATTGCTACAACCAAGGGCTGATGCAAATTAAGAGGATAATGATAATGATGATAATAATAATAATAATAATAATAATAATAATAATAATAAACTTTTATTTGTATCCTGCCCTCCCCGTCCGAAACCGGGCTCAGGGAGGCTAACACCAAATATGTAACACTGGTATAAAATCAAGCAATAACGAAATTACCTCCTGAAAACAAGCCAGGATCAAATTCAAATCCAATTAGATGGCTTTCCGCAGGATTAGGGTTGGGAACAGTAAACGCTCATCAGGCCCAACTCTTATATGGGCCTGTGAGAACACTGGGAGGCCTCTTTCATACTAGTCCTTACACAAAAAGAGAAGGGGAGTCAGGTTGAACCAAAGGCCCGGCGGAACAACTCCATCTTACAGGCCCTGCAGAAAGATGTCAGATCCCACAGGGTCCTGATCTCTTGTGGCAGAGAGTTCCACCAGGCCGGGGCCAAGGCTGAAAAGGCCCTGGCCCTGGTCGAGGCCAGCCTAATCTCCCTGAAGCCCAGGACCTCTAACATTTTTTTATTTGCAGACTGTTAGATCCTCCGTGGAGAGGCGGTCCTAGGCTGTATTCATTCGTTTGGCCCAACGTGGGGCTCGTACCCATGACCCCAAGATTCAGAGTCTCAGCGCTCTGCTGCCTGAGCTACTCACACAGCTGCCCTCTTGTGCACCTCACCTCAAATTTGTCCGAATTGTGCATGCCTGGGATTCACTGCATGAGATGGGAGGTGGGGTGGTTCCCAAAGTCAGAGCTCAGGTAGCCAACGCGGAGCCGGCCCTCACTGCCTTTCAGGTCCTTGGGGTGCTCGTAAGGCGGCTTGTGGAGCACGTTGATCTAGCAAGGGGATTCAAGAAAGCCGGGTTACGGAAATGACATGGGGGTGGGGGACATGAGGCCACATCTTTGAAGTTGTTCCAATGTTACAAATATACATACCTTTGACTTGACAGCCCAAGAAAGACACGCAGAAAATCTATGCTTTAACCGACTCTCCTCATTCCGCCATTTGAACAAATTTGGGCTCCACCTCCCTCCATGAGCCAAGAAGCAGGAAGTCATGTAGGCAGCAGGAACAGGGCATCCCGCCAGAATTCCCCAAGCCTGAGAGCACATACACGGCACCCCACCGAGGGAGGGACCAAGGGGGCAACCATAGACATCTGCCAAGGCAGTTTAGCAAGGCAGGTGTTCTGAATGCCCATCTCCAGACAAGTCCAGTGGGAAAGGACGTGTCAAGAGTTTTATTGTTCTTTCAGTGATGGAGATTTAAGGGGTCTGATAAAGGGACCTCATAGTGAATGCATAACCCTTGTATACCCCTCCTCATTTGTGATGTGCTAGTGATGTAGTGATGATGTATCAACGATGCTGCTTGAAGTGTATTCTGGGGGGAAGAAGGAAGTTTTAAAAGTTGACATTGCCCCATGCTCGGGGTTCTTACTCCTGGGCAGACCTGTGGTGCAACAGTAAGAATCATGGTCTACTGACCACTGTTTTGCTCCAAATTACCGGGCTGGGACTTCCTCCTTTTACTGACAGCATGGACCCATGGGGGACAAGTGCCCCGGTGAGCTAGGCTGTCAAGGAGTCACTCACCCTGGAATTTTTTCGCTTAACAGCCATTGGCGCCAATACAGAGCAGGCTTCCTAAACCTTGGCCCTCCAGCTGTTTTCAAACTACAGTGCCCATCATCCCTGACCACTAGACCTGCTAGCTAGGGACCATGGAGCTGTAGGCCAAAAGCATCAGGAGGGCCAAGGTTGAGGAAGCCTGATAGAGAGCTCTACCTCTCTTTCAAATCAGAGCCGGCAAAGGCGGTGGAGTTCCTGCGCGGGTGCCTCGAGGCGGTTGGAGGATGGATGGCAGCTAACTGGTTGAGGTTGAATCCTGACAAGACTGAAGTTCTGTGGTGTGTGGGCGGGTGGGGGGGACTCCCTGGTCCTGAACGGGGCAACTGTGCCCCTGAAGGACCAGCTGCACAGTCTGGGGGTCATTTTGGACCCATGGAGGCACAGGTCTGTTCTGTGTCCAGGGCAGCTCTATCTGGGATGCAGGATAAGACCCTCCCTGCCCACGGACTCTCTTGCCAGAGTGGCGCATGCTCTTGTTATCTCCAGCTTGGACGACTGCAATGCGCTCTATGTGGGGCTACCTTACTGCAATTAATCCAGAATGTGGTAGCCAGACTGGGGGCCGTGAACAGCCGCAGAGACCACATAACACCAGTCTTGAAAGACCTGCATTGACTCCCAGTACGTTTCCGGGCACAATTCAAAGTGTTGGTGCTGACCTTGAAAGCCCTAAACAGCCCAGCAGATGAAACTTTCCTCTGGTTGTCAATATTAAGAGGATGCCAGCAAGATCAAGCCTTTCTGTAAAATAAAGGATTTAAATCCAGTCTGACTGAGACCACATACCACCGGTCCCAAGAGATCTGCTTTGGCTCCCAGTACGTTTCCAAGCACAATTCATAGTGTCGGTGCTGACCTTGAAAGCCCTCAATGGCCTCGGCCCAGTAGACCTGAAGGAGCATCTCCACCCCGGACACCGGGGTCCCTCTCCCGAGGGCCTTCTGGCGCTTCCCTCCCTGCAAGAAGCCAAGTTACAGGGAAGCAGGCAGAGGGCCTTCTCGTGGTGACGGCCGCCCTGTGGAACGCCCTTCCATCAGATGTCAAATAAATAAGCAATTATCTCACTTTTAAAAGACATCTGAAGGCAGCCCTGTTTAGGGAAGTTTTTAAATATTTAATGCTGTCTTGTGTTTTTAATATTTGGTTGGCAGCCACCCAGAGTGGCTGAGGATACCCAGACAGATGGGCAGGGTAGAAATAATAAATTATTATATATTATTATATATCCAAAGCCAACATGAAAGCATTCAAACTCTGACGGAACGGAGCGGCGCACACCTCTTCACAGCATAGACCCACCTTGTCCAGGCAAAGGTTCCCATGTCTCTCGGCAATAGCCTTTCGGAAGCCGTGAGACAGTGGATACAGCATGCTGTGATGGGGGTGCACCGAAGGGAGCCGGTTCTTCTCCAGCTGGTCAGCCACAATACTGACAAGCTTCTTCATTCTCTCGTCGTAATCGGTCCAATCACAGACGATCTGAAAGGGGGCAAAGAAAACCAGGGTTCTAGATTCAGGTAGGTAGCCATATTGGTCTGATGAAGTCAAAATATATATAAAAATTGTCCAGTAGTGCCTTAGAGACCAACAAAGTTTGTTCTTGGTATAAGCCAGGCACCCCAAACCTTCGGCCCTCCAGATGTTTTAGACTACAATTCCCATCATCCCCGACCACTGGTCCTGTTAGCTAGGGATCATGGGAGTTGTAGGCCAAAACATCGGGGGGGGGGCGCAGGTTGGGGATGCCTGATATAAGCTTTTGTGTGCATGCACACTTCTTCAGATACACTGAAGCGGAAGTCCCCAGACCCTGATATACAGAGGGAGAAGTCCCCAGACCCTGCTATATAAGAGTAAGGAGAAGCCCCCAGACCCTGATATATAGTGGGAGGGTGAGTTGGGGTTTTTCTCCGAAGGGTAGTAGGAGTCAATGGGTATGGTCCACCTGCTGGCAACTGTGAATGACTGAAAAAACAAGGGATGGTACGCAGATGACCTGAAATAGTTTTAGGATATGTAATGAGACACAGTCGTCCACAGGTTGACCATACCGATTGAGTCCTACTACCGTTCAGAGAAATACCCCGCCCCACCCTCCCTCTAAATATCAGGGTGTGGGGACTTCCGCTTCAGTGTATCTGAATAAGTCTGCCTGCACATGAAAGCTTAGACACAGAACAAACTGAGTTGGTCTCTAAAGTGACATTGGACAATTCCTGAATTAGGTGACGCTTTTACCATTACCGTGGTACCTTGGGACTCAAACGCCTCGGTTCCCAAATGCCGGAAACCCTGGGAGTGTTGGCCCTTAAAACTCTGCCTCACCTGCAAACAGTGCGCCAGGTTGCAGTAAGCGTCAGGAAAATCCGGCTTCAGTTTCAAGGCGGTGCAATACGAAGCAATTGCCTCTGGGATGTTTCCGGAATCCTAGAAAGGGAGGGATATTTCAGCAATTGCCACTAGCTTTTTTTCTCAACCATCAAAACCAAAGATGAAGAACAGACAGAAGGCACGATGATCCACACCTGGTAGACTTATAAAGTAACATTCAACAATCATTGGAATAGAACAGGGGTCGGCAAACTTTTTCAGCAGGGGGCCGTCCACTGTCCCTTAGACCTTGTGGGGGCCAGACTAGATTTTGGGGAGGGGAAAAAAGGAACGCATTCCTATGTCCCACAAATAACCCAGAGGTGCATTTTAAATAAAAGGACACATTATACTCGTGTCAAAACATGCCGACTCCCGGCTAGATTGAGAAGGCCATGGGGCCGTAGTTTGCCTCCCCATGCTATAGAATAATATTGAGTATCAGCATGTAAAAATTCAATAGAAACCTACTCTTAACAATTACAATAAATTGTAATTAATCGTACAATAAATGAATATTACAATGAATGATTATTGTAATTGATCATAGAATAAATGTTACAATAAATGGTTATAAAACAATGGCAAGTCACAGTGTCTACAATAGCCGCAGCGAGAATCTTAACAGACAAAGGATGGAAAGGAGAATCCCATCCCTACTAAGTTGGCGTAGCTAGCAAAAAGGCTAAAATACGCAGAATTAGCAAGATTATAATACAGGCAGAATTACGAGAGGTTTTGGAAGAAACATTTCATAGAGAACAGGACACTTGCAGAGTACAGTGGTACCTCTGGATGTGAATGGGATCCGTTCCGGAGCCCCGTTCGCATCCTGAAGCGAATGCAACCCGCATCTGCACGTCGCAATTCGCCGCTTCTGCGCATGACATCATTTTGAGGGTCTGTGCATGCGGCGAAACCCGCAAGTAACGTGCTCCGTTACTTCTGGGTCACTGCGGAGCGCAACCCAAAAATATTCATCCTGAAGCATATTTAACCCGAGATAGGACTGTATTGTCTAAATTTACAGGGGTGCCCAAATTTTCCCAAAGAGGGCCAGATTTGACATGAGGGCGGGGCAAATTTGTTGAGCTGTTTTAGGATTTAACCCCAAGGTTGTTGAGCTCTTTTTAGGATTGAAGTTGTTGAGCATTTGGGGGGGGGGGTTGCCCCAGTAAGTAAACCAGGTTACGCTCCCTGGCCACACGCTGGACATGTGTGGTCTAAAAAAAAATGTTGGGAAAATTTAAATTCTTTGGCAGGTGTGGATTGACAAAGGACAGCAGGAAATATGACAAAACCAATGCATTTTGAGATCTAGGAGAGACGAGCAAAAGGGCGCCATCGGAAATGTGACGTAGGGGTGATTGGAAGTCACAATGAGATTTTTGGGTGTGGAACTCCACCATACTTTCCGTCTATATAAGCCACCCTCTATTTGGGGGGGGGGCTCAAATTTAAGAAAATGAGCCATTCACCCACCCAATCACCCGTATAAGACCTCCCCCCCATTTTTATTTCAAAGTAAAAATAGCAATTTTTTCATTTTCCTTTTAAAAAAATTATTTACAAACAAACACATAGACACAAAACAAAATTCGTATTACCCTACCACCCAAAATTTCAGACATTAAAACCACCCTTGTGGCTTCCCTCCACCGCCCCTCACCCTCCTATATAATATTTCACATTGCCATTTTTATTTCCCCCCTATTTATTTATTTATTTTTGATTTCATTTTACATGCTAGTTGCCGTACATTTTCAACACTATACATTACATATATGGATTCCCCACATCTAACCCTATACACAACTCAGCATTTACCCAAATACCCACGTGACTTCCTTCACTCACATTGCAATTTTTATCTAAATTTATATTTCTTAACTCTTTTAACTTACTATTTATTATTATTATAAACCAGATTTACAAACATTAAACCAAACATATCAACATGTTAGTTTTTGAGCAGTACTTGAACACATAATCTTCAAACCATTTCCATTATATTTTTATTTTCCAGTTTGATTGGTACCTTATTACTGCACTTGACCTTGCCAGTTCTATAAATTCAATTAGTTTCTTTATCCAGTCATCCTTTGTGGGTATATATTTCCTGTTCCAGTTTTGTGCAAGGAGTAGCCTTGCTGCAGCTGTCGCGTATAAGAATAATATCTTCCCATCTTGTGGTATTTCTTTACCTCTTATACTCAGTAAATATGCCTCTGGTTTCCCCCTCTAAATTAATTCTGATCATCTTTCTTATTTCCTCATGAATTTTTTAACGTTTCTGTAGCCCCACCATAAACGTATCGGCGTGCCCTCTGCCTCCTCAGACTTCCAGCATAAATTCCAATTCTCCCCTTTTTCTTTTTGTGCCCCATCTCGGTTTGGGACGGCTTTTGCCAGTTGTTTTCCTTTTGTAAAAACTAAGATTCCCCTGCTGCCCCCCCCCCAGTTTTTTTTTAAAAAAATAGATTTAGCAGAGACACAAAGCTTACCTTATGGATGGAAGCGAGGTTGCTGTGGGCATCGGCAAACGCAGGATTTATCTGGATTGCTCTTGTGTAGCATTGCAGAGCTCCCTGGACGTCTTGCATTTCCTTCAAGGTGTTCCCCATGTTGGAATAGGCGTCTGCAAAAGTGGGACTGATTCTGACATGGAGGGGGAGAGAAAAAGTGCCATTTTGGTACAAAAATACTCTGAAGTTACGCTGGAAATGTAAGGGTCAAGAAGGCTCTTTCTATCCTATACGGTGGTCTTTAGGGCAGTTCATTAAAAAAACTTTTTTTAAAAATGCCTTCTCCAAAGCCTTCACAAAATAGGAAAACGTCCAAGAAAACAGCTGTTTTCATGGAGGGTTGAGATATTAACTGATATGCACAAAATTTCAGATATAGCTATATAATCCCTAGTGTAGTAAGATAAGACCTTGGGAGCAGGCATCTTCAAAAAAGTGTTTTTTATGAACCACCCTAGTGGTCATGTGAGACAGTGAGACCTTGGTTCTCAAATGTTTTTTATACAGGTTTCTTTATACAGAAGGTTTTTTATACAGAAAGGTTCAGCATTGTGGCATCCTCTTCATACGGACAAGCAGCACTTTCCTTTTGGGAAATTCCATGCTCCTCAATTCTGGCAATTATTAATCACTCTCAATTCCACCCTAATAATTGCCACCTGCCCGGATTTTAACTTGTCTGAATTAATTTTTATTTGAATTACTTGATGTCTGCTTTTAGGCTCGTTGTGTTGTTTTTATGATGTTAGCTGCTCTGAGCCCAGCCTTGGCCGGCGAGGGTGGGATACAAACAAAAACAAATTATTATTATTATTATTATTATTATTATTACTACTACTCAAACGCTTTGGTTCCCAAATGCCGAAAACCCAGAAAAAGTGTTCCAGTTTCCAGGCGTTTTTCGGAAGCCAAACATCAAATTTGGCTGTCAGCTATTCTTTCTGGGGCGCCTGCACCAATCAAACAGACTTCGGGAACAGATTAAGTTTGGTGCTTTGGTTTTTGCAATTTATGTGGTGTTTTTGTTTCGGAGGCTTTTTTGGTTCATTTGTTTTTGCGACTGTGCGGATCCCAGTTTAGTTACTGATTGATTGATTGATTGATTGATTGTGTGATTGCAGAAACGGATAGAAGCCCCGGTCCCCATCCGAACAATGACTATCATCAGTGCAGGTGAGAAAAAAAAATAATTTTCATTTTTATCATTTACAAGACTGTTGTATTTATTTTAGAGTACAGTACATGGATGACTGCTTTCATTTTAGGGATCAGTGGTCTCGTTAGATAGTAAAATTCATGTTAAATGGCTGTTTTAGGGATTGTTTTTCAAAGTCTGGTACGGATTAATCCGTTTTGCATGACTTTCTATGGGAAAGTGCACCTTGGTTTTGGAACACATTCAGTTTGAGAACCAAGGTACCACTGTATAATTAACTGGGGGGGGGGAGAGAACATTTGTGTAAAAACCAGAAGCCTTTCTAATAGGTTTAACGGGTGAAGAAATACCAAGAGACCTAAAAAGACAGTGTATTCTATTTATGCCAGAATGTTCTTAGCCCGGATGTGGAAGGAAGAGAAGGTCCCAACAAAAGAAGAGTGGATTATCAAAATGACTGTGAAGATCAGACATCAAGATGATAGGAAATTTAAGCAAAGAAAAAAGTTAAAAGGACAAAATGGGGAAAATAATGAAGATGAAATGTGAAAAAGCATGGTGCAAAAACCTTAAGGATATAACCATCGTTAGTTCAAAGATGGCAAAATTAAGGGAGAATGAGATAGGCAGGAGAAGTAAATATTTAAAAAACCAGAAGAGGGAAGCTGGGGGAGATTGGGATTCATCTATGCTGTCTGCAAGAATGATGTTTGTGTTGAATATAAAATGCTAAAACTTAATAAAAACTATTTATATATATAAAAAAATTAAACAAGAATGGGAAAAATTTATTGAATACCTTAAAGATACATATTTAGAAATAATAATAATAATAATAATAATAATAATAATAATAATAATAATAATAATAATAATAATAATTGTATCCCGCCCTCCCTGGCCGAAACCGGTCTTAGGGCAGCTAACATCAAATATATAACATTAGTATAAAATCAAACAATAATTAAATTACCTCCTAAAAACAAATCGGGATCAAATTAAAATCGAATTAGATGGTTTTCCACAGGCAGGATTGATATAACATTGATGAAGCCAAAGTAGCAAATAAGGAAATGGAATAGAACGAATCATTGTAATTACATGCAAGAAAAGATGGCAAAATATGGAAACGGGGGGTGGGGGGTGGGGGAGAGTCCAAGGGGTTTGTATAATCCCAGTATTGTATATATTGAAAATGTTTGGAGTGTATGGAAATAAAATGATAAAATAAAAAAACTGAATAATAATAATAATAATAATAATAATAATAATAATAATAATAATAATAATAAAATTATTTATATCCTGCCCTCCCCAGCCGAAGCCGGGCTCAGGGCGGCTAACAACAATCAAAATAGTCCAACATTTTAAAACATTCATTATAAAATTAATTAAATCAAATTAAAATCAAATTAATGGCAACCATCAAGCAAAATTCTGTGCAGGTTGCCAGAGGAGGGAGTCAGTCTGCGCCCTGACCAAAGGCCTGGTGGAACAGCTCTGTCTTGCAGGCCCTACGGAAGGATGTCAGGTCCCACAGGGCCCTAGTCTCTTGTGACAGAGCGTTCCACCAGATTGGAGCCGCAGCCGAGAAGGCCCTGGCTCTAGTTGAGGCCAACCTAACCTCTCTGTGACCTGGGATCTTTAGGGTGTTTTTATTTGCAGACCGTAAATTTCTCTGTGGGACATACCAGGAGAGGCAGTCCCATAGGTACGAGGGTCCTAGGCCGTATAGGGCTTTAAAGGTTAAAACCAGCACCTTAAACCTGATCCTGTACTCCACCGGGAGCCAGTGCAGCTGGTACAGCACCGGATGGATATGATCTCGCAGCAAAGACCCCGTAAGGAGTCTCGCCGCGGCATTCTGCACCCGCTGGAGTTTCTGGGTCAGTCTCAAGGGCAGCCCCACGTAGAGCGAGTTACAATAATCCAGTCTGGAGGTGACCGTCGCGTGGATCACAGTGGCTAGGTCAGGGTGAGAGAGATAAGGAGCCAACTGCTTAGCTTGGCGGAGATGAAAAAATGCCGCCTTTGTTATAGCTGTAATCTGCGCCTCCATGGAAAGGGAGGTGTCGAAGATTACACCCAAACTCTTAACGGACGATGCTGGCACTAATTGCACCCCCGCAAGAGATGGGAGTTGCCCCCTCAATCCCATATCGCTCCGTCCCAGCCAGAGGACCTCTGTCTTCGAAGGATTTAACTTCAACCGGCTCCCACGTAACCATCCAGCCACAGCTTCCAGACATCTGGTCAGTGTATCTGGGGCCGAGTAAGGATGGCCATCCATCAACAGATAGAGTTGGGTGTCATCGGCATACTGATGGCAACCCAGCCAAAAACTCCGGACAAGCTGGGCGAGGGGGCGCATAAAGATGTTAAAAAGCATCGGGGAGAGTATCGCACTCTGAGGCACTCCACACACCAAGGAGTGGCGCGATGACAATTCCCCCCCCAAGCGCCACCCTCTGTCCCCGACCGGAGAGAAACGAGCGCAGCCATTGAAGGACTGTGCCCTGGATCCCCACGTCGGCAAGGCGGTGGTCCAGAAGTTCGTGATCGACCATGTCGAAGGCTGCTGACAGGTCTAGAAGAATCAGCAGCCCCGACCCGCCTCGATCCAGCTGCCTGCGGAGATCATCTGTTAGGGCGACCAGAGCCGTCTCGGTCCCATGACCAGCGCGGAAGCCGGACTGGAATGGATCGAGAGCAGATGTTTCATCCAGAAACCTACCAAGCTGTTCAGCAACCGCTCTCTCAATCACCTTACCCAGGAATGGAAGATTCGAAACCGGGCGGTAATTGGATAGATCTAAAGGATCTAATGATGTTTTCTTTAAGAGCAGACACACCACTGCCTCCTTCAGTTTCCCTGGGAATATCCCAGTGCCAAGGGACAAATTGATGATATCCCCCAGGGGGGCCCGCACCTCGTCTGGGCACGCTCTAATCAGCCAGGACGGGCACGGGTCAAGAGGACAGGTGGTGGGCTTTCCAGCTCGGAGGAGTCTGTCCACATCGGCTGGGGATATCCGGTCAAAGTGGTCCAATACTGGACCCGAGGACAGTCGAGGGGCCTCCAGTTCCTTTATTGTATCCAAATTGGCAGGGAGGTCATGGCGGAGCAACAGGACCTTCTCCGCAAAAAAGCTCGCAAATGCCTCGCAGCTGTGTGTCGAATTGTTATTTAAATTTGGCTGTCCTTCAAGGGACAAAAAATAAAATAAAAATAAAAATAAAAAATAAAAAAACCTAAAAGAAAAAGAGAAAGTGCTTTATCCACAAGAGGAGAGCTTTCCCACAGGCACCAGACCAGCGCATGAGGAGTAATAATAATTATTAACAACAGCAACAATAATTTATTATTTATACCCAGCCACTCTGGGCGGCTTCCAGCAAAAGATTAAAATACAGTAAGGAGGAGCTCTTTCAATCTATTTTCCCCATGGCTTTGGAAGCTCACCTGATGGCCTCCTTGTAGTGCATGAGGGCCTCCTGGAGCTTCCCCTGCTGTTGCAAAACACTGGCTAAATTTGAATGCGCAGCTGCAAACTCCGGGAAGACCTGCGGGGAAGAAGCTCACTCTTAGTTTCCCTGAGAAGCATTCTAAAGAGACGGAGGCTGCTCTTTGAGGCTCAAAGGTTGTGGGCGTGAAATAAATCCTCATTTGGATTGACTTGCAAAAATTAAGGAGGAGGAGGAACCTATGGACTGCCTTTTTAGCATGCATAGGAAATACTGTTGGGAGATCAGACTGTCAAATGACCAATGCCATATTTTAAAGAGCCCCTCTTTGATGCTCAAATGTGGCAGGGGCTGGCTGCAAAATAAATCACCGTTTGGAATGATTTGTGGTAATGATAATAATAATAATAATAATAATAATAATAATAATAATAATAATAATAATGGGCCTATGAACTGCCTTTTTCGTACGCATAGGAAATACTGTTAGAAAATAAGACTGTCAGGGGATCAAGCTCAGCCGACACAGAGAACAGCATGTGCCCAGCTTTTATTTCAATTTCTGTACCGTTCCTTAACACCTTGCATTGTTCTTCTGATGAAAAAGCAGATTTTTGGTCATTCCAGGAGGCCTAGGAATATAAAAAGGGGGACAGACCCTCTTCCTTCCAAAGGGGACTTATCGGACCATGCTTTGTCGAGCCTCAAAATGCTACTTCACTTTCACTTCTTCACCATTATTTCCGTTATTGATCAAGAAAAATTTGATCGGCGATTTTTAAAAAGACCCAGACTAGGAGTCCAGGGTACGCATGCCTAACCCTTATATGTCAATTTAATTGTTGTAATTCTCCACGCACGTACCTCAAGAGCTTTCCGGTACAGGCGGACAGCCTCCTCGATATTCCCTTGTTCTCGCTTGATGTTCGCCAGGTTATTAAGAGAATCCGCGTGAGTCGGACATAAACGGAGAGCTGTATTGTAGCATTCCTCGGCTTCGGCAACCTTCGAAACACAAAACAGAGTTTTTACACGAATATTAGTATGTCTTTCACAGGAGCCCAAAAGGCTGCTCTGTGATGTGATGGCTGGATTGAGGTTTGATACGGCCCCTCAGCTCCTGACGGTAACTTGGTATTAGAGCGGTTCATAAAAAACTCTTTTTTTGAAAATGCCTGCTCCAAAGTTCTTCTCTTACCAACAGTAGAGATTATATAGCTATATCTGGAATGGCATGCATATCAGTTAATATCTTTTATATATATATGCCAGCTGTCCTTTGTCAACAACCAATTGTTGCTGTTTTTTATATTGAATATATGCTATATGGTAACTGTTGCACCTCATAGGTAACTCAAGCCTTCTGCACGTCACAAAAGATGTATTTTATCAAAGTCATTGTTGAACTGAAATACAATTAAGAAGTATATTAATAGTGAAATGCAATTAAGAAGAAGCATATTAACAGTAAAACCCCACAATTGTTGAGCCTTTTTTAAGGATTTGACCCCAGAGGTGCTGACCTTTTTTTAGGATTAAAGTTCTTGAGCTTTTTGGGGGGAAGTTTTGCCCTAGTAAATAAACCGCCACGAGGGCCGGATTAAATCGACCAGAGGGCCAGATTAGGCCCCTGAACTGGACTTTGGACATGCCTGGTCTAAAAGAACATTGGGAAAATTTAAATTCTTTGGCAGGATAGCAGGAAATATGACAAAACCAATGCATTTTGAGATCTAGGAGAGATGGGTGGAAGGCCCCCAAAGTGGACTTTGGACATGCTTGGTTTAGGGGAACATAAATACAAGAGCAGACTAATCCGATTCAAACTCTCTTTCCCGCACACTTACCGTCTTTTGCAAGATGTATTTAAGGAAGACAGTAAGGGAAATGGTTTTGGTCATACTAAATCAAAATTAAGAGACAGAGTTGCTAGATAGTAAAAGAAAATCATTGCCAAAAACGTATAAGAATGGCATACAAAGGATGAAGAAGTTAAGTCGGTTATGATTAAATGGGCTCAAGATTTTGGTCATAACATTGAATTAGATAAGTGGGAAAGATTATGGGCAAAAACAATTTATTGAATGTACAGCACTAATTAAAAATTTAATGAAGGTGACGTATAGGTGGTATTTGACGCCGACTAAACTTGCTAAAATATATATAACTCAAGATAAGGCACGCTAGAAATGCAAGGAGAAGGAAGGGAATTTCGTCCATAGGTGGTGGATGTGCACTAAAGTCAAAGTCTACTGGGATATGATTTACAAAGAATTGAAAAAGATCTTTAAATATACTGTTATTAAAAAAACCAGAGGCTAATTTTTGAAAGTGATTTACAAATGCTAAAGTAAATTGTTTTAAGTAGAGTAAGAAGGTAAATAGGGCGATATATGTTCAGGTAGGCAGCTGTGGTGGTCTAACGCAGTTGAAATATATAAAAAATATATAAATTGTCCAGTAGCACATTGCAGACCAACTCAGTTTGGTCTTGGTAGAAGCTTTTGTATCTGAAGAATTGGACCTGCATACAAAAAATTATACCAAGAAGAAGCCAAGTTTAGCAAGCCCTGTTTAGGGAAGCTTTTAATGTTTGACGGACTATTGTATTTTAATATTTTGTCGCCAAGAGTGGCTGGGGAAACCCAACCAGATAGGCGGGGTATAATTATTATTATTATTATTATTATTATTATTATTATTATTATTATTATTATTATTATTATTATTATCATCATCATCAGGTGCTACTGGACAATTTTTAAAGGGTGATATAGAAATGCTAAGAGGATCGTGACTGCTTAAGAAAGCCAGGGAGTGGGAGCGGGGGAAGGGGGAGGGGAGTCGACGCTTGGTATGAGCAAAGTTGTATGTGACGATATGACAAAGGAAAAAATAAAAGAGGACTTCTTCTAGGTTCTGTACCCCAAATCCCCCCCCCCAAAGAGCCCAATTTCGAGGTCACCATCATCCGGAAGGCTTTTTTCAGCAAACCCTCTGACATACAGAAAGCAAAAGGGACCGGTTTCATTTTCTTTTTTTAATTTTTATTTTATTTATAACATAGTCCACAACAACTCATACATACAAACAGACCCACCACCATTGACTAATTATCAAAATTAAACTCCTATCCCCTTACACAAAGAAAACATAACATAAAAATAAAAGACTTTATTCTGTTAAATGGCCGCCTTATTTACCTCTTGTATACTATTTCTTTTGTATGGGATTATTACAATTTTTCCTAATTATGACTTAAACCACAAAGTCTCCTGTAGAAATTAATTGAAACAAGTCCAAGTGTATATTTTGGGGCACTGTTTGGTAAAGTATTCTCTGCATTTTCCCCATTCCTTTTGGAATTCTTGTCTGGGTTGTGCCCTAATTGTCTCTGTTAATCTGGCCAATTCAGCATGGGGTAAAAGCCTAAGAAAAAGCTAAACAACTTCAATCCTAAAAAAAGTTCAACAATTTAAACCCTAAGAAAAGAGCTCAACAACTTCAATCCTTAAAAAAAGTAAACAACTTTGGTCGGCCCTTATGGCCCTTCACTTCATCAAATCTGGCCCTCTTTGAAAAAAGTTTGGACACCACTGCCTAATAGGAAAGTTTCTGTATTTTTTTTTCACAGGCCCACCAGAAATGTATAAGTGTCCCTTCTTCTTTACTGCACCTCCAGCACAGTTTTTTTGTTTTATACATTTTAGCTATTTTGGCAGGTGTTAAGTACCATCTATAAAACATCTTTTATATAGATGTTCCCCCCACCCCAAGGCAAAAGGGACCAGTTTCTTACGCTGCCTTTCTCTTTCAGCGCGTTGGCCAGGTTGCAGTAGGCGTCAGGGAAGTGGGGCTGGAGCTCAATGGCCCTCTTGTAGGTATCGATTGCCAGATCGATCAGCCCCTGTTCGTAATACACACATGCCAGGTTGCCGTGGACAACAGCGTGGTTGGGACTCAGGCTCAGGGCCCGTAGGTAGGCTGCAACGGCTCTGAAATGAGATCAAGGACTGGTTCAGTTTCATTGTCACCAGGGTGGATAAAAATCTGTTTTTTAAAAAATAAAATGCTTTGGGAGGACGATTAAGAGGATCGAGGCGGGCCGGGACTGCTGATTCTTTTAGATTTGTTAGCGGCCTTCGACATGGTCGATCACAAACTTTTGGACCACCGCCTTGCCAACGTGGGGATTCAGGGCACAGTCAGACAATGGCTGTGCTCCTTTATCTCAGGTCGGGGACAGAGGGTGGCGCTAGGGAGGGAGTTGTCGCTGCGGCACTCCTTGTTGTGTGGAGTGCCGCAGGGCACAATCCTTTCCCAGATGCTTTTCAATATCTTTATGCGCCCCCTTGCCCAGATTGTCCGGAGTTTAGGGCTGAGTTGTCGTCAATATGCTGATGACACCCAACTTTATCTGTCAATGGACTCGGCCCCAGACACACTGACCAGATGCTTGGAAGCCGTGGCTGGGTGGCTGCGTGGGAGCCAGTTGAAGTTAAATCCTTCGAAGACAGAGGTCCTCTGGCTGGGTCAGGACAACATGGGGTTGGGGGGCCAACTCCCATCTCTTGTGGGGGCGCAATTAGTGCCAGAGCCTTCTGTCAAGAGCTTGGGTGTAACCTTCGATGCCTCTCTTTCCATGGAGGCACAGGTTGCAGCCACAGCAAAGGTGGCATTTTTCCACCTCCGCCGTATTAAGGAATTGGTTCCTTACCTTTCTCGCCCTGATCTGGCCAGTGATCCATGCGATGGTCACCTCCAGGCTTGATTATTTTAACTCGCTCTATGCTTAGACTCACTCTGACACCCTATATGGGATTTGGTATATAAATTTTCCCGTGGCTTTTTTTGCTGGCCCATGTAGCACCAGCATGGATAGCTGGCTTGGGTGAATAGCTGATGTTTCCTCCCTTTGTAGTCTTGATGAGGCTGCATTTTAAGCTGTATTTTAATTAACTGGGGTTTTTTTCTATTCTATTTTATTGTAATTTATATTTGGTGTTAGCCGCCCTGAGCCCGGCCCTGGCCAGTGAGAGCGGGGTAGAAATAAATAAATAAATAAATAAATAATTCGGGGAAGAATTATTTGTTTTAAGTTTTTCATGTGTGCGAAAACTCAGTCCAAGTTTTTCTTGGGGAAAAAATGTTTCAGCACATCAGTTAAGCAACATGGATACATATGCTACCATGTTACTGTTTAAGTGAAATAAATTGCTTAAATTGTTATGAAGGAAATGTTTCTTTTCTCCTTCCAATCAAGTGCAGCAGAAAAGTTGTTCAAATAAAAAGTGTTCACTTATTAAAACTCACCATCATTTCGTCACAATCGGGCTGTATATAGCAGAACCAAATCATTTTGATATAACTGTAGAAAAGACTCTGAAGTTAGGATTCCAAAAAGGAAACCTGCCTCCGTTTGTCAATATTAAGAGGATGCCAGCAAGGCTGAACCTTGCGGTAAAAGGGGGATTTAAATCAAGTCTTATGGATTTGGGATTTAAATCAGTTTGCTTTAAATAAAATCAACCCTCTAGGCAACAATGGGAGTTAGTTTGGGTATGGGTGCAACCACTAAACTGAGAATATAAGACGTAATGTGATTATACGCAAAACCAATAAAAAACATTTATATAAAAAAGAGAATATAAGCTCTATGCCTATTTGCTTACCTGTCAAATATACGCGCCTCCTTCAAGACGTTCCCCAGATTAATGTAAGCATCCAGGAAGTTGGGGTCCAGGGTCACCGCCTGAAAATATTTAAGATAATAGATTTTTGTTACTAATACAGTCATACCTCAGGTTGAAGTAGCTGCGGGTTAAGCATTTTCGGGTTGTGCTCCGTGGCGACCTAGAAGTAACAGAGCCCGTTACTTCCGGGTTCTGCAGCTTGCGCACGTGCAGACACTCAAAATGATGCCACACGCATCTACGGAAGCAGCAAATTGTGACCCGAGCATGTTCGCTTCAGGATGCGAACGGGGCCCCGGAACGGATCCCGTTCGCATCCAGAGGTACCACTGTATAACAGCATGGTTACTTTTAAATAAGTGGGTCAACTTTGACCTAGGCTGCCTCCTACCTACCTTCCTACCTTATCGATCTACCGACTTTATCTTATTATCTATCTACTTGCCTACCTATCTTATCTATCTATCTATCTATCTATCTACCTACCCTATCTATCAAATCTATCTACCTACCTACCATCTAATCCAGGTGTGGCCCAACTTGGCCCTCCAACCCCCATCATCCCTACCTAACAGGACCAGTGGTCAGGGACAATGTGAGTTGTAGTCCCAAAACAGCTGGAGGGCCAGGTTTGGCCATGCCTGAATCTATCTACCTACTCAATCAATCAATCTAACTAATCTATCTATCCATCTACCAACCTTTCTTATATATGTATCTATCTAATCTACCTACCTAATCTATCTAATCTAATCTAATCTAATCTAATCTAATCTAATCTAACTATCTATCATCTATCTAATCTATCTATGCAAGGAATATCAACTGTACGAGAAATGGTACCAACTAATGTACTAACAGGACACCGGAGGCCCATTGCAGCTGAAAAAATGCCTCCAGTTTTAATATAAAAAAGAATGGGAAACGTTTATTGCATATTGACAAAAGCAGTGCACACAGGTTAATACATTAGCAGGATTAATTTTTTAAAAAAAACCTACCTGTAATGGTTAAATTTAAAGTAGAATCATAGAATCATACAGCTGGAATAGACCACAAGGGCCATCGAGTCCAACCCCCTGCCAAGCAGGAAACACCATCAGAGCACTCCTGACATATGGTTGTCAAGCCTCTGCTTAAAGACCTCCAAAGTAGGAGACTCCACCACACTCCTTGGCAGCAAATTCCACTGTCAAACAGCTCTTACTGTCAGGAAGTTCTTCCTAATGTTTAGGTGGAATCTTCTTTCTTGTAGTTTGGATCCATTGCTCCGTGTCCGCTTCTCTGGAGCAGCAGAAAACAACCTTTCTCCCTCCTCTATGTGACATACTTTTCTATATTTGAACATGGCTATCATATCACCCCTTAACCTCCTCTTCTCCAGGCTAAACATGCCCAGCTCCCTTAGCCGTTCCTCATAAGGCATCGTTTCCAGGCCTTTGACCATTTTGGTTGCCCTCCTCTGGAGTAAGGACAGTCCCCGGATTTACAAATCAGTCCCCATACAAAATCCATTTAAGTTGAAAAGTATCCCCGGACTCATTGAAAAAAAATCTGATAACCTTAAATTAGTGATGATGATTTTATTGAAGAAGAAGAAGAGTTTGGATTTGATATCCCGCCTTTCACTCCCTTTAAGGAATCTCAAAGCGGCTAACATTCTCCTTTCCCTTCCTTCCCCACAACAAACACTCTGTGAGGTGAGTGGGGCTGAGAGACGTCAGAGAAGTGTGACTGGCCCAAGGTCACCCAGCAGCTGCATGTGGAGGAGTGGAGACGCGAACCCGGTTCCCCAGATTATGAGTCTACCGCTCTTAACCACTACACCACACTGGCTCTCCAGTGATGATAATGAATGATGATAATACAAAGGAACCAGGGGAGGCAAGTCAAATAATCCCATAATGTGGGATTAACATTGATTGTGTATACAGTTGTTTTTTAAAAAAATATTATTTAATTTAATGATTTGGTTTTTTGTGAAAACTAAAAAAATATTATACAGTGGTAGCTTGGGTTAAGTACTTAATTCGTTCCGGAGGTCTGTTCTTAACCTGAAATTGTTCTTTTTTTAAATAATAATAATAATTTTTATTAAATTTTCCTATTTACAAATTCGCCATCCCAAACAGTATTCACAAATTTCAACTTTTTGGACTTCCACAAGCTTTTCCACCAATCCATATTTTCTATTTTTATGCATTCTCTAAATTTATATTGCCATTTAATATTATCCTTTCAGTTCTATTTCTTTTTTACAATACATCTTTAACTTTCACAAAGCCTCTTTAAATCCCACTAGCGTTGTCTGTTCGTCACATATGCTTTTCCGATAATCTGTAAACTTTCCCGAGTCCTCGATGAACTTGTGATCCCATTGATATCTAATCTTCCCAGTCAGTTTATCCAGTTCTGCATAGTCCATAAGTTTCATTCTCCACTCTTCAAGGGTCGGTAGCTCCTCTTGTTTCCATTTTTGGGCCATTAATATTCTTGCCGCTGTTACTGCGTATTGGAAAAGTTTGTAATCCTTTCTATTTATCTCTCTTCCAGTTATTCCTAACAAAAAGGCTTCTGGTTTCCTTACAAATGTGTATTTAAGCATCTTCTTCAACTCATTATATATCATTTCCCAGAAACCCTTTACCTTCTTACATTCCCACCACATATGGAAAAAAGATCCTTCTTTTTCTTTACATTTCCAACACTTATTACATGTTTTGAACATTTTTGCTAACTTAACCGGTGTTATGTACCATCTATATACCATTTTCATAATATTTTCCTTTTTCCATTTTCATAATATTTTTCCCAGTCAGCCAATTGTATATTATAACCAAAGTCTCTGGCCCAATGTATCATAACCGACTTTACCTCCTCGTCCATCGTTTGCCAATCCAACAACATTTTATACATTTTTGACAATATCTTATAATCATTGTTTATCATCTCTATTTGAAATTTCGATTCTTTTTCCGTATATCCACTCTTTTAAATCCTTTTTAAACATTTCATTTACCTGAAAATAATGCAACCAATCAAACACATGTTCTTTTACTTGTTCATATGGCTTCATTTTCCATTTCCCCCCTTCTTTAATTATTAGCTCTCCGTAAGTGATCCAATTCCCTCTCATATTGATTTTCTTTACACTCATAACCTCTAATGGAGACAACCAGTGTGGAACTTTGGGTTCTAATATATTTTTACACCTATCCCATATTTCTATTATGGAGCTCCTGAAAATGTGATTCTCAAAACCCTTGTGACTTTTCTTCTTCTCCAACCACAAATACACGTGTCACCCAAATCTATTATCAAATCCTTCTAACTCTAACAGTTTATTGTTTTTTAATTTTATCCATTCCCTTAACCAGCAGAGACAAGACGCTTCATAATATAATTTCAAATCTGGCAGCGCAAAGCCTCCTCTTTCCTTTGCATCTGTCAATAACTTACATTGTATTCTTGGCTTTTTGCCCTGCCAGATATATCTTGAATTTGCCACTCTTTGAAAGTCGTTGTCCCCCTAATTATAGGAATCATTTGGAACAAAAATAACATCTTTGGAAGCACACTCATTTTGATCGTTGAGATTCTACCCCAAAAAGAAAGTTTCATCCTTCCCCAAACTTACAAAACTTTTTTGATTCTGTTCCACACCGGTATATAGTTGTTTTGAAATAAATCAATATTTCTTGGAGTTAACCATATTCCCAGATATTTTACCTTCTTCGCCACTTCAATCCCTGATTCTCGTTGCATTACTTCTATTGCACTTTGGTCCATATTCTTAATCATTACTTTGGTTTTTTTCTTATTTAATTGTGGGAGCCAGGAAGTCATGGAAAAGGCTTGTAGTGCCACCTGGTGCCTTGCTGACCTCGGTGACCAGCACTCTGAGCTTACAATGTATTAGAATGTATTGACCCTATAAGGAGTTAGGTTCCCCCCTCTGGGCACTGTAACCCTATATGGTTTGTGGGTGGGTTAAAGCTTGACCGGATGAGGTAACGTGAGACATTGGAATGCAGCCATGCGGCTGGAGAGAACAAAGGATAATAAAATCGGAGGAGAGAGAGGAAGGAGCTTTTTTGCCCTCCGTCCATGGAGACATTTGCCTTTGTGTGTGTTTTTTCTTTGCCTTGCACCCCAAAATGACGGCTGGTTTCCGTCAACTGGTTCCCACAAGTGGTGCCCTCTCTGAGGCAGAATAAAAGGATACGGCTGAGGTTTTTAAAAGGGAAAAAAGAAGCAACTGGAAGCAAACAGTCTGAGGCAGACTAAGAGGATTTTAAAAGAAACTGAGAGGATTTTTGATCCAAGCAGTGGTTATCATCGACTCACTACGTCCGGCAAGGATTGCAAAGCGCTCTACATCTTTAAAAAAGATCCCGGTGAGTTCGATCCCTTCTATTATATTGATTTTTGAAAAATGGGCAGCTCTTTGACTACTCCCCAACAGAAATTTTTAAAAGACTTAAAATTTCTCCTCTCCTCCAACAAACTGGAAGTTCCCGAGGGTGATTTGATACAGCTCATTCTGGCCATTGATGAACATTCTCCCTGGGACTTGGGTGTAATTGCAAATGGGACTTGGGAACTGAAACTTTGGGACAAGATTGGTGAACATTTTCATGAGCTCCCCAGCATCAGTACTCGGATTTTAAATGCATGGTGCAAGGTTCATTACGCTATGGGCTCTTTATCACCAAAAAATATCTCCCTGGCTGCATTGCCATCACAACCTCCAGCTTCTTTAATCCAGTCTGCTGTGTTAGAGTTTGTTCCAATCCTTGCCCTGCCAGCAGCTCCAGAACCCAAGCCTCCAGATTATAGTTCCTCACTAGAGGACCCAATCCTGCAAAAATATCGTGGTCTGGCTGGAAATGACCCTGCTCTTTCAGCAGCAGAACCAGCTACCCCCTTTCAACGTGCAGCCCTTGCCTGTTCCTTATCTCAGGATACCATGGCATTCCCTGTTATTGTGCCCCCTGCTGGTGCTCCAGCAGGAACTCAAGCCCAGCACCAACCTTTTGACTTTAAAATCTTGAAAGAGCTCCAATTGTCAGTCAGGACAAATGGACTGCAAGCACCATTCACACAGGCTCTTTTGGAAGCCACATTAGCCCAGCTGTTGGTTCCAGATGACATCAAGCTTTTGGCACGTACAGTTTTACCTCCATCAGCTGGTGTATTATTTGCTCATGAATGGGAAATCGCCTGTCATGGTTATGCTCCTGCCTTACTGCAACAAGCAAGAGGGAATAATCCTAATATTACCCTCGCAGATGTGATGGATGCTATGATGGGCCGTGGGCCCTTTGCTCAGGCTTCAGTACAAGCCACACTGCTGCAGATTTTATTGAGGGATACTGCTCTTGCTGCTCAACAAGCAATGAGAAAAATCCCAGAACCCACCAGTATTCAATCAAGGTGGGGTTCAATCAGGCAAGAGGCAAGAGAATCATATTCTTCCTTTATGGACAGGCTGATTACAGCAGTGAGTAGACAAATTGAAAATCCTGAAGCCAAACAAATAATTATCAAACAATTGGCCTTTGAATATGCCAAAGAGGATTGTAAGGTTGCGTTAAGACCGATAATACACAATCCTGCCACAGACACAGCAGCCATGCTTCGCATTTGTCAGTCTGGTGATACAGCCACCCACAAGATTCATCTGCTAGCAGCAGCGCTCAATGAAAACCAGCCTGTAGCCACCGATACAACGTTTCCAGCGTGGCGAACCAGGATCACCGATACCTCAGTGTGGGTAGAACGGTGGCCTCCACCAAAAGAAAAATCCGCAGCAATGGCACCATCCTGTTTCTGAACAGCTTATCTCTGAACAATTGACTTTCGGCCACATTGAACCATCTTCATCCCACTGGCTCCAGCAGACAAGGAACAGTTTGCTTTTACATTGCCAGTATATCACGATTCGCAACGTTATCAGTGGATTGTCCTCAAGGCATGCGGAACTCCCCTACACTTTGTCAACATTTTGTGGGTGAAGCATTGAAACCTTTCCACATGCGCCACCTAGAGGTGCTGCACACGAGCTGCACCTGGCCGTATTTGCTACATCGTTGCCAACAGGAATTTTATATGCTCAGGCGGAACAAGAAGAAGACTATCTGCATTATAGAATGGTTACATCTACCACATACCCCACCGAAGAACATTTATTCAGTAATTGAATCCACATCAGACATTGTTATCAAAGGACGTTCACGTGCAAATTGCTTTAGCTGATTTTATAGGTGTCATCATTTTTAACCCTCCAAAGGATGACCGTTTGACATTTCTGACACAGGTCACCTATGTTTGGCTACCCCCTTGTCTCTCACACCTCTCCCCTCTGCACTAACCCTCTTCATGGATAGAACAAGAAGTAGGGGGGTGGTGACATGGGAGGAGGGAGGAAAATGGAAATGTTTATATACCCCTCCACAGTCTTCTGCCCAGTGAGCTGAGCTAGCAGCTGTGATTCTTGCCTTTCAATCCTTTCCTACTCAACCTTTCAATCTTATTGTGGATACTCAGTATGTATATCGCCTTTTTGCTAGTTTACCAATATCTTATATAACTCCTTCCTTGGATTCTGACTTGTTTTCCTTGTTTCTTGGCCTGCAGGCCTTACTTCAGCACAGAGAGTTATCTTATTATGTTGCACATCTTCGCTCCCACACATCACACCCAGGGTATTTAGCAGAGGGCAATGCAAGAGCAGATGTGGCTCTGAGGGACATTTCTACCTTTTCTCTCTTTTCTGACCCTATACTAGGTCATAACACCTTTCACCTTCCTGCGAAAGCATTGGCAAAGCATTTTTCTATTCCTTTGGCCCAAGCAAGGGATATAGTTTCCCAATGTGCTTCTTGTTCTAAATCTCAGCTGGCCATTCCTTTTGATGCTGTCAATCCTAGGGGCACGTCTGCATTGGCGTGTTGGCAGATGGATGTCACACACACACCTGTGTTGGCTCCACTCTCCAAGGTTCACCTCACGGTGGACACCCACTCTGGATTCATATGGGCTACGCCCATGAGGGGGGAAACAGCTCGGCATGTCATTCAGCACACTATCCGCTGTTTCTCAGTCATGGGTAAACCTGCGCGTATCAAAACTGATAATGGTCCAGCATATATTTCTAAAACATTTTCGGAATTTTGTATGTTGTGGAATGTGAAATTAACTCATGGCATACCCTTTAACTCCACAGGTCAAGCTATAGTGGAAAGAGCACACCTGACGTTCAAAACACTATTGCTTAAACAGCTTGGCGGCCGAAGCATACCAACGGCAGATATCCCTTCGGCTGTTCACCAAGTTCTTTTTGTACTTAACCATCTTTTATATCCACATAATAGGACCCATACTCCCGCAGAATTGCATTTTAGGAAGGAGGAGGCACTCCCCCGCCCCTTGGTGGTGTACCGACGCTTGCCTGATCCCGCGTGGCATGGACCTGTTCCGCTGATCACGTGGGGACGAGGGTACGCGGCAGTGGACGTCGAGGACAAGCCTTTGTGGGTTCCAGCTCGATGCGTGCGGCCATGGCGAGTCCCTTCAACTACAGAAGTGCCTTCCTAACCATTTGCCTTGCCATCTTTTGCTGCATCATTATACAAGGATGAGAAGCAGACGACACAATCCAGTTGCAGCCACCATATTTCACCTTATCGGCTGGCAAGCAGCTGTCGCCTGAATCCTACTCTGGCTGGCAGTATCCACGGCTCAGCCACTCTCGAACTATAAGAACAGCATTGTTGAATAAGACTTTTAGGGGAGAAAATTATCATAAGATATGGAGGAATAATATTTTTGTACAAGATATGATTAAGTTTACCAGTTTATTGCATGCTTCTAAATGTTGGTTATGTATGCACATGCCGCCCTTTGCCAGTCATTCAGGCATAATGCTTCATGGCGTGCCTGTCAATGGATCTTTTCAATTTACTGATATTATATCCCCTAAGCAAACTTTTTGGCCTCCAGTACAATTGACCCTCCATGAGCCTGCCCCCATTTGTTTTCAAATTAAAGAGGGGAAAGAATCATGGGGCATATATCCAAACTGTCAATATACATTGAAATTCATGTTTAATAGCTCTTGTTCTCTTACAGGAACATACAGTGACCAATCTCAGTGCTTTAGAAGCGATACCAGTGCATGGCTAAAAACTAGGAAAGAAACCTACCATGCAAATTGGAGTCTGAATTCTTCTATCCCTGGCTTAGCAAATGCCACAGATGAGCAATTTCATATCAGTTCCTTATTTACTGAAGCCTTTAATTGGTCCCAACAGAGTAGTAATATCAGCTATTTACTCCAAAGAGAGTTATGGTTGCTTTGTGGCGAAAAAGCATACAAAGCCATTCCTCGAAACCTCACAGGCACATGTACATTGGGTCTCGTGGTTCCGTTGTTGTATAAGGTTGATAAGTTACCATCTTCTCTTAGACTACGAAATCGTCGGGAGGTAAATTCACCCATAAATCAATATATCGGTACCCAGGTCTCTCGGGCCTTGCTGCCCTCGGTGGGTGCAGCAATGAACTATAGGGACCTCCATCGGCTAGCAAATTGGACTGAAGGATTATTCAATGATACCATAAAAGCTTTGAAGGAACTCAACCAGGAGGTGTCTGCAATGAGAGAAGTGGTTTTACAGAATCGTTATACTTTGAATGTGATTTTAGCTTCAAAAGGAGGAGTTTGTGCGCTTGTTCATTCTCACTGTTGCATGTTTATTCCTGATAATAATGTCAGCATATCTGCGACAATCGACCATATGGAAACCATGGTAGCCCACAATCCGTTTGCCCCCCCTCCTTCCGTTGATCCATGGGCATGGTTATATTCTTGGCTTCCGGATGGAAGTTGGCTTCGACATTTATTGATTTTAGTGATCATTATAGTAGTTATTTGCATTATTTTGTGTTGCTGTATACAATGTATTCCTTCTTTAATTTCTGTATGTACTGCATGGTTCTCCAGTCCGCGGCCCGCTTCCGGTCTCACAAGAGTCGCCTATCGCGCTCGATATAACCGTATTGGTACTGACATATATGACTCTGATTAAATAAATAAAGAAAGAGGGCATGTGGGAGCCAGGAAGTCATGGAAAAGGCTTGTAGTGCCACCTGGTGCCTTGCTGACCTCGGTGACCAGCACTCTGAGCTTACAATGTATTAGAATGTATTGACCCTATAAGGAGTTAGGTTCTCCCCTCTGGGCACTGTAACCCTATATGGTTTGTGGGTGGGTTAAAGCTTGACCGGATGAGGTAACGTGAGACATTGGAATGCTGCCATGCGGCTGGAGAGAACAAAGGATAATAAAATCGGAGGAGAGAGAGGAAGGAGCTTTTTTGCCCTCCGTCCATGGAGACATTTGCCTTTGTGTGTGTTTTTTCTTTGCCTTGCACCCCAAAATGACGGCTGGTTTCCGTCAACTGGTTCCCACATTTAATATAAACCCGGCCACCTTGCCAAATTCCATCTCCACATTTAAACTCTTTAAAGGATCTTCTATCGTTATTACCAGGTCATCAGCAAAGGCTTTAACTTTATATTCGTTTTGACCTACTGTCACCCCTTTTATTAATTCATTTCGTCTAATTGCACTCAAGAGGACTTCCAGAACCATTATGAATAACAGTGGCGAGAGAGGACAACCCTGTCTTATACCCTTCCATATCTTCACTTCTTCTGTTATTACATTATTCACAATCAATTTAGCTCTTTGCTCTGTATAAATCGCCCTTATTCCATTATAGAAATCGTTCCCCACTTCCATAAATTCTAAATTTTTTAACACAAATTCCCATGATATACAGTGGTGCCTCGCAAGACGAATGCCTCGCAAGACGGAAAACCCGCTAGACGAAAGGGTTTTCCGTTTTGGAGGCGCTTCGCAAAACGAATTTCCCTATGGGCTTCCTTCGCAAGACGAAAGCCCATAGGGAAATCTCCGGGACAGCGGGGAAGCGCAGCGCGTCTTCCCCACTGTCCTCGGACCTCCTCCGAAGGCTGGCGGTGGTGTGGAGACCTCCTCCCGCCGCCAGCCTTTGGAAGGCTGCTCTGAAGCCTGGCGGTGGGGTGGAGAAACCTCCTCCCGCCGCCAGGCTTCGGAAGGATGCTCCGAAGCCTGGCGGCGGGAGGAGGTCTCTCTGCCCCACCGCCAGCCTTCAGAAGGCTGCTCCGAAGCCTGGCGGCGGGAGAAGGTCTCTCCGCCCCACCGCCAGCCTTCAGAAGGCTGCTCCGAAGCCTGGCGGTGGGGCGGAGAGACCTCCTCCCGCCGCCAGGCTTCGGAAGGCTCTCCGAAGGCTGGCGGTGGGGCGGAGAGACCTTCTCCCCGCGCCAGCCTTCGGGTGGCTGTCCTGAAGACTTGCGGTGGGAGGAGGGTTTTCCTTCCCACCGCCAACATTCAGAATGCTGTTCTGAATGTTGGCGGTGGGGAGGAAAAACCCTCCTCCCACCGCAAGCCCCGGGAACAGAGGAGAAGCGCTGCGCCCCTTCCCCTCTGTTCCCGTATCTGTCCTGAAGGCTTGCGGTGGGGAGAAAAGCCCTTCTCCGCACCGCCAGCCTTGAAAGCGGTTTCCATAGGAACGCATTAATTGATTTTCAATGCATTCCTATGGGAAACGGTGCTTCGCAAGACGAAAAACTCGCAAGAAGAAAAAACTTGCGGAATGAATTAATTTCGTCTTGCGAGGCACCACTGTATTATCAAATGCCTTCTCCGCATCTACAAACATTAGTATAGCTTGTTTCTCATTCCTAGCAGACAGATATTACAAAACATTTATTATATTTCTCACATTATGTTTCATCTGCCTGCCTGGAAGAAACCCTGCTTGATCATCGTGAATAAATTCTCTCAATACCTTTTTTAATCTTTTTGCTAATATTCCAGCAAAAATCTTATAGTCTGTGTTTAACAATGAGATCGTGTGTTAAATCAGAATCTTGCTTGGGAATAAGTATGATGAAGGCTTCTTTCCAAGTTTCCAGAATATCTTTTTCCTTCAAAATATTATTCATAACTTCTTTCAGTGGTACCGTCAGGGTGTGCCTCAATTCTTTGTAATAACTGGCTGTAAATCCATCTGGTCCTGGAGCCTTTCCTTTTTTCAATTCTTTTATGACCTCTATTATTTCCTCATTCTCAATTGGGGCATTCAGTCTGTCTTTCTTTTCTGTCGGGATCTTTTGCACCTTTTTTTCTTTTAAATATCTTTCTATTCTCTTCAAATTGTTCTTTTCTCTGTTGCTGTACAAATGATTATAAAAGTCCAAGAATCCTTTTCTAATGCCTTTCGGGTTCTCATTCTCTTCTCCATCCACAATAATTTTGTTGATTATGTTTTGTTCCTTTCTTTTCTTAATTTGCCACGCGAGCCATTTACCTGACTTATTGGCATTGTCCATAAAATATTCCATCAACTTCTTTTGCGCCTCTTGTATGATTTTTTGATCACCCAAGAGGTAATCGTTAATTCTCCATCTAAATGATCTTTCTTCATAACCTTTAATTTCCAATTTTATTGGACTGTGGTCTGAAATTACTCTTGGCTGAATTTCAATTTGCCGAATTCTTGGAGTTAGTTCATTCGAGACCCAAATTTGATCTATTCTTGACATTGACTGATTTGGTTCCGAATAAAATGTAAACTGTTTCTCCAGTGGATGTCTAAGTCTCCAAACATCAATTAGATTACAGTTTTTCGTCATTGAAAAGAAAGTCTTGGGTAGTTTTCCTTCTTTGCTAACCTGAAATTGTTCTTAACCTGAACTTTAGCTAATGGGGCCTCCTGCTACCATTGAGCCGCCAGAGCACGATTTCTGTTCTCATCCTGAAGCAAAGTTCTTAACCTGAAGCACGATTTCTGGGTTAGCGGAGTGTATAACCTGAAGTCTATGTAAAACGAGGTACCACTGTATATATTTAAAAATTGCATCCAATTTTGACAGTGTTATTACAAACCACTTCATTCAGCCCTGCAACATCTTGCGAAGCAGCGATATACTAATATGCATCTGTTATTATGTGACATTGGTCAAGGCTTTCTGGGAAATAATATATGATGAATTTAAAGAAAATGTTTGAAAATACATTTGTCAAAAAAGCCAGAAGCCTTCTCACTAGGTATAAGACTTCTTATGTCTGCAACGACGGCAGCAAGAATGCAACTAGCCCAATGGGGCTTAAATTGGATTGTTATGAATGAAAAAAATTAGTAAAAAAATATTTCAAAAGAGAATGCTACTTGCCCAATTAATGGGGCTTAGATCAGGTTATTCATGAAAGAAATGATAAAAAAATATTTAAAAGAAGAGAGAATGCTACTAGCCCAATTAATGTGGCTTATATTTGATTGTTATTAATAAAAAAATTAATAAAAAATAATTTAAAAAGAGAATGTCACTAGCCCAATTAATGGGGCTCATATGGGATTGTTATTAATGAAAAAATTAATGAAAAAATAATTTACAAAGAGAATGCCACTTGCCCAATTAATAGGGCTTAAATCAGATTGCTATGAATGAAAATAATAAATTCTTTAAAAGAAGAAGAGAGAACGCTACTAACCCAATTAATGGGGCTTCTAATGGATTGTGATTAATGAAAAATTAATAAAACATTATTTAACAGAAGAAGAGAGAACGCTACTAGCCCAATTAATGGGGCTTATATTGGATTGTTATCATTATCATTATTTTTCCAGGCCTTCCCATCTAGAGCCCAGAAACTCTGTAACAGTTACCTTCTCAAAGTGATGAATCGCCAGCCAGATTTCCCCTTGCGCATTGAACACACAGCCGAGGTTACTCCATGCCACAGCAAAGTTGGGTTGGGTCTCGATGGCTTTCAGGTAGCAGGCCTTGGGAGGGTCGAGAGGTAGGTAGGTACAGGGGGAAGGGGGTATTTGCACAAAAGAAAAGCAAGAGAAAAGTCCCAGTTAGCAGAGGCTTGACAACCATATGTCAGGAGTGCTCTGATGGTGTTTCCTGCTTGGCAGAGGGTTGGACTCGATGGCCCTTGTGGTCTATTCCAGCTGTATGATTCTATGATTCTACTTTAAATTTAACCATTACAGGTGGGGTTTTTTAAAAAAATTAATCCTGCTAATGTATTAACCTGTGTGCACTGCTTTTGTCAATATGCAGTAAACGTTTCCCATTCTTTTTTATATTAAAACTGGAGGCATTTTTTCAGCTGCAATGGGCCTCCGGTGTCCTGTTAGTACCATTAGTTGGTACCATTTCTCGTACAGTTGATATTCCTTGCATAGATAGATTAGATCAGTGTTTCCCAACCGGTGTTCCGCGGCACACTAGTGTGCCGCGAGAGATTGCCTGGTGTGCCGTGGGAGGGAGGCGGGCGAGTCGGGCGGCGAGAGGCGGGGCGGCGGCGGCGAGGATCCGCGTCGAGCCGGGGGCGGCTCCGCGGTGGTGGTGCCGAGGTTTCTCTCTCCATTCTCCCCTCACACACACACATAGGAAATAACACAGGATCAGCTGACAGGACCCGGCCAATGGGGCGGCGGTGGGGCAGCGCGCGCAAAAGGGAGGAGCGCGAGACAGCGGACAAGGAGGTGGCCGGCATGTCCGGGCAGCAGCAGCAACAGCAGCAGCAACTCCCGGCGACTGCTCCTCAAGCCCCGGGCAACCCTACTCCCTCACCGGCCTCGGCCGCCCTCCTGCTCCACCGCCGCCGCCTCCCCCGCCGCCGCCGGCTACCTCGGCCCCGCCGCCGCTCCCTCCTCCGCCCGCTATCGCCGCCACCACCACAACAGCCGCCGCCGCCTCAGCTGGGCCCATGCCTGCCGGGAGTGGCGGCGGCAGCAGCAGCAGCAGCAGCGCCCCGGCGCCCTTCCCTCACGGCGGCGACCCGGCCCTGCAGTGGCATAGCGTGGGGGGTGCAGGGGGGGCCGGCCGCACTGGGCGCAACATCTGCGGGGGGCGCACTCGCAGCTCTCTGCCCCTCCCGAGGTACTATTTCTGGGTTAGCGGAGTCTGTAACCTGAAGCGTATGTAACCCGAGGTACCACTGTACTTCCAAGTCAGCGTGCAAGGGATTGCAGGACCGGCGGACTTGGCGGTGGGGGTGGTTGCTGGAGCCTTGTCTGTCCTTTCAGCCCCGCACCCACCGCAGACCCCTTCCTATGCCACTGGTAGCTAGGCGAGGCGGGGGGCACTGGGCGCCACACCTCGGTGCCTGCAGCGTGCCTGAGCCATGCGTCTGCGGGCGAACTGCCCGCAAGCTCCGCTCTGGCCTCTGCCCACCGCCTCAGCCTCCCTACAGCTGAGGGGGAGGCTGCAGCGAGGCTCCACGCAGCGCGCCCTGCCATGGCTCGCCCCCATGGCACTCGCCCCTGGCTGCAGGACGCGCGCGCCGCCCCGGGCCCCTGAGCGGCTAGCTGCGCCGCTGCGCTGAGCGCAAGGAATACGTCCTCTCCGAGTTCGGCGTCCTCTTCGTGGGCAGCGCGAACCGCATCTCCAGCTTCGGGTGGAACTTTGGCCAGGTAGGGGGAAGCCTTTGGGCGGGGGGGGGGCTGGAGACCGGGGTGGGGAGGGGTTAGGAGAGACGCTACCGGCCCCGTCCAGAAATGCCCAGAGCAACTGGAGCTCAGCTACACGCACACATGCGCCCTCCAAATCCCGTTTCCCACCCCTTTCTCAAAAGAAGAGAGAAAAAATGGGTCCTGGGTGTGAAACCAAAGGACCTTTCCAGCTCCTCCTCAATTCCAGGTGTGGATGGCAATGCCTCGTGTCTCCTCCCCCGCGACCAGAGCACACTTCCTAGGCTGGTTGGACGGTCCCTGGGGGTCTTCGGGTTGCCACATTTTGAAGAGCAAAAAACAGGACACATTTGTTGACTTCTGCTTTTAGCTATGGATCAGTGGCCTAGCGTGGGGGGTGCAGGGGGGGCCGGCCACACCGGGCGCAACATCTGGGGGTTAGTGTTAGGGGGCGCAAATCCACGGGTTAGGGGGCGCAAATTACTTGCATTGTCCCGGGTGCTGACAACCCACGCTACGCCACTGCGGCCCTGAACGAGCAGGAGAAGGAGCTCAAGTGACGCTGCGCGCTGACGTCACGGGGCTGTAATGGTGGTGTGCCTCGAGATTTTTTTCATCAAACAAGTGTGCCTTTGCCCAAAAAAGGTTGGGAAACACTGGATTAGATAGATGATAGATAGTTAGATTAGATTAGATTAGATTAGATAGATAGATTAGGTAGGTAGATTAGATAGATACATATATAAGAAAGGTTGGTAGATGGATAGATAGATTAGTTAGATTGATTGATTGAGTAGGTAGATAGATTCAGGCATGGCCAAACCTGGCCCTCCAGCTGTTTTGGGACTACAACTCACATTGTCCCTGACCACTGGTCCTGTTAGGTAGGGATGATGGGGGTTGGAGGGCCAAGTTGGGCCACACCTGGATTAGATGGTAGGTAGGTAGATAGATTTGATAGATAGGGTAGGTAGATAGATAGATAGATAGATAGATAGATAGATAGATAGATAGATAGATAAGATAGGTAGGCAAGTAGATAGATAATAAGATAAAGTCGGTAGATCGATAAGGTAGGAAGGTAGGTAGGAGGCAGCCTAGGTCAAAGTTGACCCACTTATTTAAAAGTAACCATGCTGTTATACAGTGGTACCTCTGGATGCGAACGGGATCCGTTCCGGGGCCCCGTTCGCATCCTGAAGCGAACATGCTCGGGTCACAATTTGCTGCTTCCGTAGATGCGTGTGGCATCATTTTGAGTGTCTGCACGTGCGCAAGCTGCAGAACCCGGAAGTAACGCGCTCTGTTACTTCTAGGTCGCCACGGAGCACAACCCGAAAATGCTTAACCCGCAGCTACTTCAACCTGAGGTATGACTGTATTAGTAACAAAAATCTATTATCTTAAATATTTTCAGGCGGTGACCCTGGACCCCAACTTCCTGGATGCTTACATTAATCTGGGGAACGTCTTGAAGGAGGCGCGTATATTTGACAGGTAAGCAAATAGGCATAGAGCTTATATTCTCTTTTTTATATAAATGTTTTTTATTGGTTTTGCGTATAATCACATTACGTCTTATATTCTCAGTTTAGTGGTTGCATCCCATACCCAAACTAACTCCCATTGTTGCCTAGAGGGTTGATTTTATTTAAAGCAAATTGATTTAAATCCCAAATCCATAAGACTTGATTTAAATCCCCCTTTTACCGGAAGGTTCAGCCTTGCTGGCATCCTCTTAATATTGACAAACGGAGGCAGGTTTCCTTTTTGGAATCCTAACTTCAGAGTCTTTTCTACAGTTATATCAAAATGATTTGGTTCTGCTATATACAGCCCGATTGTGACGAAATGATGGTGAGTTTTAATAAGTGAACACTTTTTATTTGAACAACTTTTCTGCTGCACTTGATTGGAAGGAGAAAAGAAACATTTCCTTCATAACAATTTAAGCAATTTATTTCACTTAAACAGTAACATGGTAGCATATGTATCCATGTTGCTTAACTGATGTGCTGAAACATTTTTTCCCCAAGAAAAACTTGGACTGAGTTTTCGCACACATGAAAAACTTAAAACAAATAATTCTTCCCCGAATTATTTATTTATTTATTTATTTATTTATTTCTACCCCGCTCTCACTGGCCAGGGCCGGGCTCAGGGCGGCTAACACCAAATATAAATTACAATAAAATAGAATAGAAAAAAACCCCAGTTAATTAAAATACAGCTTAAAATGCAGCCTCATCAAGACTACAAAGGGAGGAAACATCAGCTATTCACCCAAGCCAGCTATCCATGCTGGTGCTACATGGGCCAGCAAAAAAAGCCACGGGAAAATTTATATACCAAATCCCATATAGGGTGTCAGAGTGAGTCTAAGCATAGAGCGAGTTAAAATAATCAAGCCTGGAGGTGACCATCGCATGGATCACTGGCCAGATCAGGGCGAGAAAGGTAAGGAACCAATTCCTTAATACGGCGGAGGTGGAAAAATGCCACCTTTGCTGTGGCTGCAACCTGTGCCTCCATGGAAAGAGAGGCATCGAAGGTTACACCCAAGCTCTTGACAGAAGGCTCTGGCACTAATTGCGCCCCCACAAGAGATGGGAGTTGGCCCCCCAACCCCATGTTGTCCTGACCCAGCCAGAGGACCTCTGTCTTCGAAGGATTTAACTTCAACTGGCTCCCACGCAGCCACCCAGCCACGGCTTCCAAGCATCTGGTCAGTGTGTCTGGGGCCGAGTCCATTGACAGATAAAGTTGGGTGTCATCAGCATATTGACGACAACTCAGCCCTAAACTCCGGACAATCTGGGCAAGGGGGCGCATAAAGATATTGAAAAGCATCTGGGAAAGGATTGTGCCCTGCGGCACTCCACACAACAAGGAGTGCCGCAGCGACAACTCCCTCCCTAGCGCCACCCTCTGTCCCCGACCTGAGATAAAGGAGCACAGCCATTGTCTGACTGTGCCCTGAATCCCCACGTTGGCAAGGCGGTGGTCCAAAAGTTTGTGATCGACCATGTCGAAGGCCGCTAACAAATCTAAAAGAATCAGCAGTCCCGGCCCGCCTCGATCCTCTTAATCGTCCTCCCAAAGCATTTTATTTTTTAAAAAACAGATTTTTATCCACCCTGGTGACAATGAAACTGAACCAGTCCTTGATCTCATTTCAGAGCCGTTGCAGCCTACCTACGGGCCCTGAGCCTGAGTCCCAACCACGCTGTTGTCCACGGCAACCTGGCATGTGTGTATTACGAACAGGGGCTGATCGATCTGGCAATCGATACCTACAAGAGGGCCATTGAGCTCCAGCCCCACTTCCCTGACGCCTACTGCAACCTGGCCAACGCGCTGAAAGAGAAAGGCAGCGTAAGAAACTGGTCCCTTTTGCCTTGGGGTGGGGGGAACATCTATATAAAAGATGTTTTATAGATGGTACTTAACACCTGCCAAAATAGCTAAAATGTATAAAACAAAAAAACTGTGCTGGAGGTGCAGTAAAGAAGAAGGGACACTTATACATTTCTGGTGGGCCTGTGAAAAAAAAATACAGAAACTTTCCTATTAGGCAGTGGTGTCCAAACTTTTTTCAAAGAGGGCCAGATTTGATGAAGTGAAGGGCCATAAGGGCCGACCAAAGTTGTTTACTTTTTTTAAGGATTGAAGTTGTTGAGCTCTTTTCTTAGGGTTTAAATTGTTGAACTTTTTTTAGGATTGAAGTTGTTTAGCTTTTTCTTAGGCTTTTACCCCATGCTGAATTGGCCAGATTAACAGAGACAATTAGGGCACAACCCAGACAAGAATTCCAAAAGGAATGGGGAAAATGCAGAGAATACTTTACCAAACAGTGCCCCAAAATATACACTTGGACTTGTTTCAATTAATTTCTACAGGAGACTTTGTGGTTTAAGTCATAATTAGGAAAAATTGTAATAATCCCATACAAAAGAAATAGTATACAAGAGGTAAATAAGGCGGCCATTTAACAGAATAAAGTCTTTTATTTTTATGTTATGTTTTCTTTGTGTAAGGGGATAGGAGTTTAATTTTGATAATTAGTCAATGGTGGTGGGTCTGTTTGTATGTATGAGTTGTTGTGGACTATGTTATAAATAAAATAAAAATTAAAAAAAGAAAATGAAACCGGTCCCTTTTGCTTTCTGTATGTCAGAGGGTTTGCTGAAAAAAGCCTTCCGGATGATGGTGACCTCGAAATTGGGCTCTTTGGGGGGGGGATTTGGGGTACAGAACCTAGAAGAAGTCCTCTTTTATTTTTTCCTTTGTCATATCGTCACATACAACTTTGCTCATACCAAGCGTCGACTCCCCTCCCCCTTCCCCCGCTCCCACTCCCTGGCTTTCTTAAGCAGTCACGATCCTCTTAGCATTTCTATATCACCCTTTAAAAATTGTCCAGTAGCACCTGATGATGATGATAATAATAATAATAATAATAATAATAATAATAATAATAATAATAATAATAATAATAATAATATATTATACCCCGCCTATCTGGCTGGGTTTCCCCAGCCACTCTTGGCGACAAAATATTAAAATACAATAGTCCGTCAAACATTAAAAGCTTCCCTAAACAGGGCTTGCTAAACTTGGCTTCTTCTTGGTATAATTTTTTGTATGCAGGTCCAATTCTTCAGATACAAAAGCTTCTACCAAGACCAAACTGAGTTGGTCTGCAATGTGCTACTGGACAATTTATATATTTTTTATATATTTCAACTGCGTTAGACCACCACAGCTGCCTACCTGAACATATATCGCCCTATTTACCTTCTTACTCTACTTAAAACAATTTACTTTAGCATTTGTAAATCACTTTCAAAAATTAGCCTCTGGTTTTTTTAATAACAGTATATTTAAAGATCTTTTTCAATTCTTTGTAAATCATATCCCAGTAGACTTTGACTTTAGTGCACATCCACCACCTATGGACGAAATTCCCTTCCTTCTCCTTGCATTTCTAGCGTGCCTTATCTTGAGTTATATATATTTTAGCAAGTTTAGTCGGCGTCAAATACCACCTATACGTCACCTTCATTAAATTTTTAATTAGTGCTGTACATTCAATAAATTGTTTTTGCCCATAATCTTTCCCACTTATCTAATTCAATGTTATGACCAAAATCTTGAGCCCATTTAATCATAACCGACTTAACTTCTTCATCCTTTGTATGCCATTCTTATACGTTTTTGGCAATGATTTTCTTTTACTATCTAGCAACTCTGTCTCTTAATTTTGATTTAGTATGACCAAAACCATTTCCCTTACTGTCTTCCTTAAATACATCTTGCAAAAGACGGTAAGTGTGCGGGAAAGAGAGTTTGAATCGGATTAGTCTGCTCTTGTATTTATGTTCCCCTAAACCAAGCATGTCCAAAGTCCACTTTGGGGGCCTTCCACCCATCTCTCCTAGATCTCAAAATGCATTGGTTTTGTCATATTTCCTGCTATCCTGCCAAAGAATTTAAATTTTCCCAATGTTCTTTTAGACCAGGCATGTCCAAAGTCCAGTTCAGGGGCCTAATCTGGCCCTCTGGTCGATTTAATCCGGCCCTCGTGGCGGTTTATTTACTAGGGCAAAACTTCCCCCCAAAAAGCTCAAGAACTTTAATCCTAAAAAAAGGTCAGCACCTCTGGGGTCAAATCCTTAAAAAAGGCTCAACAATTGTGGGGTTTTACTGTTAATATGCTTCTTCTTAATTGCATTTCACTATTAATAATTGTATTTCAGTTCAACAATGACTTTGATAAAATACATCTTTTGTGACGTGCAGAAGGCTTGAGTTACCTATGAGGTGCAACAGTTACCATATAGCATATATTCAATATAAAAAACAGCAACAATTGGTTGTTGACAAAGGACAGCTGGCATATATATATAAAAGATATTAACTGATATGCATGCCATTCCAGATATAGCTATATAATCTCTACTGTTGGTAAGAGAAGAACTTTGGAGCAGGCATTTTCAAAAAAAGAGTTTTTTATGAACCGCTCTAATACCAAGTTACCGTCAGGAGCTGAGGGGCCGTATCAAACCTCAATCCAGCCATCACATCACAGAGCAGCCTTTTGGGCTCCTGTGAAAGACATACTAATATTCGTGTAAAAACTCTGTTTTGTGTTTCGAAGGTTGCCGAAGCCGAGGAATGCTACAATACAGCTCTCCGTTTATGTCCGACTCACGCGGATTCTCTTAATAACCTGGCGAACATCAAGCGAGAACAAGGGAATATCGAGGAGGCTGTCCGCCTCTACCGGAAAGCTCTTGAGGTACGTGCGTGGAGAATTACAACAATTAAATTGACATATAAGGGTTAGGCATGCGTACCCTGGACTCCTAGTCTGGGTCTTTTTAAAAATCGCCGATCAAATTTTTCTTGATCAATAACGGAAATAATGGTGAAGAAGTGAAAGTGAAGTAGCATTTTGAGGCTCGACAAAGCATGGTCCGATAAGTCCCTTTTGGAAGGAAGAGGGTCTGTCCCCCTTTTTATATTCCTAGGCCTCCTGGAATGACCAAAAATCTGCTTTTTCATCAGAAGAACAATGCAAGGTGTTAAGGAACGGTACAGAAATTGAAATAAAAGCTGGGCACATGCTGTTCTCTGTGTCGGCTGAGCTTGATCCCCTGACAGTCTTATTTTCTAACAGTATTTCCTATGCGTACGAAAAAGGCAGTTCATAGGCCCATTATTATTATTATTATTATTATTATTATTATTATTATTATTATTATTATTATTATTATCATTACCACAAATCATTCCAAACGGTGATTTATTTTGCAGCCAGCCCCTGCCACATTTGAGCATCAAAGAGGGGCTCTTTAAAATATGGCATTGGTCATTTGACAGTCTGATCTCCCAACAGTATTTCCAATGCATGCTAAAAAGGCAGTCCATAGGTTCCTCCTCCTCCTTAATTTTTGCAAGTCAATCCAAATGAGGATTTATTTCACGCCCACAACCTTTGAGCCTCAAAGAGCAGCCTCCGTCTCTTTAGAATGCTTCTCAGGGAAACTAAGAGTGAGCTTCTTCCCCGCAGGTCTTCCCGGAGTTTGCAGCTGCGCATTCAAATTTAGCCAGTGTTTTGCAACAGCAGGGGAAGCTCCAGGAGGCCCTCATGCACTACAAGGAGGCCATCAGGTGAGCTTCCAAAGCCATGGGGAAAATAGATTGAAAGAGCTCCTCCTTACTGTATTTTAATCTTTTGCTGGAAGCCGCCCAGAGTGGCTGGGTATAAATAATAAATTATTGTTGCTGTTGTTAATAATTATTATTACTCCTCATGCGCTGGTCTGGTGCCTGTGGGAAAGCTCTCCTCTTGTGGATAAAGCACTTTCTCTTTTTCTTTTAGGTTTTTTTATTTTTTATTTTTATTTTTATTTTATTTTTTGTCCCTTGAAGGACAGCCAAATTTAAATAACAATTCGACACACAGCTGCGAGGCATTTGCGAGCTTTTTTGCGGAGAAGGTCCTGTTGCTCCGCCATGACCTCCCTGCCAATTTGGATACAATAAAGGAACTGGAGGCCCCTCGACTGTCCTCGGGTCCAGTATTGGACCACTTTGACCGGATATCCCCAGCCGATGTGGACAGACTCCTCCGAGCTGGAAAGCCCACCACCTGTCCTCTTGACCCGTGCCCGTCCTGGCTGATTAGAGCGTGCCCAGACGAGGTGCGGGCCCCCCTGGGGGATATCATCAATTTGTCCCTTGGCACTGGGATATTCCCAGGGGAACTGAAGGAGGCAGTGGTGTGTCTGCTCTTAAAGAAAACATCATTAGATCCTTTAGATCTATCCAATTACCGCCCGGTTTCGAATCTTCCATTCCTGGGTAAGGTGATTGAGAGAGCGGTTGCTGAACAGCTTGGTAGGTTTCTGGATGAAACATCTGCTCTCGATCCATTCCAGTCCGGCTTCCGCGCTGGTCATGGGACCGAGACGGCTCTGGTCGCCCTAACAGATGATCTCCGCAGGCAGCTGGATCGAGGCGGGTCGGGGCTGCTGATTCTTCTAGACCTGTCAGCAGCCTTCGACATGGTCGATCACGAACTTCTGGACCACCGCCTTGCCGACGTGGGGATCCAGGGCACAGTCCTTCAATGGCTGCGCTCGTTTCTCTCCGGTCGGGGACAGAGGGTGGCGCTTGGGGGGGGAATTGTCATCGCGCCACTCCTTGGTGTGTGGAGTGCCTCAGAGTGCGATACTCTCCCCGATGCTTTTTAACATCTTTATGCGCCCCCTCGCCCAGCTTGTCCGGAGTTTTTGGCTGGGTTGCCATCAGTATGCCGATGACACCCAACTCTATCTGTTGATGGATGGCCATCCTTACTCGGCCCCAGATACACTGACCAGATGTCTGGAAGCTGTGGCTGGATGGTTACGTGGGAGCCGGTTGAAGTTAAATCCTTCGAAGACAGAGGTCCTCTGGCTGGGACGGAGCGATATGGGATTGAGGGGGCAACTCCCATCTCTTGCATGGGTGCAATTAGTGCCAGCATCGTCCGTTAAGAGTTTGGGTGTAATCTTCGACACCTCCCTTTCCATGGAGGCGCAGATTACAGCTATAACAAAGGCGGCATTTTTTCATCTCCGCCAAGCTAAGCAGTTGGCTCCTTATCTCTCTCACCCTGACCTAGCCACTGTGATCCACGCGACGGTCACCTCCAGACTGGATTATTGTAACTCGCTCTACGTGGGGCTGCCCTTGAGACTGACCCAGAAACTCCAGCGGGTGCAGAATGCTGCGGCGAGACTCCTTACGGGGTCTTTGCTGCGAGATCATATCCATCCGGTGCTGTACCAGCTGCACTGGCTCCCGGTGGAGTACAGGATCAGGTTTAAGGTGCTGGTTTTAACCTTTAAAGCCCTATACGGCCTAGGACCCTCGTACCTATGGGACTGCCTCTCCTGGTATGTCCCACAGAGAAATTTACGGTCTGCAAATAAAAACACCCTAAAGATCCCAGGTCACAGAGAGGTTAGGTTGGCCTCAACTAGAGCCAGGGCCTTCTCGGCTGCGGCTCCAATCTGGTGGAACGCTCTGTCACAAGAGACTAGGGCCCTGTGGGACCTGACATCCTTCCGTAGGGCCTGCAAGACAGAGCTGTTCCACCAGGCCTTTGGTCAGGGCGCAGACTGACTCCCTCCTCTGGCAACCTGCACAGAATTTTGCTTGATGGTTGCCATTAATTTGATTTTAATTTGATTTAATTAATTTTATAATGAATGTTTTAAAATGTTGGACTATTTTGATTGTTGTTAGCCGCCCTGAGCCCGGCTTCGGCTGGGGAGGGCAGGATATAAATAATATTATTATTATTATTATTATTATTATTATTATTATTATTATTATTATTATTATTATTATTATTATTCAGTTTTTTTATTTTATCATTTTATTTCCATACACTCCAAACATTTTCAATATATACAATACTGGGATTATACAAACCCCTTGGACTCTCCCCCACCCCCCACCCCCCGTTTCCATATTTTGCCATCTTTTCTTGCATGTAATTACAATGATTCGTTCTATTCCTGCTACTTTGGCTTCATCAATGTTATATCAATCCTGTCAATCCTGCCTGTGGAAAACCATCTAATTCGATTTTAATTTGATCCCGATTTGTTTTTAGGAGGTAATTTAATTATTGTTTGATTTTATACTAATGTTATATATTTGATGTTAGCTGCCCTAAGACCGGTTTCGGCCAGGGAGGGCGGGATACAATTATTATTATTATTATTATTATTATTATTATTATTATTATTATTATTATTATTATTTCTAAATATGTATCTTTAAGGTATTCAATAAATTTTTCCCATTCTTGTTTAATTTTTTTATATATATAAATAGTTTTTATTAAGTTTTAGCATTTTATATTCAACACAAACATCATTCTTGCAGACAGCATAGATGAATCCCAATCTCCCCCAGCTTCCCTCTTCTGGTTTTTTAAATATTTACTTCTCCTGCCTATCTCATTCTCCCTTAATTTTGCCATCTTTGAACTAACGATGGTTATATCCTTAAGGTTTTTGCACCATGCTTTTTCACATTTCATCTTCATTATTTTCCCCATTTTGTCCTTTTAACTTTTTTCTTTGCTTAAATTTCCTATCATCTTGATGTCTGATCTTCACAGTCATTTTGATAATCCACTCTTCTTTTGTTGGGACCTTCTCTTCCTTCCACATCCGGGCTAAGAACATTCTGGCATAAATAGAATACACTGTCTTTTTAGGTCTCTTGGTATTTCTTCACCCGTTAAACCTATTAGAAAGGCTTCTGGTTTTTACACAAATGTTCTCTCCCCCCCCCCCAGTTAATTATACAGTGGTACCTTGGTTCTCAAACTGAATGTGTTCCAAAACCAAGGTGCACTTTCCCATAGAAAGTCATGCAAAACTCTATCTAGTGAACAATAGTGAACAATGTGGTGACAGAAGAGCTTCAGATTGAAAAAGGTACACGTCAGGGGTGCCCCCTGTCCCCTTTATTGTTTATCTCAGTCCTGGAGGTTTTGCTGAACATGATAAGGAAGGATCGGCAGGTACAAGGAATACGGGTCGGAGTGAAACAATATAAACTGAAAGCATTTGCAGATGACTTGGTTTTAACATTACAGGAGCCAGAATCTAGTACAAAAAGAGTTCTGGAACTGATACAGAAATTTGGTCGGGTGGCGGGTTTCAAGTTGAACAAACAAAAAACTAAGGTGTTAGGGAAAAATTTGACAGCTACTGAAACAGAAGGGTTTCAGAAGGAAACAGAACTAAATATTGTTAAAAAAGTGAAATACCTGGGGGTCAATCTCTCCTCCAAGAACCTGAATTTATTTAAAGATAATTATGAGAAATGTTGGTCAGAAGTTAAAAAGGATCTAGAAATTTGGTCAAGACTGAAGTTGTCCTTGTTAGGCCGAATTGCAGCTATAAAAATGAACGTTTTGCCAAAGATGTTGTTTTTGTTTCAGGCCTTGCAGATTGTGGACAGAGTGGAATGTTTTGGAAAGTGGCAGAAGGATATCTCTAAATTTGTCTGGCAGGGCAAAAAGCCCCGAATAAAGTTTAAAATACTAACTGATGCAAAGGAAAGAGGGGGATTTGCCCTGCCGGACTTAAGGATATATTACGAAGCTGCAGCCTTCTGCTGGATGAAAGATTGGATCTTGTTGGAAAACACTGATGTCCTAGATCTGGAAGGCTTTAATAACTCGTTAGGTTGGCATGCGTATTTGTGGTATGACAAGGCAAAATGGAATGTTTAAAAACCATATTGTCAGGAAAGCAATATTTATGGTCTGGAAAAAATACAAAGACTTACTAGAAAGCAAAACTCCGAGGTGGGTATCACCAATAGAGGCCAAGGCTCGGAAAAAACCCAATATGGAGGCCGGTTGGCCGAAATATTGGGAAATAATAGAAAACATTGGAGATAATTGGAGGTTGCAGAGCTTTGAAAGGTTAAAGGGTAAAGTGCAAGATTGGTTTCATTATGCCCAAATTAATGAGGTTTTTAAGCTAGATAAAAAAACAGGATTCCAGGTGGAAAAAATCGAAACTTGAGACAGAATTGTTAGAACCAAAGACCAAGCTATTATCGAGAATGTATAACTTGCTGCTTAAATGGAACACTCAGGATGAGACAGTTAAATCAGCCATGATAAAATGGGCCCAGGACATTGGTTATAACATCATGTCTGAGGACTGGGAAAGGTTATGGACCACCGGTATGAAGTTTACGGCATGTAATGCCTTGAAAGAAAACATTATGAAAATGGTATACAGGTGGTACATGACCCCAGTCAAGCTTGCTAAGATCTACCACTTGTCCGATAATAAATGCTGGAAATGTAAGGAGGCTGAAGGGACATTCTTTCACCTCTGGTGGACCTGTCCAAGAGTGAAGGCCTTCTGGGAAATGATATATAACGAGTTAAAAAAGGTGTTTAAATACACTTTCCCTAAGAAACCAGAGGCATTCCTCCTGGGCATTGTCGGCCAGAAGGTGTTAAAGAAGGATAGAACTCTTTTTATGTATGCTACTACTGCAGCAAGGATTCTTATCGCTAAGCATTGGAAGACTCAAGATTTGCCCACACTGGAGGACTGGCAGACGCAACTGATGAACTACATGGAACTAGCCGAGATGACTGCAAGGATTCGAGACTTGGGAGAAGAAGCAATGGAGGAGGACTGGTGTAAATTTAAGGACTATTTGCAAAAGTATTATAAGTTATATGAATCTTAAGACGCCGTATGATTTGGAATATCAGCCCCAGCAACAAAATGGTTTATATAAGAAATTGGATAATTTTTACGAAAGAATCAAGGTTTAAATGGGTAAAAATGACAATATGTTATATTTTAAAAGTAAATTGAAAACAAGAGATTTAAACTTAAACTGCAATTGAAAGTAAAAAGAAACACATGAAACAAGGTTATAATTTGCTGATAATTTTATTGTTAAGAATGCACTATGTGGGAGATGTGGGGAAGCCCGATAGAAATCTGAAATAAGTTGTTGAAATGGTTGAGATTTTCTGTTTTTTCTTTCTTTCTACTGTCTATGTTCTTTCTTTTCTATTTGTAATCTGGAAAAAAACGTAATAAAAATTATTATATAAAAAAAAAAGAAAGTCATGCAAAACGGATTAATCCGTACCAGACTTTGAAAAACAATCCCTAAAACAGCCATTTAACATGAATTTTACTATCTAACGAGACCACTGATCCCTAAAATGAAAGCAGTCATCCATGTACTGTACTCTAAAATAAATACAACAGTCTTGTAAATGATAAAAATGAAAATTATTTTTTTTTCTCACCTGCACTGATGATAGTCATTGTTCGGATGGGGACCGGGGCTTCTATCCGTTTCTGCAATCACACAATCAATCAATCAATCAATCAATCAGTAACTAAACTGGGATCCGCACAGTCGCAAAAACAAATGAACCAAAAAAGCCTCCGAAACAAAAACACCACATAAATTGCAAAAACCAAAGCACCAAACTTAATCTGTTCCCGAAGTCTGTTTGATTGGTGCAGGCGCCCCAGAAAGAATAGCTGACAGCCAAATTTGATGTTTGGCTTCCGAAAAACGCCTGGAAACTGGAACACTTTTTCTGGGTTTTCGGCATTTGGGAACCAAAGCGTTTGAGTAGTAGTAATAATAATAATAATAATTTGTTTTTGTTTGTATCCCACCCTCGCCGGCCAAGGCTGGGCTCAGAGCAGCTAACATCATAAAAACAACACAACGAGCCTAAAAGCAGACATCAAGTAATTCAAATAAAAATTAATTCAGACAAGTTAAAATCCGGGCAGGTGGCAATTATTAGGGTGGAATTGAGAGTGATTAATAATTGCCAGAATTGAGGAGCATGGAATTTCCCAAAAGGAAAGTGCTGCTTGTCCGTATGAAGAGGATGCCACAATGCTGAACCTTTCTGTATAAAAAACCTTCTGTATAAAGAAACCTGTATAAAAAACATTTGAGAACCAAGGTCTCACTGTCTCACATGACCACTAGGGTGGTTCATAAAAAACACTTTTTTGAAGATGCCTGCTCCCAAGGTCTTATCTTACTACACTAGGGATTATATAGCTATATCTGAAATTTTGTGCATATCAGTTAATATCTCAACCCTCCATGAAAATAGCTGTTTTCTTGGACGTTTTCCTATTTTGTGAAGGCTTTGGAGAAGGCATTTGTCAGGGGTTTAGGTGCAGAGGCACGGGCAAGGGAGGAAACAGAGAGCGAAGGGGAGGAGACAGAGGAAAGGATGAGTGATGACGACGACCCGAGATCTCCCAGTCTTTCCAGTGAATCAGAGGATTCACAGAAAGGAGCACCAGTGGCCAGGGCAAGGGGGGAATCTAGAGAGGCACCCCAGGAAGATAGAGCCAGAGGAGACTCAGGGGGGAGCAGCTGGAAATCGGGACCAGCGTCACCGCCAGGAAGCAGGGAAGAGGAAAGGAGCCAGGGGGGAAGCGCTGGCAGCTCACCACAGGAGGGAGGGCAGGAGTCAGGAGTGGCCACACCTCCATCGGGGAGCGAAGAAACGGTTAAGAGGAAAGTGGAAGGTTGGGCGCGCGCGCCAAGTTCAAATGCAGAGGAAGGCGGCGCAGTGAGCAGCCCCGAAAGGGAACCAGGTCCTAAAGCCCGGCGCAAGGAGGCAGAAGGGTCCGGGTCAGCGTCAGAAGAATCCCGGAAGGAAGAAGCCCCGGGGGGTAGAGGGACCCAGAGGAGGACAGTCAGGAGGAAAAGGTGGAGCAAGGCTAGGATATTAAGTTGGTGCGCACGGGGCGGAGACTCAGACGGAGCCTCGCCGATCTAGCTAGTAGACGTAGAGTTGCAGACAGCAGCGTGAGAATGGAAACTGTAATTCAATAAAGACTTTTACTTAATGACCGCTGGCTAGCGCGATCCTCTGTGAGCTAGGATCTTGAAGCAGCTCTGACAGTAGGCTCCGTCTCCACATTGTGGGCATCTGCAGCCTCGAGGAGGGGAGAGAAACAGGCGCCCACTAGCGAGCTCACGAACGGCAGGAGACATGACGGCTGAGCAGCAGATAGAGGACCTCAGAAAAGCAGTGGCACAACTGAACGCCGAGGTTCTCGCATCCAGGAAGAGAGAGGACGAGGCAGCTGCCGCCTGCAGGGATCTCCAGGTCAGGTTAGACGTACTGGCAAAGCAAACACCCCGGCAGGAGGGAATTGGGTTGGCGAGACGGACAGGCGGACTGCTCTCTCACTTCGATGGGAACCTGCAACAGTATCCCAACTTTAGAGCCGACGTACTGTGCGCACTGCAACTGTTGCATAAAGACTTTAGAGATGAACAGGAGAGAGTGGGGTTCATCATGTCCCATCTGCATGGGGAGGCGAAAGCATGGTTGCGCAATTTATGGAGAGATAACGATCCGGCGCTCCAGAATGCGGATGCCTTTATTAAAGCGATGGATGGGTGTTTCTTATCAAGTATTGACATTGATCTTGCACGGAAGGAGGTGCATGGGCTGAGACAAGGGAGGGCCAGCGTCAGACAGTATCATGCCCGCTTTTTCGCCTTGGTCAGCGCCCTGGAATGGGACAGAGATTCGGCTCCTGTAAGAGACCTCTTTTGGGAGGGACTGCACAACTCGATTAAAGATGAGATAGCGAGGGGGGAGAGACCCCGAACCACCCAGGAGGTCGTTCAGAGGGCACTGGCTGTGGGGGTGAGGCTGGAAGGACGTCCGTGGAGCAAGGACGAAGGACGTGGAGGGCGCGAACCAGCCGGGGGCCCCTCCTTCTTTCCCAGAGAAGCAGCACGGGCGCAATCCACGCCTCCGCCAGGAGGAGGAGCCGAACCTATGGAGGTTGGAGGTGCAAGGGCTCAGTCAGCAACCAGAGCCCTAGCACCGGCAGCAGTGAAGGCGAAGCCTCCTAGAGGGACCAGGAAGTGTTACGTCTGTGAGCAGCCAGGGCATATGGCGAAAGAGTGTCCCCAGAGGCCCCACAAGCTTACTGCAGCCTCAGCAATGGTGACTGCAGCAACGCAGCAGGGAGGACCACAGCAGGGAAACGACGATGTCTGGCTGGAGGAAGAGGCACTGGGGCCCAGCCAGACGTGTTAGTGACGCAGTCCCCAGAGATTTTACAGCCAGTGAACCCCCTCCCGCCCAAACCAGTAGTGAGGCTCACAGCATCTCTCCAGCTGCCCAATGGAATCACCATGGACGTGCCAATCACCATCGACTCCGGCAGCAACGCGGACTTTATAGGGCAGGAATTTGTCGACAGGCACGCTGTGCAGTTGCTGCCGGCCACACTGCCCCTGCAGGTTGTCACTGTGGATGGCAGGGAGCTGCTAGGGGGGCAAGTGGTGAAGCAGACGCCACCAATGGTGATGCGACTTGGAAATCACAGGGAAGTCATCAGCTTCAACGTCACTCAACTGTCTGACACGCCCGTTGTATTGGGCATGAGTTGGCTGGACAAGCACAGCCCAACGATGGCTTGGTTCCAGAGGCAGCTGGTTTTCGGCTCTTCCTTTTGTGCTGAACACTGCATCGTACCCAGGCAGGAAGGAGAGGAAGAGGAGTCACAGCTGCTGCTAGGCACGCTGCAAGCGATTCCCCACAAGTACGCAGAATTTCTGGAAGTTTTCTGCGAGAAGGAGGCGGACAGGCTACCCCCTCACAGACCATATGACTGCAAAATTGACCTGCTGCCGGGGGCGGCGCTGCCTAAAGGGAAGCTGTATTCCATGTCTGAGGACGAACTGCAGGAACTCAAAGACTTCATCGATCATAATTTGGAGCGCGGTTTCATCCGAGAGTCTAAGGCAGCGGGGGGCAGTCCTGTATTCTTTGTTAAGAAGCGAGACACACCCCAAAAAAGACTCGTAGTGGATTACAGGATTTTGAACAGTGTGACCAAGCCGTCGGACTTCCCCATGCCCCGCATTGACGACCTCCTGGCGAAGGTACGGAAGGGAAAGGTGTTCACCAAGTTGGACCTGCGGGGGGCGTACAACCTCATTCGCATGCGGGAGGGTGATGAGTGGAAGACAGCCATGTTCACGCCACTGGGTACCTACGAATACAGAGTTATGCCTTTTGGACTGCAAAATGGCGCTCACGTTTTTCAAGCATTTATGCATCACGTGTTGGCGGGACTTCTCTACAAGACGTGCGTCTGTTTCTTGGATGACATCCTGATCTTTTCGGAGTCGCAGCAAGAACATGACAAGCACGTCAAGGAAGTGCTGGGCAGGCTAAAGCAACACAGGCTCTACGCCAAGCTGGAGAAGTGCCAATTTGACGTGCCGGAGGTGGATTTTCTGGGCTACAAGCTGTCTGACAAGGGGCTCGCCATGGACAGCGCCAAGGTTAGAGCAGTGTTGGATTGGAAGAGCCCACGCAACCGGAAGGAGGTCCAACGGTTTGTCGGCTTTGCGAACTTCTATCGCAAGTTTATCAAGGGCTTCGCGATGCAGACGGCGGCCATCACTGACACCCTTAGCTCCAAGAAGAAGAAGTTCATCTGGACAGAGCAGGCGGAGCAGTCCTTTCAGGCCCTCAAGCGTCTCTTCGCGTCGGAAGAGCAGCTGCTTCATGTCAACCCCAGCATGCCGATGAGGGTGGAGACAGACGCTTCGGACAGAGCAGTGGGGGCGGTCCTGCTGCAGAAGGACCAGCAGGGCGTGTGGCGGCCGGGAGCGTTTTACTCCAGGAAGCTCAGCAAGTCCGAGCAGAACTACACCATATGGGACAGGGAGTTGCTGGCCATTCATGCAGCGTTCAAGGCGTGGAGGCACTTTCTGATCGGCGCCAAGCACACGGTGCAGGTTTGCACGGACCACAAGAATCTGGAACACTGGCGCACGGCACAGTTCCTGAACCAGAGGCAGATACGTTGGGCTGAGTTCTTTGCGGACTTCGACTTCCGAATAGAGTATGTCCCGGGGGACACCAACATCATGGCAGACGCTCTCTCCCGCAAGCCACAGTATCTGGAGGACGCAACACCAGCGGCCGCCATGCACATCTTTGCACCGACAGTGTGGGCGTGCGCCGCGGCGACCGTGGACCTAGAGGCGGTGCGGCGAGCGTTGCAGGGGGACTCCTTCGCACAAACGAAGATGGCAGAGGTGCGAGGGGGCAAGGCAGCGGCCGACGGTTTCCAGCTACGAGATGGCTTGCTCATCCGTAAAGGGGCCATCTACGTGCCGGGTGACGAACTTCGAGCCAAGGTGCTTCAGCAGCTGCACGACGCACCCACGGCCGGGCACTTTGGCAAGGAGAAGACGGTGGAATTAGTAGCCAGGGATTTCTGGTGGCCTGGAATGAGAGGGGAGGTCGCAGACTACGTGGCGAGGTGTGACACTTGCCAGAGGGCAAAGACGGTGCACAAACCGCCGGCTGGACTGTTGGAGCCGCTGCAAACTCCGGTCGAACCTTGGGAAAGGGTGGCTCTGGACTTTGTCACGGATCTGCCCAGCTCAAGGGGCAAGACGGCAGTGTTGGTGGTGGTGGACCTGTTCTCCAAGATGGCGCATTTCATTCCGTGTGCTAAGGTGGCCACGGCAGAGCAAACCGCCAAACTGTTCATAGACCACGTGTTCAAGGTTCACGGTCTGCCACGGTCTATTCTGTCCGACCGCGGGCGGCAGTTCATCTCGAACTTCTGGCAGAAGCTGATGGGCTTCCTAAACGTCAAGATCAATCTGGCGTCGGCGAGACACCCGCAGACCAACGGGCAAGCGGAGCGAGCCAATGCCATCATGCAGCAGTACCTGAGATGTTATGCGAACCAACAGCCTGCGACGTGGGTGGATTACCTGCCGCTTGCAGAGTTTGCCTACAACAACACGAAGCACGTATCCACGGGCGTCACGCCGTTCTTCGCCAACAACGGGCGGCACCCTAGAACCTTCCCGGGACTGGAATGCAGGGGAGAAGGGGAGCCGCAGTCAGCAGATGCGTTCGCGTCGGAGCTGCAGGAAGTCCACGATCAGCTGCGGCGCCACCTGGAGCTGGCTAAACACGCATACAAGGTACAAGCGGACAAACACAGAAGGGTTGGCGAAGAGCTCCACGTGGGAGACTGGGTCTGGTTAGCAGCCCACGCAGTGCCGGCCAGGTCGTTGGCCAAGAAGAAACTAGGGCATAAACAACTGGGGCCCTACCAAGTCGAAGAGCAGGTCAACCCGGTGGCTTTCAGGCTGGCGCTTCCGGAGGGTTCCAGAATGCATCCGGTGTTCCACAGATCGGTGCTCACTCCCTACAAGGCACCGCACAGGTTCCAGGAACCCGGAACGGCGCCGAGTCCGCTCAGAGAAGGAACGGGGCACGCGGGAGTGGCACAGGAGGAGCGCATCAACGAAGTCACGGAGATTTTGGACTCCAGATGGGGGGAAGAGGGAGTAGAATACTTTCTCGCCAGGGAGGGCACCCCGGCCAGTGCGAACAGCTGGGTGCCGGGCTACGCTTTAGACGAACCTCTGCTCAAAGACGAGTTTCATGCCCTCTTCCCACATAGACCTATGCCAGCGGACTTTTTCGACGACTGGCTTTTCACGCCCACGCTTTCGGACAGCACGTTCAGGGGGTTCGACTCGGACGAGGAACCGACACGAGACGTCCGTTCCCCGGAGGGGTCACCCTCGGGATCTGTCTCAGAACCCTCGTATTGGTGGGACGATAGGCCGGAGGAGCAGTTCCGCAGGAAGTGGCTGGACTGTTCCGGCCGAGCAACGCCGCCTGGAGGAAGTGCGGGAGAGACGGACATGGACATTTTCGGGGACGACCCTGGTTTCGAGCACGGCGGCACAGAGATGGAAGAGGAGGTGACTGTCGTCAACGAGAGCAGGGAGGAAGACCCGGAAGAGTTCCGATGGAGGCCTGCCACGGGAAGCGACCGATATCCGACGTTCGTCCCTTTGCAACAGCAGCCCCCAGCTCCAGCACCGGAAGGAGGGGAGGGGGGACTGGGGGGCTTCGAGGGGGGGATGGATGTCAGGGGTTTAGGTGCAGAGGCACGGGCAAGGGAGGAAACAGAGAGCGAAGGGGAGGAGACAGAGGAAAGGATAAGTGATGACGACGACCCGAGATCTCCCAGTCTTTCCAGTGAATCAGAGGATTCACAGAAAGGAGCACCAGTGGCCAGGGCAAGGGGGGAATCTAGAGAGGCACCCCAGGAAGATAGAGCCAGAGGAGACTCAGGGGGGAGCAGCTGGAAATCGGGACCAGCGTCACCGCCAGGAAGCAGGGAAGAGGAAAGGAGCCAGGGGGGAAGCGCTGGCAGCTCACCACAGGAGGGAGGGCAGGAGTCAGGAGTGGCCACACCTCCATCGGGGAGCGAAGAAACGGTTAAGAGGAAAGTGGAAGGTTGGGCGCGCGCGCCAAGTTCAAATGCAGAGGAAGGCGGCGCAGTGAGCAGCCCCGAAAGGGAACCAGGTCCTAAAGCCCGGCGCAAGGAGGCAGAAGGGTCCGGGTCAGCGTCAGAAGAATCCCGGAAGGAAGAAGCCCCGGGGGGTAGAGGGACCCAGAGGAGGACAGTCAGGAGGAAAAGGTGGAGCAAGGCTAGGATATTAAGTTGGTGCGCACGGGGCGGAGACTCAGACGGAGCCTCGCCGATCTAGCTAGTAGACGTAGAGTTGCAGACAGCAGCGTGAGAATGGAAACTGTAATTCAATAAAGACTTTTACTTAATGACCGCTGGCTAGCGCGATCCTCTGTGAGCTAGGATCTTGAAGCAGCTCTGACAGCATTTTTTAAAAAAGTTTTTTTAATGAACTGCCCTAAAGACCACCGTATAGGATAGAAAGAGCCTTCTTGACCCTTACATTTCCAGCGTAACTTCAGAGTATTTTTGTACCAAAATGGCACTTTTTCTCTCCCCCTCCATGTCAGAATCAGTCCCACTTTTGCAGACGCCTATTCCAACATGGGGAACACCTTGAAGGAAATGCAAGACGTCCAGGGAGCTCTGCAATGCTACACAAGAGCAATCCAGATAAATCCTGCGTTTGCCGATGCCCACAGCAACCTCACTTCCATCCATAAGGTAAGCTTTGTGTCTCTGCTAAATCTATTTAAAAAAAAAAAAACTGGGGGGGGGGGCAGCAGGGGAATCTTAGTTTTTACAAAAGGAAAACAACTGGCAAAAGCCGTCCCAAACCGAGATGGGGCACAAAAAGAAAAAGGGGAGAATTGGAATTTATGCTGGAAGTGTGAGGAGGCAGAGGGCACGCCGATACGTTTATGGTGGGGCTACAGAAACGTTAAAAAATTCATGAGGAAATAAAAAAGATGATCAGAATTAATTTAGAGGGGAAAACCAGAGGCATATTTACTGAGTATAAGAGGTAAAGAAATACCACAAGATGGGAAGATATTATTCTTATACGCGACAGCTGCAGCAAGGCTACTCCTTGCACAAAACTGGAACAGGAAATATATACCCACAAAGGATGACTGGATAAAGAAACTAATTGAATTTATAGAACTGGCAAGGTCAAGTGCAGTAATAAGGTACCAATCAAACTGGAAAATAAAAATATAATGGAAATGGTTTGAAGATTATGTGTTCAAGTACTGCTCAAAAACTAACATGTTGATATGTTTGGTTTAATGTTTGTAAATCTGGTTTATAATAATAATAAATAGTAAGTTAAAAGAGTTAAGAAATATAAATTTAGATAAAAATTGCAATGTGAATGTGAGTGAAGGAAGTCACGTGGGTATTTGGGTAAATGCTGAGTTGTGTATAGGGTTAGATGTGGGGAATCCATATATGTAATGTATAGTGTTGAAAATGTACGGCAACTAGCATGTAAAATGAAATCAAAAATAAATAAATAAATAGGGGGGAAATAAAAATGGCAATGTGAAATATTATATAGGAGGGTGAGGGGCGGTGGAGGGAAGCCACGAGGGTGGTTTTAATGTCTGAAATTTTGGGTGGTAGGGTAATACGAATTTTGTTTTGTGTCTATGTGTTTGTTTGTAAATAATTTTTTTAAAAGGAAAATGAAAAAATTGCTATTTTTACTTTGAAATAAAAATGGGGGGGGGAGGTCTTATACGGGTGATTGGGTGGGTGAATGGCTCATTTTCTTAAATTTGAGCCCCCCCAAATAGAGGGTGGCTTATATAGACGGAAAGTATGGTGGAGTTCCACACCCAAAAATCTCATTGTGACTTCCAATCACCCCTACGTCACATTTCCGATGGCGCCCTTTTGCTCGTCTCTCCTAGATCTCAAAATGCATTGGTTTTGTCATATTTCCTGCTGTCCTTTGTCAATCCACACCTGCCAAAGAATTTAAATTTTCCCAACATTTTTTTTTAGACCACACATGTCCAGCGTGTGGCCGGGGAGCGTAACCTGGTTTACTTACTGGGGCAACCCCCCCCCCCCAAATGCTCAACAACTTCAATCCTAAAAAGAGCTCAACAACCTTGGGGTTAAATCCTAAAACAGCTCAACAAATTTGCCCCGCCCTCATGTCAAATCTGGCCCTCTTTGGGAAAATTTGGGCACCCCTGTAAATTTAGACAATACAGTCCTATCTCGGGTTAAATATGCTTCAGGATGAATATTTTTGGGTTGCGCTCCGCAGTGACCCAGAAGTAACGGAGCACGTTACTTGCGGGTTTCGCCGCATGCACAGACCCTCAAAATGATGTCATGCGCAGAAGCGGCGAATTGCGACGTGCAGATGCGGGTTGCATTCGCTTCAGGATGCGAACGGGGCTCCGGAACGGATCCCATTCACATCCAGAGGTACCACTGTACTCTGCAAGTGTCCTGTTCTCTATGAAATGTTTCTTCCAAAACCTCTCGTAATTCTGCCTGTATTATAATCTTGCTAATTCTGCGTATTTTAGCCTTTTTGCTAGCTACGCCAACTTAGTAGGGATGGGATTCTCCTTTCCATCCTTTGTCTGTTAAGATTCTCGCTGCGGCTATTGTAGACACTGTGACTTGCCATTGTTTTATAACCATTTATTGTAACATTTATTCTATGATCAATTACAATAATCATTCATTGTAATATTCATTTATTGTACGATTAATTACAATTTATTGTAATTGTTAAGAGTAGGTTTCTATTGAATTTTTACATGCTGATACTCAATATTATTCTATAGCATGGGGAGGCAAACTACGGCCCCATGGCCTTCTCAATCTAGCCGGGAGTCGGCATGTTTTGACACGAGTATAATGTGTCCTTTTATTTAAAATGCACCTCTGGGTTATTTGTGGGACATAGGAATGCGTTCCTTTTTCCCCCTCCCCAAAATCTAGTCTGGCCCCCACAAGGTCTAAGGGACAGTGGACGGCCCCCTGCTGAAAAAGTTTGCCGACCCCTGTTCTATTCCAATGATTGTTGAATGTTACTTTATAAGTCTACCAGGTGTGGATCATCGTGCCTTCTGTCTGTTCTTCATCTTTGGTTTTGATGGTTGAGAAAAAAAGCTAGTGGCAATTGCTGAAATATCCCTCCCTTTCTAGGATTCCGGAAACATCCCAGAGGCAATTGCTTCGTATTGCACCGCCTTGAAACTGAAGCCGGATTTTCCTGACGCTTACTGCAACCTGGCGCACTGTTTGCAGGTGAGGCAGAGTTTTAAGGGCCAACACTCCCAGGGTTTCCGGCATTTGGGAACCGAGGCGTTTGAGTCCCAAGGTACCACGGTAATGGTAAAAGCGTCACCTAATTCAGGAATTGTCCAATGTCACTTTAGAGACCAACTCAGTTTGTTCTGTGTCTAAGCTTTCATGTGCAGGCAGACTTATTCAGATACACTGAAGCGGAAGTCCCCACACCCTGATATTTAGAGGGAGGGTGGGGCGGGGTATTTCTCTGAACGGTAGTAGGACTCAATCGGTATGGTCAACCTGTGGACGACTGTGTCTCATTACATATCCTAAAACTATTTCAGGTCATCTGCGTACCATCCCTTGTTTTTTCAGTCATTCACAGTTGCCAGCAGGTGGACCATACCCATTGACTCCTACTTGTTGTAAATAAAAATATGCCCTTTTCCCTTATGGGGTATCCAAGAGCCCATATAGAGTCCTTACATAGGTTCCCTATTGGTAGGAGAAAATAACAGAGGCCAACCAGAGAATATTGAGAAGCAAAGCAGCTAGTAAGCTTGATCTTTATTGATCTGTTGCAACAGGGTACCCCCCTCACACGCAGGAGAGGAAGAGGACCCAGAACAATGGCCTGCGAGGCCTTATAAAGACTTTTGAAATTCCCCTTCTCTAGATCAGGACCACCCCCAGAAACATTATGCATACATCACAGAAGGGGTGTAACCTAAGACCACCCCTCAGATACATCCCACCTACATCACAGAAATTTAAATGTTGTTTTTCTCTTCTCCTTGTTTATCTCCTGTCTAGCAGGTTACTTGATTGGATTTTCTGGGGAGCCTGGCCATTCCTTTGTAATGCTAAAATACTTATTTCCTGGGCCAGGTCACAGGCTCACACCTTATTCAAACACAGATTAAAGGAAGAGACAATGGGGAGGCTTTTCCATTTTTAACCTTGCAGAGAAAGGATTTGGTCAGTTTAGGAATCAAAATGGTTCCAGGTCGGCCTTCTTGTACTGATCTATGTATGTGCAGTTATGAACATTACTATATATCTAAAACCATAAAATTCCTATCACAATATTCCCCCCTTTGGGGCTAGAATTTTTCTTAAAAATTTTTGCCCCACAAATAATAACATCGGATGTTGTAAATGGATGTGTTTGTATAAATATATCATAAAAATAACACATGTTGCGTTTTGCTACTAAATTACTTGTGGCATTTTAACACCTTGGGAGAGACCATTTACTCAATAGTGTTCTATGCTTTACACCAAGCAGGAAGGTAAGGTCCACTAATGACTGAAAAGTGCAGTTTGCTTCCCCCCCCCGCCATTTTTGTGTTCTCAGGTGTCAAGGTAGCTCTTCTGTGGTCTCACACTGACATAGTGCTACAGCAACACATCCCTTCTGTTGAATCCCCTCAGGGCTTTCATTTAACCATGTCGCCTGGCATTCACCATAGCTGGCACAGGTTTTGGGCATCTCGTGAGGGAGAGGTCTTCGCCTTGGCCTTTAGCTATGGTTTTTTATTATAGGCTGTGGTCTCGCACTCGCACAATGGGAAGTTGCTCACTTGCACTTAAAGGACCAAAAGCTAATTGCAGCCTGGATACACTTGCCCAATTCAAACTGAGTCCAATTTGAATTTATCTTGCCCCATGGTTCTCAACTCTTCAAACCAATCTGTTAAAGAAAACCATTCTTAACAAGGTGTCCAAATAAGTCAATTTAAGTCTATAAGAAATCATTCCTGCTAAACCAAAGCATATCCACCCTCATGTTTCTTAGAAGCTTCTCCTTGGTTTAGCACATTTTTTAAAATGGGTAGGGAAGGTTGGCATAGTGCCAGGTGGGACAACGAATTGTGGATATCTAAACATTGGACTACACAATAGTGTGAGCTATTAGAAAGTATAAAATGCATGAGAATTCTCCATTGGTGTGTAAGCAATAAGACATTAAACATAAAAACAGTTACACACAATATTCCCCCCTTTGTGGAAATTACACTGTCAGACACATTTCAACATTCTTACATAATAAGACATAATACAAAACAAAATAATTCAATATCTGTTGCATATCTTGACACAATTGTGATCTTTTACGTATGTATCTTTTGAATCCTGGAGCAGAGGCTTGAGGTTCAAGTGAAAAAATGTCCTTGCAATTCAACTCCTCCCCCCTTTGTCAGTTCAACCCCTCCCCCCTTTGTCAGCCCCACTCCCCCCTCAGTCTATAGCCTTTGAAAGAGATAACTGTGGGCACTTTGAAAACTCTGGTGTTGCAGGTCTTGTGAGTTGAGGGGTTGTTGCTGCTTTTCATCATTGCACATCTGTAGAAGTGATATCCTGTAAGGGGGCAGGGTTTTGGGGAGACTTAAACACAGTTAGACAAGGAAGGGGGAAAAGGCAAAAGGGATGTCCTTGAGTTTTCCGTGGGAAGCTGCAGATAAATAAAAATCTTAGCACATTAAGCATTTTATTTATTTCAATATTATTATCACATTTCCACATAATTACTGTTATTATCTGCTAAGTTTGTTTGCTTTCCTTCACTTAATTTTTGTTGTTGTTGTTCTTTTCATATTATAAAATAAAAATTACTCCACATGTATAGAAAGAGAACTGTAAAAAATACAAAGGTTAAAAAATAAAAAGAAAGCAAAAAATTAGATTACCAGTTAGATGAAAATGGACTTGACACAAAGACATCAGATTCAGAAAATAACTATTATTAAATAGTACAAAGATATTATCAAAACCACACAGATTACTACTGGACTGGGGGAAAAAGGGAAAACAATGGGGAAAACTTAAAATTCACCATGTGCTATCCAATAAAAGGACTTCATGAAACTGACTTTCAACATGTGATGAACATGTCCCCAAAGTAAAACACACACACACAAATGACCTATGAGGAACCAAAAATAAATAAATGCTAAGACACACAATTAATAAGCAACCTGAAGTAACCTGAAGTAATCTGTTTTGGCATTCTAACATCACAAATGAAAATAAAAGTGTTTCTTGATGTGACATCAGCTGTAATGTTAATAGCGGAATATTGGGAAATGAGTTAATACCAATAAAAATGAATGGCAATTTAAAGTTGTGCAGGTACCTTGCACTAGCCAAAATGACAGAATTAGTAAGAAATGCTCAAACAATGTTTGGTTGTGCTTCGATTAACTTCATAGACATCATGGAGAAACTGATTAAATAAATGAAAACAGATTATTTGTAACTTAAAGTGTCAAAGGCACAAAGAGATGGAAGTTACTAATACAGCAGGGATTCAGACTTGTTTCACAGAACAGAAAGAAAGTTGCTGTTTGGCTTTAAGGGAAGAAAGACAAAAAGAAAAACAAATGCAATTACTTTTTATAGAGTATTTAAATCACTGTTTGCATCCCCTCATTATCATTTGTGCTGTGGGAGAAAAGAAAGGACACTCTGTTGAAAGGGAAAATTATTTCATGTGAGAGGTCTGTCAGGAAATGCTGTTCCTAAAATGCATAGGCATATACACACCTGTTGAAAGGGAAAATTATTTCATGTGAGAGGTCTGTCAGGAAATGCTGTTCCTAAAATGCATAGGCATACACACACACACACACACACACACACACACACTGTTATAAAATCTACTCAAGAGAGGAACTCACAGTGGGAGTGCTTTGATATTACCTGTGAAAAGAATTTGACATGTCCAGTACTTAACTCTTTTGTATTAAGTAGCCCCTGGAGCAAAACACATTAAGGGTGATTTCCCTCAATGGCTATTTGGAAAGGTTTCTCCCTGCAGCACACTGCTCTCCAAACCTTCTCTCTCCCCCCTCCAATCTCTCTCTCTCTCTCTCTCTCTCTCTCTCTCTCTCTCTCTTTTTTTTTTTAAGCTGATCTAGCCTCTGTGCATGTGCAGAGTTCATGCCTCAGCAAACCTTTTATACCATTGAAAATGTTGCATCTTTTGGCTCAATTAGAATAAGGAAGGGAAAGGTAAGGAGTAGATTTTAAAAATATGGTTAGATTTTAAAACAAAAAAGAGAAACTCAGCAATTCAAGTATTCACCATTCAGCCCAAGCAAAGGAGTGCTTCCTTTATGTACAGGAAAGGGCTAATATCCCTCTGGCCATTCGCGGAACAATCAACCGCTCTCTTATTTATGAGTAAAAATGGCCAGAGAGTTAGAATTCATAGGATTATTTTATTTTATTTTTTTAACATTCTCAGTCATGGTCAAGGCTAATTCTACTTAACTATATGAATTTTTATGTGCTTAAACTTTGAGTAGACTTTTAAGTCTGATTTTTGTAAATAATAGACAAAATGATAAACACTAATCACTTAAATGCCTGATATCACCAGTTCTGCTTCAAACATCACGAGCAAATCTGGGCTGAATTTCAACACATCAGTTACAAATTGGGAAAGTTGAAAGGGACCTGGGGTCATCTAGTCCAACCCTAAAATACAGGGTTCATAGCAAGATTTGTACTACCAGAAACACACACATTCACCTCTCACCTTTAAAAACAAAGAGCAAATCTGGGCTGGATTTCAACTCATCAGCCACAAATTGGGAAAGTTGAAAGGGACCTGGGGTCATCTAGTCCAACCCTAAAATACAGGGTTCATAGCAAGATTTGTACTACCAGAGAGACACACACATACTTATGTACACAGACACAACTGGGGAAGAGACCACAAGCCATGCGCCTATCATGTACTATGGAAGAGGAAAATAAAAGTACCCAACCCTTTTAGCAGATCTTGAAGCTAGTTTGAGTGAGTGTTTACTTCCTTAGACTAAAGAGTGAAAGTTCCTAGATAAATTATCTTTAAAGACTGAAGTGAACATTTTTCCTAAGATAGGGAGAGGATCTCTTATAAAGCATAGTTAAAACAACCATAGATTTGATTTAAAAGGAATACAAAAGTGACAATTTTTCCTGAACTTGCAGAGGAATAGTAAGCCTAATCTATGCCCCCCCCCTTTGCAGTTTCCTTTAAAGGAAGCTTACTCGGGAGTAAATTTACCTGGCACAGAATAAGAAGGAGAAGGGGGGAAAAAAACAAAAAAAACCTGAAAGAGACAGAATGAAACAGGGGGGGGGGCATTTTCTAAGAAAAGAGGCCAGGACGTCTTATTGAGACTGATATCAGGAGCCTTACAATAACTCTTCTGTCCAACCAGATCAAAGTTAAAACTGGACTCAGATTTTCTTAGAAGGAACACCATACTTTCATAGGCATATGCTTAATGAAATACATACACTGCATTTTAGCTTGAGAGAGCAGTTGGCTCAACTAGGCTTTTGCAGCAGAAACATTAGGTTAACTTAGACTGGAACACAGGTGTACTCACAAACTCAAAAGTTACAACACAACATCATTTACCATTAGACTTAAAATCACCCTCCCCACTGAAACTAGAGAAAGGGGGTGGGGTAATCCTCCTTTCAGAACACAAGTAGCACGTATACAGGATTTTACCACTTGGGAGAAAAACTCTCTTTTAGAGCCTCTTTAACAAACATTTGCACACTTCATTCTCAATTTTTGTCTTGTTTAAAGACTGATAAGGTTCAACATGGCTTCCTTAGATTTAGAATTTGGAGCAAGCTTGCATTTTTATTTTAGATGGCACATTTAAGATAAGCAGCTGCTGGATGTTGCCTAAGTACAATTTAAACACAGGAAAAACGTTTCTTAAACACAAATTGAAGGGGACTGTCAGAGTCCAGGCGGGAAGTAAGCACCAACTGGGCTTCTTTCACGCCAGGGGTCTGGGGACTTTTTTTCTTTTGACTGAGGTGCACCCATTTTCAATTAAAAGGGGTTTGGACCTGGGCAAAACTCCGAAGGGTCCGGAAAAGGGGAAACCTGGTCAAAACTCCGAGGGGGAAAAACCTGGGGATACCTGGACAAATCTCCGAGGGGAAAATCCTGGGGATACCTGGACAAATCTCCGAGGGGAAAAACCTGGGGATACCTGGACAAATCTCCGAGGGGGAAAACCTGGGGATACCTGGACAAATCTCCGAGGGGAAAAACCTGGGGATACCTGGACAAATCTCCGAGGGGAAAACCTGGGGATACCTGACTTAATCTCTATTCTACAACCCACAGCAACCTCCCTGCCTTTTACAATCTAACTCAGAGTCCCTACTGAACGCTTGCACACTTGCAATGCCAGATTGAGACTCTGGAATATGAAAGATGGAAAGGAATTCAGCGCCCTTGCGTTCTCTGTTCACAGGTCATTTCTAACAAAGATCGCCATGGCAGAGGTGCGGCTGCGCTGGGAGTTATAGTCTTGGGAATTATAGTTTTCAGTGCAGAAGAAATTGCACGACCTTTCTGGGCAAAACTCCGAAGGAATAGGTCGGCATAAAGAATTAAGTGAAAGAAGTCACACACAACCCTTGCCTGGGCATACTCCGAAGGGCTAAGGCTGGTGTTGAGATCGAGGGGACAGAAAGGAGGAGAAGGCAATTTTTCAAGAGTTAAAGTGAGGAAAGAAGTAAGGATTTGAGAAGTATAGGTTTGCTGTGGTTTGCAGAATCCCACCCCACTACCCATTTTTCCTACTCATACTCACTTCGCAAGCGCTGTCCTGGTGATCCCGGGATCTCTTGACTGGTTTTTTTAAGGCCGGCCTGATCAAGATTTGCTTCCTCTGGTTAGCCCCGCTGAAACTCCAGTTATTGCCAGACCCTGGGACCGATGGAAGACTGGTTATTCCTCCTGGCAAACTGCCTGGTGCGCGCTGGATAACCAGTCCTTCCTCGCTTCCAGAATCTGGGTAACCAAAAGTCCCTTCGTGCGTGGTCGCCATCTGTTGTAAATAAAAATATGCCCTTTTCCCTTATGGGGTATCCAAGAGCCCATATAGAGTCCTTACATAGGTTCCCTATTGGTAGGAGAAAATAACAGAGGCCAACCAGAGAATATTGAGAAGCAAAGCAGCTAGTAAGCTTGATCTTTATTGATCTGTTGCAACAGGGTACTCCCCTCACACGCAGGAGAGGAAGAGGACCCAGAACAATGGCCTGCGAGGCCTTATAAAGACTTTTGAAATTCCCCTTCTCTAGATCAGGACCACCCCCAGAAACATTATGCATACATCACAGAAGGGGTGTAACCTAAGACCACCCCTCAGATACATCCCACCTACATCACAGAAATTTAAATGTTGTTTTTCTCTTCTCCTTGTTTATCTCCTGTCTAGCAGGTTACTTGATTGGATTTTCTGGGGAGCCTGGCCATTCCTTTGTAATGCTAAAATACTTATTTCCTGGGCCAGGTCACAGGCTCACACCTTAGAATCATAGAATCATAGAATCATAGAATCATAGAGTTGGAAGAGACCACAAGGGCCATCGAGTCCAACCCCCTGCCAAGCAGGAAACACCATCAGAGCACTCCTGACATATGGTTGTCAAGCCTCTGCTTAAAGACCTCCAAAGTAGGAGACTCCACCACACTCCTTGGCAGCAAATTCCACTGTCGAACAGCTCTTACTGTCAGGAAGTTCTTCCGAATGTTTAGGTGGAATCTTCTTTCTTGTAGTTTGGATCCATTGCTCCGTGTCCGCTTCTCTGGAGCAGCAGAAAACAACCTTTCTCTCTCCTCTATATGACATCCTTTTCTATATTTGAACATGGCTATCATATAACCCCTTAACCTCCTCTTCTCCAAGCCCAAGACAGAACCCTGTGGCACCCCACTAGTCACTCTTCTTATTCAAACACAGATTAAAGGAAGAGACAATGGGGAGGCTTTTCCATTTTTAACCTTGCAGAGAAAGGATTTGGTCAGTTTAGGAATCAAAATGGTTCCTGTGCTGATCTATGTATGTGCAGTTATGAACATTACTATATATCTAAAACCATAAAATTCCTATCACACAGGTAAATTTACTCCCGAGTAAGCTTCCTTTAAAGGAAACTGCAAAGGGGGGGGGGCATAGATTAGGCTTACTATTCCTCTGCAAGTTCAGGAAAAATTGTCACTTTTGTATTCCTTTTAAATCAAATCTATGGTTGTTTTAACTATGCTTTATAAGAGATCCTCTCCCTATCTTAGGAAAAATGTTCACTTCAGTCTTTAAAGATAATTTATCTAGGAACTTTCACTCTTTAGTCTAAGGAAGTAAACACTCACTCAAACTAGCTTCAAGATCTGCTAAAAGGGTTGGGTACTTTTATTTTCCTCTTCCATAGTACATGATAGGCGCATGGCTTGTGGTCTCTTCCCCAGTTGTGTCTGTGTACATAAGTATGTGTGTGTCTCTCTGGTAGTACAAATCTTGCTATGAACCCTGTATTTTAGGGTTGGACTAGATGACCCCAGGTCCCTTTCAACTTTCCCAATTTGTGGCTGATGAGTTGAAATCCAGCCCAGATTTGCTCTTTGTTTTTAAAGGTGAGAGGTGAATGTGTGTGTTTCTGGTAGTACAAATCTTGCTATGAACCCTGTATTTTAGGGTTGGACTAGATGACCCCAGGTCCCTTTCAACTTTCCCAATTTGTAACTGATGTGTTGAAATTCAGCCCAGATTTGCTCGTGATGTTTGAAGCAGAACTGGTGATATCAGGCATTTAAGTGATTAGTGTTTATCATTTTGTCTATTATTTACAAAAATCAGACTTAAAAGTCTACTCAAAGTTTAAGCACATAAAAATTCATATAGTTAAGTAGAATTAGCCTTGACCATGACTGAGAATGTTAAAAAAATAAAATAAAATAATCCTATGAATTCTAACTCTCTGGCCATTTTTACTCATAAATAAGAGAGCGGTTGATTGTTCCGCGAATGGCCAGAGGGATATTAGCCCTTTCCTGTACATAAAGGAAGCACTCCTTTGCTTGGGCTGAATGGTGAATACTTGAATTGCTGAGTTTCTCTTTTTTGTTTTAAAATCTAACCATATTTTTAAAATCTACTCCTTACCTTTCCCTTCCTTATTCTAATTGAGCCAAAAGATGCAACATTTTCAATGGTATAAAAGGTTTGCTGAGGCATGAACTCTGCACATGCACAGAGGCTAGATCAGCTTAAAAAAAGAGAGAGAGAGAGAGAGAGAGAGAGAGAGAGATTGGAGGGGGGAGAGAGAAGGTTTGGAGAGCAGTGTGCTGCAGGGAGAAACCTTTCCAAATAGCCATTGAGGGAAATCACCCTTAATGTGTTTTGCTCCAGGGGCTACTTAATACAAAAGAGTTAAGTACTGGACATGTCAAATTCTTTTCACAGGTAATATCAAAGCACTCCCACTGTGAGTTCCTCTCTTGAGTAGATTTTATAACAGTGTGTGTGTGTGTGTGTGTGTGTGTGTGTGTGTGTGTATGCCTATGCATTTTAGGAACAGCATTTCCTGACAGACCTCTCACATGAAATAATTTTCCCTTTCAACAGGTGTGTATATGCCTATGCATTTTAGGAACAGCATTTCCTGACAGACCTCTCACATGAAATAATTTTCCCTTTCAACAGAGTGTCCTTTCTTTTCTCCCACAGCACAAATGATAATGAGGGGATGCAAACAGTGATTTAAATACTCTATAAAAAGTAATTGCATTTGTTTTTCTTTTTGTCTTTCTTCCCTTAAAGCCAAACAGCAACTTTCTTTCTGTTCTGTGAAACAAGTCTGAATCCCTGCTGTATTAGTAACTTCCATCTCTTTGTGCCTTTGACACTTTAAGTTACAAATAATCTGTTTTCATTTATTTAATCAGTTTCTCCATGATGTCTATGAAGTTAATCGAAGCACAACCAAACATTGTTTGAGCATTTCTTACTAATTCTGTCATTTTGGCTAGTGCAAGGTACCTGCACAACTTTAAATTGCCATTCATTTTTATTGGTATTAACTCATTTCCCAATATTCCGCTATTAACATTACAGCTGATGTCACATCAAGAAACACTTTTATTTTCATTTGTGATGTTAGAATGCCAAAACAGATTACTTCAGGTTACTTCAGGTTGCTTATTAATTGTGTGTCTTAGCATTTATTTATTTTTGGTTCCTCATAGGTCATTTGTGTGTGTGTGTGTTTTACTTTGGGGACATGTTCATCACATGTTGAAAGTCAGTCTCATGAAGTTCTTTTATTGGATAGCACATGGTGAATTTTAAGTTTTCCCCATTGGTTTCCCATTTTTTTTTTCAGTCCAGTAGTAATATGTGTGGTTTTGATAATATCTTTGTACTATTTAATAATAGTTATTTTCTGAATCTGATGTCTTTGTGTCAAGTCCATTTTCATCTAACTGGTAATCTAATTTTTTGCTTTCTTTTTATTTTTTAACCTTTCTTGTATTTTTTACAGTTCTCTTTCTCTACATGTGGAGTAATTTTTTATTAAGTGAAAGAAAGCAAACAAACTTAGCAGATAATAACAGTAATTATATGGAAATGTGATAATGAATAAAATGTTTAATCCACTAAGATTGTTATTATCTGCAGCTTCCCACGGAAAACTCAAGGACATCCCTTTTGCCTTTTCCCCCATCCTTGTCTAACTGTGTGTTTAAGTCTCCCCAAAACCCTGCCCCCTTACAGGATATCACTTCTACAGATGTGCAATGATGAAAAGCAGCAACAACCCCTCAACTCACAAGACCTGCAACACCAGAGTTTTCAAAGTGCCCACAGTTATCTCTTTCAAAGGCTATAGACTGACGGGGGGGGGGGCTGACAAAGGGGGGAGGAGTTGAATTGCAAGGACATTTTTTCACTTGAACCTCAAGCCTCTGCTCCAGGATTCAAAAGATACATACGTAAAAGATCACAATTGTGTCAAGATATGTAACAGATATTTAATTAGTTTTTTTTTTGTATTATGTGTTATTATGTAAGAATGTTGAAATGTGTCTGACAGTGTAATTTCCACAAAGGGGGGAATATTGTGTGTAACTGTTTTTATGTTTAATGTCTTATTGCTTACACACCAATGGAGAATTCTCATGCATTTTATACTTTCTAATAGCTCACACTATTGTGTAGTCCAATGTTTAGATAACCACATTTCATTGTCCCACCTGACACTATGCCAATCTTTCCCTATCCATTTTAATATGTGTTAAACCTCGTTTTGCCAAGGACAAACTTCTGGATCCATAAAACACCAGGTACATGAAGGTGGATATGCTTTAGTTTAGCAGGAATGATCCCTTATAGAGTTAAATTGACTTATTTGGACAAAGTGCCCTTTTTAAGAATGGTTTTCTTTAACAGATTGGTTTGAAGAGTTGAGAACCATGGGGCAAGATAAATTCAAATTGGACTCAGTTTGAATTGGGCAAGTGTATCCAGGCTGCAATTAGCTTTTTGGTCCTTTAAGTGCAAGTGAGCAACTTCCCATTGTGCGAGTGCGAGACCACAGCCTATAATAAAATCCCATAGCTAAAGGCCAAGGCGAAGACCTCTCCCTCACGAGATGCCCAAACCTGTGCCAGCTATGGTGAATGCCAGGCGACATGGTTAAATGAAAGCCCTGAGGGGATTCAACAGACAGGATGTGTTGCTGTAGCACTATGTCAGTGTGAGACCTCAGAAGAGCTACCTTGACACCTGAGAACACAAAAATGGCGGGGGGGAAGCAAACTGCACTTTTCAGTCATTAGTGGACCTTACCTTCCTGCTAGGTGTAAAGCATAGAACACTATTGAGTAAATGGTCTCTCCCAAAGTGTTAGAATGCCACAAGTAATTTAGTAGCAAAACGCAACATGTGTTATTTTTATGATATATTTATACAAACACATCCATTTACAACATACGATGTTATTATTTGTGGGGCAAAAATTTTTAAGAAAAATTCTAGCCCCAAAGGGGGGAATATTGTGATAGGAATTTTATGGTTTTAGATATATAGTAATGTTCATAACTGCACATACATAGATCAGCACAGGAACCATTTTGATTCCTAAACTGACCAAATCCTTTCTCTGCAAGGTTAAAAATGGAAAAGCCTCCCCATTGTCTCTTCCTTTAATCTGTGTTTGAATAAGGTGTGAGCCTGTGACCTGGCCCAGGAAATAAGTATTTTAGCATTACAAAGGAATGGCCAGGCTCCCCAGAAAATCCAATCAAGTAACCTGCTAGACAGGAGATAAACAAGGAGAAGAGAAAAACAACATTTAAATTTCTGTGATGTAGGTGGGATGTATCTGAGGGGTGGTCTTAGGTTACACCCCTTCTGTGATGTATGCATAATGTTTCTGGGGGTGGTCCTGATCTAGAGAAGGGGAATTTCAAAAGTCTTTATAAGGCCTCGCAGGCCATTGTTCTGGGTCCTCTTCCTCTCCTGCGTGTGAGGGGAGTACCCTGTTGCAACAGATCAATAAAGATCAAGCTTACTAGCTGCTTTGCTTCTCAATATTCTCTGGTTGGCCTCTGTTATTTTCTCCTACCAATAGGGAACCTATGTAAGGACTCTATATGGGCTCTTGGATACCCCATAAGGGAAAAGGGCATATTTTTATTTACAACACCTGGCACAGAATAAGAAGGAGAAGGAAAAAACCTGAAAGAGAGAATGAAACAAGGGGGGGGGGGCATTTTCTAAGAAAAAAGGCCAGGACATCTTATTGAGACTGATATCAGGAGCCTTACAATAACTCTTCTGTCCAACCAGATCAAAGTTAAAACTGGACTCAGATATTTTTCTTAGAAGGAACACCATACTTTCATAGGCATATGCTTAATGAAATACATACACTGCATTTTAGCTTGAGAGAGCAGTTGGCTCAACTAGGCTTTTGCAGCAGAAACATTAGGTTAACTAGAAACATTAGGTTAACTTAGACTGGAACACAGATGTACTCACAAACTCAAAAGTTACAACACAACATTTACCATTAGACTTAAAATCACCCTCCCCACTGAAACTAGAGAAAGGAGGTGGGGTAATCCTCCTTTCAGAACACAAGTAGCACGTATACAGGATTTTACCACTTGGGAGGAAAACTCTTTTAGAGCCTCTCTCAAATAAACATTTGCACACTCCATTCTCCATTTTGTCTTGTTTTTAAGACTGATAAGGTTCAACATGGCTTCCTTAGATTTAGAATTTGGAGCAAGCTTGCATTCTTATTTTAGATGGCACATTTAAGATAAGCAGCTGCTGGATGTTACCTAAGTACAATTTAAACACAGGAAAAACGTTTCTTAAACACAAATTGAAGGGGACTGTCAGAGTCCAGGCGGGAAGTAAGCACCAACTGGGCTTCTTTCACGCCAGGGGTCTGGGGACTATTTTTCTTTTGACTGAGGTGCACCCATTTTCAATTAAAAGGGTTTTGGACCTGGGCAAAACTCCGAAGGGTCCGGAAAAGGGGAAACTTGGACAAAAAAACTTGGGGATACCTGGAGAAATCTCCGATGGGAAAAACCTGGGGATACCTGGACAAATCTCCGAGGGGGAAAACCTGGGGATCCGAGGGGAAAACTTGGGGAAACCTGGACAAATCTCCGAGGGGAAAACTTGGGGATCCAAGGGAAAAAACCTGGGGATACCTGGACAAATCTCCGAGGGGAAAAACCTGGGGATCCGAGGGGAAAACTTGGGGATACCTGGACAAATCTCCGAGGGGAAAACTTGGGGATCCAAGGGAAAAAACCTGGGGATACCTGGACAAATCTCCGAGGGGAAAACCTGGGGATCCGAGGGGAAAACTTGGGGAAACCTGGACAAATCTCCGAGGGGAAAACTTGGGGATCCAAGGGAAAACTTGGGGATACCTGGACAAATCTCCGAGGGGAAAACTTGGGGATCCAAGGGAAAAAACCTGGGGATACCTGGACAAATCTCTATTCTACAACTCACAGCAACCTCCCTGCCTTTTACAATCTAACTCAGAGTCCCTACTGAACGCTTGCACACTTGCAATGCCAGATTGAGACTCTGGAATATGAAAGATGGAAAGGAATTCAGCGCCCTTGCGTTCTCTGTTCACAGGTCATTTCTAACAAAGATCGCCATGGCAGAGGTGCGGCTGCGCTGGGAGTTATAGTCTTGGGAATTATAGTTTTCAGTGCAGAAGAAATTGCACGACCTTTCTGGGCAAAACTCCGAAGGAATAGGTCGGCATAAAGAATTAAGTGAAAGAAGTCACACACAACCCTTGCCTGGGCATACTCCGAAGGGCTAAGGCTGGTGTTGAGATCGAGGGGACAGAAAGGAGGAGAAGGCAATTTTTCAAGAGTTAAAGTGAGGAAAGAAGTAAGGATTTGAGAAGTATAGGTTTGCTGTGGTTTGCAGAATCCCACCCCACTACCCATTTTTCCTACTCATACTCACTTCACAAGCGCTGTCCTGGTGATCCCGGGATCTCTTGACTGGTTTTTTTAAGGCCGGCCTGATCAAGATTTGCTTCCTCTGGTTAGCCCCGCTGAAACTCCAGTTATTGCCAGACCCTGGGACCGATGGAAGACTGGTTATTCCTCCTGGCAAACTGCCTGGTGCACGCTGGATAACCAGTCCTTCCTCGTTTCCAGAATCCGGGTAACCAAAAGTCCCTTCGTGCGTGGTCGCCATCTGTTGTAAATAAAAATATGCCCTTTTCCCTTATGGGGTATCCAAGAGCCCATATAGAGTCCTTACATAGGTTCCCTATTGGTAGGAGAAAATAACAGAGGCCAACCAGAGAATATTGAGAAGCAAAGCAGCTAGTAAGCTTGATCTTTATTGATCTGTTGCAACAGGGTACCCCCCTCACACGCAGGAGAGGAAGAGGACCCAGAACAATGGCCTGCGAGGCCTTATAAAGACTTTTGAAATTCCCCTTCTCTAGATCAGGACCACCCCCAGAAACATTATGCATACATCACAGAAGGGGTGTAACCTAAGACCACCCCTCAGATACATCCCACCTACATCACAGAAATTTAAATGTTGTTTTTCTCTTCTCCTTGTTTATCTCCTGTCTAGCAGGTTACTTGATTGGATTTTCTGGGGAGCCTGGCCATTCCTTTGTAATGCTAAAATACTTATTTCCTGGGCCAGGTCACAGGCTCACACCTTATTCAAACACAGATTAAAGGAAGAGACAATGGGGAGGCTTTTCCATTTTTAACCTTGCAGAGAAAGGATTTGGTCAGTTTAGGAATCAAAATGGTTCCAGGTCGGCCTTCTTGTACTGATCTATGTATGTGCAGTTATGAACATTACTACAGTGTTTCCCAAACGTTTTTGGGCAACGGCACACCTGCTTACCAGAAAAAAATCTCGCGGCACACCACCATTAAAGCCCCGCCCCCGTGACGTCAGCGCGCAGCGTCACGCCGGGAGGGACGCACAAAAATGAAAGTTTTTTCCCTCCCCCTTGCCGGGGTGGGAGGAGGCAGCAGAGCGAGGGCAGCTGAGGCGGCGGCGGCAGCTGAGGCGGCGGCGGCTGCGATAGCGGGCGGAGGAGGAGCCGTCGCCGGGAGTTGCTGCTGCTGCTGTTGCTGCTGCTGCCCGGACATGCCGGCCTCCTCCTCCTCCGCTGTCTCGCGCTCCTCCCTTTTGCGCGCGCTGCCCCGCCGCTCGGCACGACCACCGCGGAGCCGCCCCGGCTCGACGCGGATCCTCCCTGCCGCCTCTCGCCGCCGCCTCTCGCCCGCCTCCCTCCCACGGCACACCAGCCGGTGTCTCACGGCACACTAGTGTGCCGCGGAACACCGGTTGGGAAACACTGCATTACTATATATCTAAAACCATAAAATTCCTATCACATACTACCCTTCGGAGAAAAACCCCAACTCACCCTCCCACTATATATCAGGGTCTGGGGGCTTCTCCTTACTCTTATATAGCAGGGTCTGGGGACTTCTCCCTCTGTATATCAGGGTCTGGGGACTTCCGCTTCAGTGTATCTGAAGAAGTGTGCATGCACACAAAAGCTTATATCAGGCATCCCCAACCTGCGCCCCCCCCGATGTTTTGGCCTACAACTCCCATGATCCCTAGCTAACAGGACCAGTGGTCGGGGATGATGGGAATTGTAGTCTAAAACATCTGGAGGGCCGAAGGCTTGGGGTGCCTGGCTTATACCAAGAACAAACTTTGTTGGTCTCTAAGGCACTACTGGACAATTTTTATATATATTTTGACTTCATCAGACCAATACGGCTACCTACCTGAATCTAGAACCCTGGTTTTCTTTGCCCCCTTTCAGATCGTCTGTGATTGGACCGATTACGACGAGAGAATGAAGAAGCTTGTCAGTATTGTGGCTGACCAGCTGGAGAAGAACCGGCTCCCTTCGGTGCACCCCCATCACAGCATGCTGTATCCACTGTCTCACGGCTTCCGAAAGGCTATTGCCGAGAGACATGGGAACCTTTGCCTGGACAAGGTGGGTCTATGCTGTGAAGAGGTGTGCGCCGCTCCGTTCCGTCAGAGTTTGAATGCTTTCATGTTGGCTTTGGATATATAATAATATATAATAATTTATTATTTCTACCCTGCCCATCTGTCTGGGTATCCTCAGCCACTCTGGGTGGCTGCCAACCAAATATTAAAAACACAAGACAGCATTAAATATTTAAAAACTTCCCTAAACAGGGCTGCCTTCAGATGTCTTTTAAAAGTGAGATAATTGCTTATTTATTTGACATCTGATGGAAGGGCGTTCCACAGGGCGGCCGTCACCACGAGAAGGCCCTCTGCCTGCTTCCCTGTAACTTGGCTTCTTGCAGGGAGGGAAGCGCCAGAAGGCCCTCGGGAGAGGGACCCCGGTGTCCGGGGTGGAGATGCTCCTTCAGGTCTACTGGGCCGAGGCCATTGAGGGCTTTCAAGGTCAGCACCGACACTATGAATTGTGCTTGGAAACGTACTGGGAGCCAAAGCAGATCTCTTGGGACCGGTGGTATGTGGTCTCAGTCAGACTGGATTTAAATCCTTTATTTTACAGAAAGGCTTGATCTTGCTGGCATCCTCTTAATATTGACAACCAGAGGAAAGTTTCATCTGCTGGGCTGTTTAGGGCTTTCAAGGTCAGCACCAACACTTTGAATTGTGCCCGGAAACGTACTGGGAGTCAATGCAGGTCTTTCAAGACTGGTGTTATGTGGTCTCTGCGGCTGTTCACAGCCCCCAGTCTGGCTACCACATTCTGGATTAATTGCAGTAAGGTAGCCCCACATAGAGCGCATTGCAGTCGTCCAAGCTGGAGATAACAAGAGCATGCGCCACTCTGGCAAGAGAGTCCGTGGGCAGGGAGGGTCTTATCCTGCATCCCAGATAGAGCTGCCCTGGACACAGAACAGACCTGTGCCTCCATGGGTCCAAAATGACCCCCAGACTGTGCAGCTGGTCCTTCAGGGGCACAGTTGCCCCGTTCAGGACCAGGGAGTCCCCCCCACCCACCCACACACCACAGAACTTCAGTCTTGTCAGGATTCAACCTCAACCAGTTAGCTGCCATCCACCCTCCAACCGCCTCGAGGCACCCGCGCAGGAACTCCACCGCCTTTGCCGGCTCTGATTTGAAAGAGAGGTAGAGCTCTCTATCAGGCTTCCTCAACCTTGGCCCTCCTGATGCTTTTGGCCTACAGCTCCATGGTCCCTAGCTAGCAGGTCTAGTGGTCAGGGATGATGGGCACTGTAGTTTGAAAACAGCTGGAGGGCCAAGGTTTAGGAAGCCTGCTCTGTATTGGCGCCAATGGCTGTTAAGCGAAAAAATTCCAGGGTGAGTGACTCCTTGACAGCCTAGCTCACCGGGGCACTTGTCCCCCATGGGTCCATGCTGTCAGTAAAAGGAGGAAGTCCCAGCCCGGTAATTTGGAGCAAAACAGTGGTCAGTAGACCATGATTCTTACTGTTGCACCACAGGTCTGCCCAGGAGTAAGAACCCCGAGCATGGGGCAATGTCAACTTTTATAACTTCCTTCTTCCCCCCAGAATACACTTCAAGCAGCATCGTTGATACATCATCACTACATCACTAGCACATCACAAATGAGGAGGGGTATACAAGGGTTATGCATTCACTATGAGGTCCCTTTATCAGACCCCTTAAATCTCCATCACTGAAAGAACAATAAAACTCTTGACACGTCCTTTCCCACTGGACTTGTCTGGAGATGGGCATTCAGAACACCTGCCTTGCTAAACTGCCTTGGCAGATGTCTATGGTTGCCCCCTTGGTCCCTCCCTCGGTGGGGTGCCGTGTATGTGCTCTCAGGCTTGGGGAATTCTGGCGGGATGCCCTGTTCCTGCTGCCTACATGACTTCCTGCTTCTTGGCTCATGGAGGGAGGTGGAGCCCAAATTCGTTCAAATGGCGGAATGAGGAGAGTCGGTTAAAGCATAGATTTTCTGCATGTCTTTCTTGGGCTGTCAAGTCAAAGGTATGTATATTTGTAACATTGGAACAACTTCAAAGATGTGGCCTCATGTCCCCCACCCCCATGTCATTTCCGTAACCCGGCTTTCTTGAATCCCCTTGCTAGATCAACGTGCTCCACAAGCCGCCTTACGAGCACCCCAAGGACCTGAAAGGCAGTGAGGGCCGGCTCCGCGTTGGCTACCTGAGCTCTGACTTTGGGAACCACCCCACCTCCCATCTCATGCAGTCAATCCCAGGCATGCACAATTCGGACAAATTTGAGGTGAGGTGCACAAGAGGGCAGCTGTGTGAGTAGCTCAGGCGGCAGAGCGCTGAGACTCTGAATCTTGGGGTCATGGGTACGAGCCCCACGTTGGGCCAAACGAATGAATACAGCCTAGGACCGCCTCTCCACGGAGGATCTAACAGTCTGCAAATAAAAAAATGTTAGAGGTCCTGGGCTTCAGGGAGATTAGGCTGGCCTCGACCAGGGCCAGGGCCTTTTCAGCCTTGGCCCCGGCCTGGTGGAACTCTCTGCCACAAGAGATCAGGACCCTGGGTGACTTCCGGTCGGCGCCAGCGCTAATGGCGGTCCTCTTTCCGAGCTCCGGAGGAGGACTGCTCTGCGAGTTCGGGTCTGACCCGCTACGGCAAGCGGGGGACCCCTAAAATCACAGGCGCGGAAGCCTGTGAACGAGGAGATTCGGTGGGCACCAGGAGCGCCCCCCCTTTACCGCAGAAAGAGCCTTTTTAAAGGCTCCGGAACGACATCGGGGGAGCGCGGTGCTGAGAATCGCTACCCAGCCCGCAGGGTGAAGCCGCGTCGCTATTAGCGGAGAGCGCCGATTCCTTCCTGTAAATTTCGGACTGAAAAAACCCGTGAGTAAGACTGAACGTCTATTTGAAACTAAAGTCTGGAAATTTGGCTGAAAACGGGGAGGTGAAAATTAAGGAAGTCTGCCTTCCCCCGACTGCATGAAAGTGAAAGCAACGAAACTTTAAAGCTGCATCCGCAAGAGACATTGCCTTTGATTAATTAAATCTGACATTTGGACTTTAGATCTCCCCTCTAGCTAGCAGGGCAGAGGGGAGGCAAAAGAGACATTAGTAACTGCATGATCTATTTAAAAGAAAAAAATTTCTGCTGCCTCAATAACCTGAAACGGACTGCTAAATAAGACAATAGGGCACTGAACTGACTTTTCCCTGTGAAGGTTACATTGTGATACAAAGTTCCTGGATTCTTTTGCTACAGTATACCAGAGTAGGCTGAGACAGTATCTACTGGAAAACTGCTGCAATTTATATTTACAAGCCTCCTGATATACTTGTTTTAAACTTTCTTTCTTTCTTTTTGTATTTGGACATTTTCTTTGTCTCTGTATCTGGACATTTTGATTTGCTCCCCCTAGAGGGTAAAGTAAAGGCCGATATAGCTCAAGACAGTGGAATTTTCCATCCGGAAACGGTTCCCGTGGGAAACGACCTTGGGACATGAGTGGTCCACTAGAAGAGATAGCCACAAGAGCTAAGACTAGACAACAACAACAGCACCAGCAACAGCAACAGCAACAAAAGAAGAGAGGCTCGATTACAGGCGCAACCCCTACAGGACCTACAGGAATAACAGGACAAGAAAAAGTGACAGCTGTCTCCATGGATGCTGTGACACAAGCTTTACTTAAGATAAACCAATCCCTGGAGACTCTAACAAAGCAGAACTCAGAAAATACACAAAAATTAACAGAGTTATCAGCAAGATTAGATCTGAACACAGAATCTATAAACAAATTGGTCCAGGAAAATTCTGCAACACGTAAAATTGCGGAAGAAGCTAGAGCTATTGCTGGAGAGACTCAAGAGAACTTAGAACCGATTGCCAAAAAGGTGCACGAGCATGGCGCAACTCTGGCTTTGTGGGAATTACAGAGAAAAGAGAGAAATTTGAAATTGAGATTAATTCCAGAGAACGAAGGTGACAATCTCATGGAGTTTTTAACACAAGAGTTTGCTGACTGCTGGGAAGATTTGGAGGAAGACGAATTTAAAATCACAACAGCGTTTAGACTGGGTAAAAAACAGAACAGAAAGACCCCGAGGGATTGTTTGATTACCCTTAGATCCAAGGAAGAAAGAGACAAAATATTAAGACTACATTTTGGAAAGGCCTTGCAAATTGGAAATTCAGCTGTACAGATTTTTAAAGACATCCCAAAATATATCTTGGATCTGAGAACCTTCTATAAGGATCTGGTTTTTTTGTTAAAGAAGAATACCATCCTCTTTAGGTGGGAATTTCCACAGGGATTGTCTTTCGATTACAAGGGGAAGAAGGTGAAAATAAAGACTATACAAGACAAAGAGAAATTTTTGGAAAGAAACCGAGAGGACCTACAGAAGGGAACTGTGGACCCAATTGCAGAACAGAGGAGAGCAATAGACATTTTGAATCTTTCGTTTGGACACATTCCACCACCATCAGAGGAAGAGCAACAACTTGGAGCTGTTGGAGGAGTGTCAGAAAAATAACAAGATGGCTCTGCAATTCCTTAGTTGGAATTGTAATGGGCTCAATATGCCTTTGAGGAGACGACAAGTTTTTCATATTCTGAACAGAGAACAACTGGATTTGATATGCCTACAAGAAACCCATATAACCAGAGCTCACAGGAGATTACTTATAAACAAAAGACTAGGACAAGAATTTATCTCATCAGACAAAGTCAAAAAAAGAGGAGTTGTGATCTATGTAAAAGAGAAATGGGCTCCAAAAATGATGTTTAAAGATGAACAAGGGAGATATTTGGCAGTTGAGATACAAGTACAAGGAGAAAAATTTTTGATAGTTGGAATTTATGCACCAAATGAAGGTAAAGCTGAATTCTTCAAGAAACTTCATGAAACTTTGACGGACTATCTGGATTATAATATGATAATTATGGGAGACATGAACGGTGTGGTCTCCACTAACATGGACAAGGCACAAAGACTGACAGTTACCAAGGAAGGGAGACTTCCTAAGACTTTTTTTGAAATGATGGAAAATATGGACTTAATAGACATATGGAGAACAAGGAACCCTCTTGAGAGAGAGGGAACCTTTTTCTCCCAAGCAATGACGACCTGGACCAGAATCGACCAAATCTGGATTACTAGTGGGATGGCTCCAAAGATTAAGAAGGTAGAAATCTGCCCAAAAACTTGCTCCGACCATAACGCTGTGAAGATGGAAATGAAACTTACAACAACTGGTCAATTTAGATGGAGAATGAATGACACCCTCTTTCGAGATAAGGAGATCCTCATGAAGGCCCAAAAAACTTTAAAGGACTATTTTGAAATAAATTTAAGGGCCGATGTGGAAAAAAGAGTGATCTGGGACGCAAGCAAAGCTGTGATGCGAGGTTTTTTGATTCAACAAAACTCAATAAAGAGGAAGAAACAGAATGAGAAAAAGGAAAAGATTTTGGAAAAGATAAAGGAAGGAGAGAAAAAATTAAGAGTAAAACCAAAGTCCCAGGAGATTTTAAGAGAGATTAAGTTATATCAAGCACAATATATGGAATTGATGAACCAAGAGATTGAATGGAAGATAAAGCAAATGAAACAAAAGACATTTGAATCGGCAGATAAATGTGGCAAACTCCTGGCATGGCAATTGAAGAAAAGGCAGAAACTAAATACAGTTACAAGCCTAGAAGTGGATGGAAAGAACATATCTAAACCTAATGAAATTAGAAATTGCTTTTTGAGCTACTTTAAAAAAGGGACTCAAGGACCGCAAAATGAAGAAGATATAGATAAATTCCTTGACAAATATGGATTACAAAAAATCTCTCATCAAAGTAAGATGGATCTGAATCAGAGAATAACAGAACAAGAGATAGAGGCTGCCATTCAGAATATGCAACTGGGCAAATCTCCAGGACCAGATGGACTGACTTCCAGATACTACAAATCTTTGAAGGAGTGGTTGATTCAACCATTAAAAGAAGTCTGTAATGAGATTCTAGAGGGAAAAAAGGCACCTGAATCATGGAAAGAAGCGTATATTTCACTCATACCAAAGACAGAGACTGAAAAGACTCAATTGAAGAACTACCGCCCAATATCACTACTTAATGTGGATTACAAAATTTTTGCAGACATTTTGGCAAAAAGATTTAAAAAAGTGTTGATGGAAAAGATTCATAAGAACCAAGCAGGCTTTCTCCCAAAAAGACACCTAGCAGACAATGTAAGGAATATAATAGACATTTTGGAAAAGTTAGAGGTGAATATAAATACTAAAGCAGTATTGATTTTTGTGGACGCGGAGAAAGCCTTTGACAATATTTCTTGGAGTTTTATGACAAAGAATCTTCATGGGATGGGGGTAGGCCAAGGTTTTGAGAATGGTATGGGTGCAATATATTCTGAACAAAAAGCTAAGTTGATTGTAAATAATGTAATAACTGAGGAACTTAAGATAGAAAAAGGAACACGACAGGGGTGCCCAATTTCCCCATTGCTTTTTATTTTGGTTCTGGAGGTGTTGCTGAATATGATTAGAAATGACCAGCAGGTCAAAGGTGTACAGGTCGGAGCTAAACATTACAAGTTAAGAGCATTTGCAGATGACCTAGTATTGACTTTGCAAGAGCCAAACACTAGTACGAAAAAGGTGCTAGAAATAATCCAACAGTTTGGCCAGGTAGCCGGATTTAAGTTGAATAAACAAAAAACTAAAGTTTTAGGAAAAAAATTAACAGATATGGAGAAGGAGAAATTCCAAGAGGAGACAGGGTTGACGGTGGTCAAGAAGGTGAAATACCTAGGGGTTTATTTGACATCTAAAAATTTGAATTTGTATAAGGATAACTATGAAAAATGTTGGTCAGAAATTAAAAAAGATCTAGAAATATGGTCAAATTTGAAATTGTCAATGTTAGGCCGAATTGCAGTGATTAAGATGAATGTATTGCCTAGAATGTTATTCTTGTTTCAAACCTTGCAGATTCTTGACAAGATGGAATGTTTTAAGAGGTGGCAGAAAGATATCTCGGAATTTGTCTGGCAGGGCAAAAAGCCCAGAATCAAATTTAAAATATTGACAGATGCTAAAGAAAGAGGGGGTTTTGCCCTGCCGGACTTAAAATTGTACTATGAGGCAGCAGCGTTTTGCTGGCTGAAAGAGTGGATGCTCCTCGAGAACACAGACATTTTGGATTTGGAAGGTTTTAATAATGCATTTGGTTGGCACGCATATCTATGGTATGATAAAATTAAGCTGCATAGGGCCTTTAAAAATCATATTGTCAGAAAAGCATTGTTTAATGTTTGGATAAGATATAAAGATCTGTTGGAAAACAAAACCCCCAGATGGGTGTCTCCAGTGGAAGCTAAAGCAGTGAAGAAACTCATATCCTTAAAGGAAAACATTATGAAAATGGTTTACAGGTGGTACATGACCCCAGTCAAGCTGGCAAAAATTTATCATTTGCCTGATAATAAGTGTTGGAAATGTAAAGAGACTGAAGGTACCTTCTATCACCTTTGGTGGACATGCCCGAAGATTAAGGCCTTCTGGGAAATGATTTATAATGAAATGAAAAAGGTACTTAAATGTACTTTCCCTAAAAAACCAGAGGCCTTTCTCTTGGGCATTGTCGGCCAATTGGTGTCAAAGAGGGATAGAACTTTCTTTATGTATGCTACAACAGCAGCAAGAATACTCATCGCAAAGTATTGGAAGACACAAGATCTACCCACTCTGGAAGAATGGCAGATGAAGGTGATGGACTATATGACATTGGCTGAGATGACAGGCAGAATCCGTGATCAGGGAAAAGAGACGGCGGAAGAAGAATGGAGAAAATTTAAAAGCTATCTTAAGGACTATTATAAACTTGATGAATGCTAGAATGTTGAGGTTTTCAGGAAAAAAGGGATACAGTGATATAAGACCAGATTATAGAAAAGATTAAGACGACAGAGGTTGGAAAGGAATATTTAGAAGTTGCTAAAAAATTATGGACATTGGGATGCAGAAAGGGGGGATATGGGGGAGTCCCGGAAAAGAGGTTTATGAAAAAATGTTATGAAATTATACGTGTTTGTATGTCTTTTTAGGTGTTTGTTTGTCTTTAAAAAATTCTGTAAAACCAATAAAAAATTTATATATAAAAAAAAAAGAGATCAGGACCCTGTGGGATCTGACATCTTTCTGCAGGGCCTGTAAGATGGAGTTGTTCCGCCGGGCCTTTGGTTCAACCTGACTCCCCTTCTCTTTTTGTGTAAGGACTAGTATGAAAGAGGCCTCCCAGTGTTCTCACAGGCCCATATAAGAGTTGGGCCTGATGAGCGTTTACTGTTCCCAACCCTAATCCTGCGGAAAGCCATCTAATTGGATTTGAATTTGATCCTGGCTTGTTTTCAGGAGGTAATTTCGTTATTGCTTGATTTTATAACAGTGTTACATATTTGGTGTTAGCCTCCCTGAGCCCGGTTTCGGACGGGGAGGGCAGGATACAAATAAAAGTTGTTGTTGTTGTTGTTGTTGTTGTTGTTGTTGTTGTTGTTGTTATTATTATTATTATTATTATTATTATTATTATTATTATTATCATCATCATCATTATCCTCTTAATTTGCATCAGCCCTTGGTTGTAGCAATAAAACAACGAGATGATCTGCAAGGAATAGAAATGAAAAATCAATGATATCAAATACATTTGAGGGTTTTGAATCGAGAGTGGACCTTATTCTGACTGCCCCAGCTCAAAACCCGGCCGCCTTTGCCGTCACCTGCTCCTCTTGATCTGCCAAGAGAGGACTCTGGGGTAGTGGTTGGGCAACCCGGAACAGGCAATAAAGGAGGGGTAATCATCTCACGACAAACCTAGACAGCATCTTAAAAAGCAGAGACACCACCTTGCCAGCAAGGTCAGTATAGTAAAAGCTATGTTTTCCCAGTAGTGATGTATGGAAGTGAGAGCTGGACCATAAAGAAGGCTGATCGCCGAAGAATTGATGCTTTTGAATTATGATGCTGGAGGAGACTCTTGAGAGTCCCATGGACTGCAAGAAGATCAAACCTATCCATTCTGAAGGAAATCAGCCCAGAGTGCTCACTGGAAGGACACATCCTGAAGCTGAGGCTCCAAGACTTTGGCCACCTCATGAGAAGAGAATCATAGAATCATAGAGTTGGAAGAGACCACAAGGGCCATCGAGTCCAACCCCCTGCCAAGCAGGAAACACCATCAGAGCACTCCTGACATATGGTTGTCAAGCCTCTGCTTAAAGACCTCCAAAGAAGGAGACTCCACCACACTCCTTGGCAGCAAATTCCACTGTCGAACAGCTCTCACTGTCAGGAAGTTCTTCCTAATGTTTAGGTGGAATCTTCTTTATTGTAGTTTGGATCCATTGCTCCGTGTCCGCTTCTCTGGAGCAGCAGAAAACAACCTTTCTCTCTCCTCTATATGACATCCTTTTCTATATTTGAACATGGCTATCATATAACCCCTTAACCTCCTCTTCTCCAAGCTAAACATGCCCAGCTCCCTTAGCCGTTCCTCATAAGGCATCGTTTCCAGGCCTTTGACCATTTTGGTTGCCCTCCTCTGGACACGTTCCAGTTTGTCAGTGTCCTTCTTGTACTGTGGTGCCCAGAACTGGACACAGTACTCCAGGTGAGGTCTGACCAGAGCAGAATACAGTGGCACTATTACTTCCCTTGATCTAGATGCTATACTCCTATTGATGCAGCCCAGAATTGCATTGGCTTTTTTAGCTGCCGCGTCACACTATTGGCTCATGTCAAGTTTGTGGTCAACCAAGACTCCTAGATCCTTTTCACATGTACTGCTCTCAAGCCAGGTGTCACCCATCTTGTATTTGTGCCTCTCATTTTTTTCCCCCAAGTGCAATACTTTACATTTCTCCCTGTTAAAATTCATTTTGTTTGTTTTTGCCCAGTTCTCTAATCTGTCAAGGTCGTTTTGAAGTGTGATCCTGTCCTCTGGGGTGTTAGCCACCCCTCCCAGTTTGGTGTCATCTGCAAATTTGATCAGGATGCCCTTGAATCCATCATCCAAGTTGTTGATAAAGATGTTGAATAAGACCGGGCCCAAGACAGAACCCTGTGGCACCCCACTAGTCACTCTTCTCCAGGATGAAGAGGAAGCATTGATGAGCACCCTTTGGGTTCGGTCAGTCAGCCAGTTAAAAATCCACTGAGTGGTAGCATAGTCAAGACCGCATTTTACCAGCTTCTTTATAAGAATATCATGGGGCACCTTGTCAAATGCCTTGCTGAAATCAAGGTAGGCTACATCCACTGCGTTCCCTTCATCTACCAGGTTTGTAATTCTGTCAAAAAACGAGATCAGGTTAGTCTGACATGACTTATTTTTCAGAAATCCATGCTGACTATTGGTGATCACAGCCTTCCTTTCTAGGTGCTCACAGACTGTTTGCTTAATGATCTGCTCCATAATCTTCCCTGGTATTGATGTCAGACTGACTGGGCTGTAATTATTTGGATCCTCTCGTTTCCCCTTTTTGAAAATAGGGACAACATTTGCCCTCCACCAGTCTGCCGGGACTTCGCCTGTTCTCCAGGAATTCTCAAAGATGACTGCCAGTGGTTCTGAGATCGCATCTGCCAGTTCTTTTAATACTCTTGGATGAAGTTCATCTGGCCCTGGAGACTTGAATACATCTAAACTAGCCAAGTATTCTTGTACTATCTCCTTAGTTATTCTGGGCTGTGTTTCCTTTGCTGAATCATTTGCTCCAAATTCTTCAGGTCGGGCATTGTTTTCTTTATCGGAGAAGACTGAGGCAAAGAAGGCATTGAGGAGTTCAGCCCTTTCTGTGTCACCATCTTCTCCTCTGAGTGACCCCACTGTTTCTTTGTTCTTCCTTTTGCTACGAACATACCCATAAAAGCCTTTTTTGTTGCTTTTAACCTCTCTAGCAAGCCTGAGTTCATTCTGTGCTTTAGCTTTTCTGACTTTGTGTCTACACGTGCTGGCTATTTGTTTGAATTCCTCTTTGGTGGTTTCCCCCCTTTTCCAGTTTTTGTACACATCCTTTTTTAATCTTAACTCAGTTAAAAGTTATTTAGATAGCCACCCTGGCTTCTTTAGGTCACCTTCCATGTTTCCATCTCATTGGTATTGCCTGACGTTGTGCTTTTACTATCTCCCTCTTAACAAACTCCCAGCCATCATGAACTCCCTTTCCTTTTAGTATTACTGTCCATGGGATCTCACCCAGCATTTCCTGGATTTCCTGGAAAAGACCCTGGTGTTGGGAAAGATGGAGGGCACAAGGAGAAGGGGACAACGGAGGACGAGATGGTGGGACAGTGTTCTCGAAGCTACCAGCATGAGTTGTCTATTCCACCATGAGTTGTCTATTCTATGATTCTATGATTCTATGATTCAAAGATGATAAAGCTCTGATTGGGCTTTTTTCAAATTGGTGTTTTTGGGGTTAGAATGCACATTCAACCAAAAATCGCAGGTGACCTGTTTGTTACCAGCCCAAATCAAGAATAGGTGTTTTGGTTCCATCTCAATAGTAAAAGGACAAATAAGCTTCGATTGCTCTTTCGGTGTTCATTCACCCACAAATAGCAAAGCGGTGCAATAAGCCTAAACAAAGCCAAACAGGTTGTTTTGTTTTCCAACTACATAGAAAAAAGAATTTTGGATTGCGTTTACTTCATTTCGTGTTTTTTGCTTTTAATGCACATTGACACAGAAATCGCAAAGTGTGTGTAATGAGACCAAAATAACACAACACCATCTTTTCGCTTCCATATGCATAGAGAGAGGACATATAAGCTTTGATTGGGCTTTTTTCAATTCGCATGGTGTTATTTGGGTGTGCGCCAGAATCACCCCAAACCAATGGAAAAAGGTATTTTGGGTTCCATCTACATAAAAAGAAGATGATAAAGCTCTGATTGGGCTTATTTCAAATTGGTGTTTTTGTTTGTTTTTTATGTTTTTTTTAAAGATATTTTATTAAATTTTCACAGTAAAAGACAAAAAAAAACGAAATCACACAAAACAAAAAACAATACGATACAAAAATACAGACATAAAACATACAACATAGTTAAACCAAACTTCCATAACCCTCTTTCTTGACCCCCCTCGCCTCTCCCTTTCCTGTGTTCCCATTTACCAAATCATGTTCAGCAATTTGTTTTAAATTAAACATTTCAGCTATTATGTCTCCAATTTTACCCTTTGTTATCAAATATTTAGATATTTAAACTTGACATAATATTATTCAAATTTCATCTTTGTTCTTATAGTTCAGTTATTTTCATATTTCGTTCAACTAGGTTACTAATGCCATGTTGTCTTTATATCCTGCATCATTCTAACATTCATACATTTTACAGTACTTTTGCAAATAGTCCTTAAATTTTTTCCAGTCCTCTTCCACTGTCTCTTCTCCCAGGTCTCGCATTCTGCCAGTCATTTCTGCCAATTCCACGTAGTCAATCAGTTGCATCTGCCATTCTTCCAGAGTGGGCAAATCTTCTGTCTTCCAGTACTTTGCAATGAGTATTCTTGCTGCTGTTGTCGCATACATAAATAAAATTCTGTCCTTCTTTAGCACCCTCTGGCCAACAATGCCCAAAAGGAAGGCCTCTGGTTTCTTAGGGAAGGTATATTTAAATACCTTTTTTAGTTCATTATTGTCAGAGCTGCCCAGGGTCCCAGCTCACAAAGGACCAACGCCAGTCCGTTGTTATATACAAAAGTCTTTATTGAAGTTCAGTTTGTCTTTCACATCAGGAGCGTGCAGCTCTACGTCTGAGACTCTAGACCGCCGAAGCTCCGTCTGAGTCTCCTCCCTCCAGACACCAGTTTAAGACCCTAGCCTTGCTCCACCTCTTCCTTTGCTCTTTCCTCCTCTGGGTCCGCCTGTCAGCTGGGGTCTCGCCCTTCCTAGACTCTTCTGACGCTGAGTCCCCTGAGTCTTCCCCCTGCCTCCCGCGGGCTTTAGGACCTGGTTCCCCATCCGGGTTTTCTGCTGTCCCGCGCGCCTGTACATTCGAACTTGGCGTGCGCGCCCAGCCGGCAACCCTCCTCCTGACCGTTACACTGCTCCTGTCACTGCTTCCCCCTTCGGGGAGGCCAGCTGGACCTGACATCCCCTCTGTTCCCCCACTCTCCGACAGAGGCGTGGTCAGTCCCGACTCTTCTTCTCTCCCTGCTGGAGGAGACGCTGCCCCTGACACCTGGGACTCTTCCCCCCCACTATGCTCTGGTGGGGAAGCTGGTCCTGATCTCCAGCTGCTGCTTTGGGAGTCCCCGCTGGCCCCTTGTTTCTGGTGTGTCTCCCCTGGGACCCCCCTTGCCCCTACGCTGCCCTCAGATCCTTCCCCTTTGCTCTCCATCTCCTCTCTCCCCTGTACCTCTGCTCCTGAGCCCCTGACATCCATCCCGCCCTCGAAGCCCCCCTTCCCCCCTTCCCCTCTTCTGGGGCGGGTTCCGGGTGCTCCAGTGCTGTGGGGGTGAGTGCGGGATACAGTTCTTTCCCCCTGGCGTGCAGCCGACCAGTTGGATCCGGCCAGCCCGTAATGGGCTCGCCGACGTCGATCTCCTCTGCTTCCATCTCTCTGCATTCGTGTTCGAACCCAAGGTCCTCCCCCAACACGTCCATGTCCGTCTCTCCCCCTGTTACCTCGGGTGATGCTGCGTGCCAGGGCCCCCTTAGCAGTTCCCTGCTCCACCCCACCTTCGGTTGAGTGTCCCACCAATAAGAGCGGTCCGTGGCAGACCCCAAGAGTGATCCCTCCGGGGAGCTTGTGTCTGGCGCCGTTTCCTCAGCAGATGAGAACCCCTGGAACGTGCTGGTTGAAAGTGTGGGTGTGAAAATCTGCTGTCTGTGCGGGAAGAGTGCATGGAACTCGTCTTTGAGGTAGTGCTCCTCCAAGGCATAGTCCGGCACCCACCTGTTGGCGCTGGCCGGGGTACCTTCCCTGGCGAGGAGATATTCAACTCCCTCTTTCCCCCATCTTGAGTCTAAAATCTCCGTGACCTCATTGAGTGGCGCCGCCCTCGGTGACCCCTCCCCCGTTGGCGACTTTCTAAGTGGGCGAGGTGCGGTCCCTGGCGCCTGAAACCTGTGGGGTTCCTTGTAGGGTGTGAGGACTGACCTATGAAATACCGGGTGCATTCTGGAGCCCTCCGGGAGTGTCAACCGGAAGGCCACTGGGTTGATTTGTGCCTCGACTTGGTAAGGCCCTAACTGCTTGTGTTTGAGCTTCTTCTTAGCTAACGTTCTGGCCGGCACTGCCTGGGCCGCTAACCAGACCCAGTCCCCCACCTGGATGTCTTCCCCGACTCTCCTGTGCCTGTCTGCCTGCACTTTGTAGGCGTGTTTTGCTAGTTCCAAGGTCCTTCGGAGTTGCTCGTGGACCTCCTGTAACTCTGCTGCCAAGTGCTCTGCTCCCCGTGGCTCCCCCTCCCCCTTCGTCTCTAACCCCGGGAAGGTTCTGGGATGCCGCCCATTGTTGGCGAAGAACGGTGTCACCCCTGTAGACCCGTGCTACGTGTTGTTGTAGGCAAACTCGGCCAGCGGTAGGTAGTCCACCCAGGTCGAGGGCTGTTGATTCGCGTAGCATCGCAGGTACTGCTGCATGATGGCGTTGACCCACTCCGCTTGTCCGTTGGTCTGCGGGTGTCGTGCCGACGCTAAGTTGATCTTGACGTTCAGGATGCCCAGCAGCTTCTGCCAGAAGCTCGAGACGAATTGGCGACCCCGGTCAGACAGGATGGACCGTGGTAAGCCGTGAACTTTGAACACGTGGTCTATGAACAGTTTGGCAGTCTGTTCCACTGTGGCCACCTTCGCGCAAGGAATGAAGTGCGCCATCTTGGTGAACAGGTCTACGATCACGAGTACCGCTGTTTTGCCTCGCGAGCTGGGCAGATCTGTGACAAAGTCCAGGGCCACTTTCTCCCACGGTTCGAGTGGCGTCTGTAGCGGTTCCAGCAGTCCCGCCGGCTTCTTGTGCACTGGTTTGGCCCTTTGGCATGTGTCACACCTAGAGACGTAATCCGCGACTTCTCCCCTCATCTGGGGCCACCAAAAGTCTCTGGCCACCAATTCCGCCGTCTTGTCCTTGCCGAAGTGCCCAGCACTGGGCGCGTCGTGTAACTGCTGCAGGACTTTAGCTCGGAGGTCGTCCCCAGGCACGTAGAGAGCTCCTTTGCGGGTGAGCAGTCCGTCGCGTATCTGGAACTCGTCGTCCTTCGCTGTGCCTCTTCGCAGCTCCTCCATCTTGGATTGTGCGAAGGCATCCGTCTGCAGTGCGCGACGCACTGCATCCAGGTCCACGGTGGCTGAAGCGCATGCCCACGCTTTCGGTGCAAAAATGTGTTTGGCCGCCACCAGTGCCGCTTCCTCGAGATACTGCGGTTTCCTGGATAGTGCATCTGCCATGACGTTGTTGTCTCCCGGGATGTATTCTATCCGGAAGTCGAAATCCGCAAAGAACTCCGCCCAGCGGATGTGTCTCTGGTTCAGGAACCGCGCCGTGCGCCAGTACTCCAGGTTCTTATGGTCCGTGCGGACCTGCACAGTGTGTCTGGCTCCGATGAGGAAGTGCCGCCACGCCTTGAAGGCTGCATGAATGGCCAACAACTCCCTGTCCCAGATGGTGTAGTTCTGTTCCGACTTGCTGAGTTTCCTGGAGTAGAATGCGCAGGGCCTCCAGTTCCCTTGCGGATCTTGCTGCAACAGGACCGCCCCCACCGCTCTGTCTGATGCGTCAGTCTCAACCCTCATTGGTTTGCCGGGGTTTACGTGTAGCAGCTGTTCTTCGGACGCGAAGAGATGCTTGAGTCTCCGAAAAGACTGTTCCGCCTGGTCCGTCCAGGTGAACTTCTTCTTCTTGGAGCTGAGGGTGTCCGTGATAGCCGCCGTCTCCTTCGCGAACCCCTTGATGAACTTGCGGTAAAAGTTGGCGAAGCCGACGAACTTCTGGACCTCCTTCCGATTGCGCGGGCTCTTCCAGTCCAACACCGAGCGGACCTTGGCGCTGTCCATGGCGAGTCCCTTGTCGGACAGCTTGTAGCCCAGGAAATCCACCTCCGTCACGTCGAACTGGCACTTCTCCAGTTTGGCGTAAAGTCTGTGCTCCCGTAGTCTCTGCAGGACCTCCTTGACGTCTCCCTCGTGAGCCTCCTGCGATTCCGAGAAGATCAGGATGTCGTCTAGGAAGCATACGCACTTCTTGTAGAGGAGGCCCACTAACACGTGGTGCATGAAGGCTTGGAAACAATGGGAGCCATTTTGCAGACCAAACGGCATAACTCTATATTCATAGGTGCCTAAAGGCGTAAACATGGCCGTCTTCCACTCATCGCCCTCCCGCATGCGTATAAGGTTGTACACCCCTCGTAGATCCAACTTGGTGAAGATCCGTCCCTTCCTCACCGTCGCAAGCAGGTCGTAGATCTTGGGCATGGGGAATGCTGTGGGCTTTGTCCTGGAATTTATGATCCTGGAATCAACTACGATTCTCCGTTGGGGCGTGTCTTTCTTCTTCACGAAAAACAGGGGACTGCCCCCCACTGCTTTGGATTCAAGTTGTGATCTATGAACTCCCTGAGTTCTTGCAGTTCGTCCTCAGACATGGAATATAGTTTTCCAGTCGGCAGTGTCGCCCCCGGTAGGAGGTCAATCGTGCAGTCGTAGGGCAGGTGGGGAGGCATCTTGTCCGCTTCCTTCTCGCAGAAGACCTCCAAAATTGCCTTGTACTTGTTGGGCACCGCCTGCACCATGCCTAGGTGTAGCTGCTGTTCATCTTCCTGTCCCTCCTCTTCCTGGCCGGTTCGGATGCAGTGTTCTGCGCAGTAGGAGGAGCAGAAGGTCAATTGCCGCTGGTACCATGCTAATGCCGGGCTGTGCCTATCCAGCCAACTCATGCCCAACACTATGGGCGTGTCCGACAGGTGGGTGACATTGAAGCTGATGACTTCGCAGTGATTTCCAATTTGCAGTACCATAGGCGGCGTTTGCTATACCACCTGTCCACCCAGTAGCTCCCTGCCATCGACCGTGACAACGTTTAGGGGCATCGCGGCTGGTAGGAGCGCTATGCGATGTCGCCTGATGAAGTCCACCCCCACAAAGTCTGCATTACTACCAGAGTCAATGGTAATAGGGACTTCCAGGGTGAATCCATTTGGCAGCTGAAGTGATGCGGTGAGTTGCACCACTGGTTTGGGTGGGAGGGGGTCTGTGGGCTGCAAAATCTCTGGGGACTGCTTCACTGACTCGCCTGGCTGGGCCCCAGTGCCTCTGCCTCCAGCCAGGCTTCGTCGTTTCCCTGCAGCTGTTCCCCCTGCTGAACTGCTCCTCTTACTGTTGCTGAGGCTGCAGTGTGCTTCTGGATCCTCTGGGGACACTCTTTGGCCATGTGCTGTGCACTGTCGCAGATGTAACACTTCCTGCTCCCTCTAGGAGCCTTCGTCTTGACTGCTCCTGGTGTTTGGGCTCTGGTCGCTGTCTGAGCCTTGGCACCACCGATCTCCATCGGCTCTTCTCCCTCCCCCAGTGGAGGCGTGGAGTGCGCGTGCCCTGTTTCTCTGGGTATGAAGGGAGGTGTTTTGGCCGGTGTGCGTGCCAGACGACCCTCATCCCTGCCCCAAGGGCGTTCTTCCAGGCGTACCCCTATCGTCAGCGCTCTCTGGACGACTTCTGTGGTAGTGGTAGGTCTCTCCCCCCTCGCCAGCTCATCTTTCACGGGTCCATTTAGCCCCTCCCAGAACAGATCCCTCACGGCATCAGAGTCCTTCTCCCAGCCCAGCACATTTACCAACGCAAAAAAGCGGGAGTGATATTGTCTCACCATGGCTTTGCCCTGCTGCAGCCCGTGCGTTTCCCTCCTGGCCACATCCACATCTACCGTTGATTTAAAACAAGCGTCCATAGCCTCGATAAATGCGTTTGAATCCTGGAGGGCGGGATCATTTTCGCGCCTGTCAGGGCTGCCTCAGGTCCCAGCTCACAAAGGACCAACGCCAGTCTCTCTTTATATACAGAAACGTTTATTGCAGTTCATTTTTCGTTTCACAGCCGAGGCGCGCAGCCCCACGTCCGTAACGCTAGACCGCTGAAGTCTCCTCTGAATCAGTCCCTCCCCTGCACCAGTTTAAGATGCTTGCTTTGCTCCACCTCCTCCTGTCTTTCCTTTTCCGCAGGGTCTTTCTGCCCGCTGGAGTTTCGCCCCTCCTGGATTCCTCTGACACTGAATCCCCAGATGGCTCTCCCTCCCTCCTGCGGGCTTTGGGACCTGGCTCCTCCCCCAGGCTCTCCGTTTCCCCTCGCGCTTGCACATTTGAACTTGGCGCGCGCGCCCAGCTTCCAACCTTTCTCCTGATCGTTACATCACTCCTCTCACTGCTCCCCTCCCCTTCCGGGACGATAGCTTGTTCTGACCTCCCCTCTGTTCCTGCCGACGGAGCTGCTTCCCCTGACACACTGGAACCTCCCCCCCTTCGCTACGCTCTGGAGGGGAAGCCGGTCCCGATCTCCAGCTGCTGCTTCGGGATTCCCTATTTGCTCCTTCCCCCTGATGAGTCCCCCCTGGGGCTCCTCTTGTCTTGGCTACAGGCGCCCCCTCCTGGGAATCCCCCGATTCGCTGGAAAGGCTCATGGAATCCCTCGGGCCACCGTCCTCCTCTTCCTCGCTGTCCTCGGACTCTTCCCAATAGTCCTCCCTCTCCTGCCTCCCATGTGCCTCTGCTCCTGAACCCCTGACATCCATCCCCCCTCGAAGCCCCCCCTTCCCCCCTCCCGCTGCTCGGGTGCTGGTTCCGGGTGCTCCATTGCCGTGGGGGGTAATGCTGGAAACAGTTCATTTCCCCCGGTCTGCCGCCCCCCAACTGGATCCGGCCAGTCCTTGATGACCTCGTCTACGTCGATCTCCTCTGCTTCCAATTCAGTGTATGTGTGCTCGAACCCGGGCTCCTCCCCCAACACGTCCATGTCTTCCTCTCCCCCTGTTACCTCGGGCGATGCTGTTTGCCAAGGCCACCTTAGCCACCTCCTGCTCCACCCCACTTCTGGCTGATCGTCCCACCAGTAAAAGCGGTCCGTGTCCACCCCCGAGCACGATCCCCCCCTTGGAGACTTCCAGTCGGCGCCAGCGTTTAATGGCGGTCCTTTCTCCGAGCTCCGGAGAAGGACTGCTCCGTGAGTTCGGGTCTGACCCGCTACGGCAAGCGGGGGACCCCTAAAATCACAGGCGCAGAAGCCTGTGAACAAGGAGACTCGGTGGGAACCAGAAGCGCCCCCCTTTACTGCGAAAGAGCCTTTTTAAAGGCTCCGGAACGGCATCGGGAGTGAGCGTGGTGCTGAGAGTCGCAACCCAGCCCGCGGAGTGAAGCCGCGTTGCCATGAACGGAGAGCGCCGATTCCTTCCTGTAAATTGAAATTCGACTGAAAAACCCGTGAGTAGGACTGAAAGATTATTTGGGACTTTAAAACTAAAATTTAAAATTCAGCCGGAAACGGGAAAGGCAAAAAATAAGGAAGTCTGCCTTCCCCCAACTGCATGACAGACTAAGCAACGAAAACACAAAGCTGCATCTGAAGGAAAATAATCTTATGACTGCTTAACCTTGGCATTGGACATGATCTCCTCTCTAGCAGGCAGGGGCAGAGGGGAGAAAAAGTGACTTTATAACCTGCATGACTTTTTAAAAGAGAAAAGTTTTCCGCTGCCTTAATCCCCTGAGACGGACTGTCAAAATAAGATACCAGGAACTGTATTTAGAACTTGATACAACTTGTTACAAAGTTATACTGTGGAAGCTCTGCTTGTTACAGTGTTGGGACTTTGCTGCAACAACTCTTTGGATAGTGTGGACAGAGTAATTATATAGAAAAAGTGTTGCAGCACTTATATTGAGGAATCCTGGTCTCTTTGTTCTTTGTTCTTTGTTTCCTTCACTTGGACATTTTGGTTTGCTCCCTCTAGAGGGTTGAGAAGTAACAGTTGCAGAGCAACGGATTAAGACAGTGGGATTTTCCATCAGGAAACTGCTCCTGTGAGAACGTCCTTGGGACATGAGCGGCCCAGCAGATGAGATAACTACCAGAGCTAAAGCAAAACAACAACAACAAAAGAAAAGAGGCTCAATATCAAGCCTAACACCGACAGGAGCAGCTGGGCAAGAAAAAGTGACAGCTGTTTCAATGGATTCAATGACACAGGCGTTACTCAAGTTAAATCAATCTTTAGAAGCTTTGACAAAGCAGAGTACAGAAAATTCACAAAAATTAACAGAATTAACAGCAAGGTTGGACTTGAATACGAAAAGTGTGACATCTAACACAGAATCTATAAATAAGCTGATTGAAGAAAACTCTGCAACACGTAAAATCGCAGAGGACGCCAGACATATTGCTGAAGAGACACAGGAAAAACTAGAACCAATCTCCAGAAAAGTGTATGAACATGATGCGACCTTGTCTTTGCTGGAATTACAGAGAAAGGAGAGAAACCTGAAATTAAGACTAGTTCCCGAAAGTGAAGGGGACAGCCTTGTGGAGTTCCTCACACAAGAGTTTTCTGACTTTTGGCAGGAAGAATTGCAGGAGGAAGAATTTAAGATAACAACAGCATTCAGATTGGGCAGGAGACAGAACAGAAAGACTCCGAGGGATTGCCTGATTACTTTTAGATCCAAGGAAGAAAGGGACAAAATATTAAAACTACATTACCAAAAGGCCTTGGAAATTGAAAACTCTCATATACAAATCTTCAAGGACATCCCTAAATATATTCTTGAGGTGAGAACCTTCTATAAAGATCTGGTCTACCTGCTGAAAAGGAACAACATACTTTTTAGGTGGGAGTTCCCACAAGGACTGTCCTTTAACTACAAGGGAAAGAAGGTGAAAATAAAAACAATTCAAGACAAAGAGAAGTTTTTGGAGAAAAACCACGAGGATTTGCAGAAGGGAACGGTAGACCCAATTCCAGAGGTAAAAGGGGCGGTAGATATCTTGAATCTATCGTTTGGACTTAAACCACCATCAGAGGAAGAGCAGCAACTTGGAGCGGTAGGAGGAGTAAATGACAAATAACAAGATGGCCCTGCAATTCCTTAGCTGGAATTGTAATGGGCTGAACATGCCCACGAAAAGACGTCAAGTTTTTCATATTCTGAAAAGAGAAAAATTGGATTTGATTTGCTTACAAGAAACCCATGTGACAAGGGTACACAGGAAATTACTTATAAATAAAAGACTAGGACAAGAATTCATCTCATCGGATAAAGTTAAGAAAAGAGGAGTGGTGATTTATGCAAAAGAGAAATTGGCCCCAAGAATGATGTTTAAAGATGAACAAGGAAGATATTTGGCAATTGAAATACAAATACAAGGAGAAAAACTGTTAATTGTTGGAATTTATGCACCAAATGAAGGGAAGGCAGAATTTTTTAAGAAGCTGCATGGAACTCTGATGGACTATTTGGACTATAATGTAGTAATCATGGGAGATATGAATGGTGTGGTTTCTACAAATATGGACAAGGCACAAAGACAGACAATCTCTAAGGAAGGGAGACTTCCAAAGACCTTCTTTGAAATGACTGAAAATATGGACTTGATAGATATTTGGAGAACAAGGAACCCACTCGAAAGAGAGGGAACTTTCTTTTCTCAAGCAATGATGACCTGGACCAGAATCGATCAAATCTGGATTACTAGTGGGCTGGCTCCAAAGATCAAGAATATAGAAATCTGCCCCAAGACTTGCTCTGACCATAACGCCGTGAAGATGGAAATGAAATTTATAACAACTGGTCAATTTAGATGGAGGATGAATGACACCCTGTTTCGAGATGAGGAGATCCACAGAAAGGCCCAAAAAACCTTAAAGGACTATTTTGAATTAAACCTAAAAACTGATGTAGAAAAAAGAGTGATCTGGGACGCAAGTAAAGCTGTGATGCGAGGATTCCTAATCCAACAAAATTCAGTAAAAAAGAGAAAGCAAAATGAGAAGAAGGAAAAGATCCTGGAAAAGATAAAAGAAGGAGAGAAGAAATTGAGATCAAAACCAAAGTCCCAGGAGATTTTGAGAGAGATCAAGTTATACCAGACACAATATATGGAACTGATGAACCAAGAGATTGAATGTAAGATAAAGCAAATGAGACAAAAGACATTCGAATCTGCAGATAAATGTGGTAAGCTTCTGGCTTGGCAATTGAAGAAAAGACAGAAACTAAATACAGTTACAAACCTAGAAGTGGATGGAAAGAATATATCCAAACCCAATGAGATTAGAAACTGTTTTTTGAGCTACTTTAAAAAATTATATTCACAAGGACCGCAGAAGGAAGAGGATATAGATGAATTCCTTAAAAAATATGGACTACAAAAAATCTCTCATCAAAGCAAGGTGGATCTAAACCAGAGAATAACAGAACAAGAGATAGAGGGTGCCATTCAGAACATGCAACTGGGCAAATCTCCAGGACCAGATGGACTGACTTCCAGATACTATTAAGCTTTGAAGGAGTGGTTGGTACAACCGTTAAAGGAAGTCTGTAACGAGATTCTAGAGGGTGGAAAGGCGCCAGAATCGTGGAAAGAAGCTTATATTACACTCATACCAAAGACAGAGACTGAAAAGACTCAGCTTAAGAACTACCGCCCAATATCATTACTCAATGTGGATTACAAAATCTTTGCAGACATTTTGGCAAAAAGATTGAAAAGAGTGTTGATGGAGAAGATTCACAAGGACCAAGCAGGCTTTCTCCCAAAAAGGCACTTATCAGACAACGTGAGGAACATAATAGACATTTTGGAACTATTGGAGGTGAATATAAACACTAAAGCAGTGCTGATATTTGTGGATGCGGAGAAAGCCTTCGACAATATTTCTTGGAGTTTTATGAAAAAGAATCTTCATGGGATGGGGGTAGGCCAAGGATTTGAGAATGGTATGGGTGCGATATATTCTGAACAAAAAGCTAAGTTGATTGTAAATAATGTGATAACTGAAGAATTTAAGATAGAAAAAGGGACACGACAAGGGTGCCCAATTTCCCCATTGCTTTTTATATCAGTCCTGGAGGTTTTGCCAAATATGATTAGAGATGACCAGCAGGTTAAAGATGTACAGGTCGGAGCAAAACATTATAAGTTAAGAGCCTTTGCAGATGATTTGGTACTTACTTTACAAGAGCCAGATACTAGTACAAAGAGGGTGTTGGAGATAATTCAAGAATTTGGTCAGGTGGCCGGATTCAAACTGAACAAACAAAAGACTAAAGTTTTGGAGAAAAATTTAACAGGTATGGAGAGGGAGAAATTCCAGAATGAAACAGGTTTGACAGTGGTTAAGAAGGTGAAATACCTAGGGGTTCATCTGACATCTAAAAATCTGAATTTGTATAAAGACAATTATGAAAAATGTTGGTGAGAAATCAAAAAAGATCTAGAAATATGGTCAAATTTGAAACTGTCAATGTTAGGCCGAATTGCAGTTATTAAGATGAATGTATTGCCTAGAATGTTATTCTTGTTTCAAACTTTGCAGGTTCTTGACAAGATGGACTGTTTCAAGAGGTGGCAGAAAGACATTTCAAAATTTGTCTGGCAGGGCAAAAAGCCCAGAATAATATTTAAAATATTGACAGATGTAAAAGAAAGAGGGGGATTTGCCCTGCCGGATTTAAAATTGTATTATGAAGCAGCAGCGTTTTGCTGGCTGAAAGAGTGGATGCTCCTCGAGAATACAGATATCTTGGATTTAGAAGGTTTCAATAATGCATTTGGTTGGCATGCATACTTATGGTATGATAAAATTAAAGTGCATAGGGCCTTTAAAAACCAGATTGTCAGAAAAGCATTATATAATGTCTGGATAAGATATAAAGACTTGCTGGAAAACAAAACCCCTAGATGGTTGTCACCCTTGGAGGCTAAGGCATTGAAAAAGCTCAATATGGAGGCCGAATGGCCAAAGTATTGGGAAATCTTGGAACAAGACGGAGATAAATTGAAGTTACAGAGTCATGAGAAATTGAAACCCAAAGTACGAGATTGGCTCCATTATTATCAAATAATGGAGGTGTACAAACAAGATAGGAAAATTGGCTTCCAGGTGGAGAAATCAAAATTAGAAACTGAATTGTTAGAACCCAATACTAAGAACTTATCAAGAATGTATAATTTGCTGCTGAAATGGAATACACAAGATGAAACAGTTAAATCAGCTATGATTAAGTGGGCACAGGACATTGGCCATAATATTATGTTTGCTGACTGGGAATGGTTGTGGAACACCGGGATAAAATTTACGGCATGTAATGCTTTAAAGGAAAATATTATGAAAATGATCTATAGGTGGTACATGACCCCAGTCAAGCTAGCAAAGATTTATCATTTGCCTGATAACAAGTGCTGGAAATGTAAAGAATCTGAAGGTACTTTCTACCACCTTTGGTGGACGTGCCCAAAGATTAAGGCCTTCTGGGAAATGATATATAATGAAATGAAAAAAGTACTTAAATGTACATTCCCTAAGAAACCAGAGGCCTTTCTCTTGGGCATTGTCGGCCAATTGGTGTTAAAGAAAGATAGAATTTTCTTTATGTATGCTACAACAGCAGCAAGAATACTTATCGCAAAGTATTGGAAGACACAAGATCTTACCCACCTTGGAAGAATGGCAGATGAAAGTGATGGACTATATGACATTGGCTGAGATGACTGGCAGAATCCGTGATCAGAGGAAAGAGACGGCGGAAGAGGATTGGAAGAAATTTAAAATTTATCTTAAGAACTATTATAAAATTGATGAATGCTAAAATGTCGAGGTGTTGAGAAAGAAAAAGGGATTACAGTGACATAAGAATAAGTTGAAGAAAAGACTATGAGGACACATATTTGATAAAATTATTTAGAAGCTGCTGAAATAATCTTGGAAATTGGGATGCAGAAAGGGGAGGTATGGGGGAGTCTGAGAAATGAGGGTAATGAAAAAAAGGTTAGGAAATTATACATGTTTGTTTGTCCTTTTATTTGTTTGTATTGTTTAAAAAATGCTGTAAAACCAATAAAAAATTTATATATATATATAAAAAAGAGCACAATCCCCTTGGAGGGCTCGATTCCGCCGGCGTCTCCTCTGCGGAGGAGAACCCCTGGAACGTGCTGGCGGAAAGTGTGGGCGTAAAAAGCCAGCTGTCGAAATAATCCGCTGGCATGGGCCTGTGTGGGAAGAGTGCATGGAACTCGTCTTTGAGAAGCGGTTCCTCCAGAGCATAATCCGGCACCCAACTGTTGGCGCTGGCCGGGGTACCCTCCCTGGCGAGGAGATATTCTACTCCCTCCTCCCCCCATCTCGAGTCCAGAATCTCCGTGACCTCGTTGAATGTCGTGGCCCTCAGTGACTTCCCCCCCTCTGGTGACTTTCTGCGCAGGTCTGGTGCTGTCCCTGGCTCCTGAAACCTGTGTGGGGCCTTGTAGGGTGTGAGCACCGACCTATGAAAGACCGGGTGCATTCTGGAACCTTCTGGGAGAGTCAACCAAAAAGCTACAGGATTGATCCTGGCCTCAACTTGGTATGGCCCTAGCTGTTTGTGTCCTAGCTTCTTCTTAGCTAACGACTTGGCCGGCACTGCCTGGGCCGCTAACCATACCCAGTCCCCCACCTGGATGTCTTCCCCTGCCCTCCTGTGCCTGTCTGCCTGCACCTTGTAGGCGTGTTTAGCTAGCTCCAAGTGCCGTCGGAGTTCCTCGTGGACCTCCTGCAATTCTGCTGCTAAGTGCTCAGCTCCCTGCGGCTCCCCCTGCGCCGTCGTCTCCAACCCCGGGAAGGTTCTGGGATGTCGCCCATTGTTGGCGCAGAACGGTGTCACCCCCGTTGACGCGTGCTTTGTGTTGTTGTAGGCAAACTCGGCCAGCGGTAGGTAGTCCACCCAAGTCGCAGGCTGTTGATTGGCGTAACATCGCAGGTACTGCTGCATGATGGCGTTGACCCTCTCCGCTTGGCCGTTGGTCTGCGGATGCCTCGCCGACGCTAAGTTGATCTTGACGTTCAGGATACCCAGGAACTTCTGCCAGAAACTGGAAATGAATTGGCGGCCCCGGTCGGACAGGATGGACCGTGGCAAGCCGTGAACCCTGAACACGTGGTCTATGAACAGCTTGGCGGTCTGTTCCGCTGTGGCCACCTTCGCGCAAGGAATGAAATGCGCCATCTTGGTGAACAGGTCTACAACCACAAGTACCGCCGTCTTGCCTCGCGAACTGGGTAGATCAGTAACAAAGTCCAGCGCCACCCTCTCCCACGGCTGTAGTGGCGTCTCCAGCGGTTCCAGTAGTCCCGCTGGCTTCTTGTGCACTGGTTTGGATCTCTGGCAAGTGTCACACCTGGCGACATAATCCGCGACCTCTCCTCGCATCTGGGGCCACCAAAAGTCCCTGGCTACTAAGTCTGCCGTCTTCTCCTTGCCGAAGTGACCCGCGCTGGGTGCGTCGTGCAACTGCTGCAGGACCTTCGCGCGGAGATCGTCCCCCGGCACGTAGAGAGCACCTTTGCGGGTTAGCAGGCCGTCGCGTATCTGGAAATCGCCGTCCTTTGCTGTGCCCCTCCGCAGTTCCTCCATCTTGGATTGCGCGAACGGATCCGTCTGCAGCGCGCGACGCACCGCGTCCAGGTCCACGGCGGCTGAAGCACATGCCCATGCCTGCGGTGCGAAAATGTGCTTGGCCGCCACTGGTGCCGCTTCCTCGAGATACTGGGGTTTCCTGGAGAAAGCATCTGCTATGACATTGTTGTCTCCTGGGATGTACTCTATCCTGAAGTCGAAATCCGCAAAGAACTCCGCCCAGCGTATGTGCCTCTGGCTCTGGAGCTTCGCCGTGTGCCAATACTCTAGGTTCTTATGGTCCGTGCGGACCTGCACAGTGTGTCTGGCTCCGATGAGGAAGTGCCTCCACGCCTTGAATGCTGCATGAATGGCCAGCAACTCCCTGTCCCAGATGGTGTAGTTCTGCTCCGACTTGCTGAGCTTTCTGGAGTAGAACGCGCAAGGCCTCCAGTTCCCTTGCGGATCTTGCTGCAAGAGGACCGCCCCCACCGCTCTGTCCGATGCGACAGTCTCAACCCGCATGGGCCTGCTGGGATTCACGTGTAGCAGCTGTTCTTCCGACACGAAGAGGCTCTTAAGTCTCCGAAAGGACTGCTCCGCCTGGTCCGTCCAAATGAACTTTTTCTTCTTGGAACTGAGGGTGTCCGTGATAGCCGCCGTCTCTTTCGCGAAACCTTTGATGAACTTGCGGTAAAAGTTGGCGAAGCCGACGAACCTCTGGACTTCCTTCCGATTGTGTGGGCTCTTCCAGTCCAACACCGCGCGGACCTTGGCGCTGTCCATGGCGAGTCCCTTGTCGGACAGCCTGTAGCCCAGAAAATCCACCTCCGTCACGTCGAACTGGCACTTCTCCAGTTTGGCGTAGAGTCTGTGCTCCCTTAGCCTCTGCAGGACCTCCTTTACGTCACTCTCGTGAGCCTCCGGCGATTCCGAGAAGATCAGGATGTCGTCGAGGAAGCATAAGCACTTCTTGTAAAGTAGTCCCGCTAGCACGTGGTGCATGAATGCTTGGAAACAGTGGGAGCCATTTTGGAGGCCAAACGGCATAACTTTGTATTCATAGGTGCCCAACGGCGTAAACATGGCCGTCTTCCACTCATCACCCTCCCTCATGCGTATGAGATTGTACGCGCCGCGCAGATCCAGCTTGGTGAAGATCTTCCCCTTTCGCACCGTCGCGAGCAAGTCGTCAATCTTAGGCATGGGAAATGCCTTGGGCTTTGTCATCGAGTTTATGGCCCTAAAGTCTACGATGAGCCTTTTTTGGGGCGTGTCCTTCTTCTTCACGAAAAACACAGGACTGCCCCCCACTGCCTTGGATTCTTGGATGAATCCCCGCTTCAAATTGTGCTCTATGAACTCCCTGAGCTCCTGTATCTCGTCCTCGGACATGGAATACAGCTTCGCAGTCGGCAGCGTCGCTCCTGGCAAGAGGTCAATTGCGCAGTCGTAGGGCCGGTGGGGGGGGCAACTGGTCAGCTTCCTTTTCGCAGAAGACCTCCAAAAACTCCTTGTACTTGTGGGGCACCGACTGCACCATGCCCAGGTGCAGCTGCTGCCCTTCCTCCTGGCCCTCCGCTTCCTGGCCGGGCTGGATGCAGTGCTGTGCGCAGTAGGATGAACCAAAGGTGAGTTGTCGCTGGTACCACGCTAATGACGGGCTGTGTCTATCCAGCCAACTCATGCCCAACACTATAGGCGTGTCTGACAGGCGCGTGACGTTGAAACTGATGACCTCGCGGTGATTCCCAATCTGCATCACCATGGGTGGTGTCTGTTGTACCACCTGCCCGCCCAGCAGCTTCCTGCCATCGACTGTGACAACGTTTAAGGGCAGCGTGGCTGGTAGAAGCGCTATGCGATGTTCCTTGATGAACTGCACCCCCATGAAGTCTGCGTTGCTACCGGAGTCAATGCTAACAGGGACTTCCAGGGTGAGTCCATTAGGTAACTGGAGAGTTGCAGTGAGTTGCACCACTGGCTTGGGTGGTAGGGGGTCTGTAGGCTGCAAAATCGCTGGGGACTGCTTTACTGACTTGCCTGGCTGAGCCCCAGCATCTCTGCTTCCAGCCAGGCACTGTCATTTCCCTGAAACTGCTCTCCGTGGTGAGCTGCCTCTGTTACTGTTGCTAAGGCTGCAGTGTGCTTCTGGAGCCTCTGGGGACACTCTTTGGCCATGTGTTGCGCACTGTCACAGATGTAGCACTTCCTGCTCCCTCTAGGAGGCTTAGTCTTGACTGCTCCGGGCGCTGGGGCTCCGGCTGCTGTCTGAGCCTTGGCACCACCAAGCTCCATCGGTTCCTCCCCCTCCCTCAGCGGAGGCGAGGGATGCGTACGTCCCAGGTCCCTGGGAAGAAAAGGAGACGCTCTAGCCGGTGCACGCACCTGGCGACCCTCATCACTGTGCCAAGGGCGTTCTTCGTTGAATCCTGACAAGACAGAAGTACTGTTTTGGGGGGACAGGAGGCGGGCAGGTGTGGAGGATTCCCTGGTCCTGAATGGGGTAACTGTGCCCCTGAAGGACCAGGTGCGCAGCCTGGGAGTCATTTTGGACTCACAGCTGTCCATGGAGGCGCAGGTCAAATCTGTGTCCAGGGCAGCTGTTTACCAGCTCCATCTGGTACGTAGGCTGAGACCCTATCTGCCTGCGGACTGTCTCGCCAGAGTGGTGCATGCTCTGGTTATCTCCCGCTTGGACTACTGCAATGCGCTCTACGTGGGGCTACCTTTGAAGGTGACTCGGAAACTACAACTAATCCAGAATGTGGCAGCTAGACTGGTGACTGGGAGCGGCCGCCGAGACCATATAACACCGGTCTTGAAAGACCTGCATTGGCTCCCAGTACGTTTCCGAGCACAATTCAAAGTGTTGGTGCTGACCTTTAAAGCCCTAAACGGCCTCGGTCCAGTATACCTGAAGGAGCGTCTCCACCCCCATCATTCTGCCCGGACGCTGAGGTCCAGCGCTGAGGGCCTTCTGGCGGTTCCCTCATTGCGAGAAGCAAAGCTACAGGGAACCAGGCAGAGGGCCTTCTCGGTAGTGGCGCCCACCCTGTGGAACGCCCTTCCAGCAGATGTCAAAGTGATAAACAACTACCTGACATTCAGGAGACATCTTAAGGCAGCCCTGTTCAGGGAAGTTTTTAACGTGTGATATTTTATTGTATTTTTGGTTTTTATGGAAGCCGCCCAGAGTGGCTGGGGAGGCCCAGCCAGATGGGCGGGGTATAAATAATAAATTATTATTATTATTATTATCGTGAGCGCTCTCTGCACGACGTCTGCGAGGGTTTGAGGTCTGTCCCCCCTTGCCAACTCATCCTTTACGGAGCCATTGAGTCCCTCCCAGAACAAATCTCTCACTGCCACGGAGTCCTTTTCCCAGCCCAGCACATTCAGCAATGCAAAAAAGCGGGAATGGTACTGTCGTACTGTAGCCTTGCCTTGCCTCAATCCATGCATCTCGCGCCTTGCCACATCAATGTCCACGGTAGATTGGAAACAAGCGTCCATGGCCGCGATAAATGCGTCAGAATCCCTGCGGGCAGGACCATCTTCGTGCCATAAATTGCGTAGCCAGGCTTTAGCTTCCCCATGCAAGTGGGATACAATGAAGCCTACTCTCTCCTCCTCATCTCTAAAATCCTTCCGAAGCAAATGCAGCGCATATACGACGTCAGCTCAGAAACTGGGATAATGCTTCAGGTTCCCATCGAAGTGGGCTACTAAACTGCCCCCCTGCCAGCCGAGTCCAATTCCCTCTGACCTGGGCCCCGGGAACCCTTCTTTGCATGCACGCTCCCACCTGGCTTGCAGATCCTGGCACCGCGCTTCTGCTTCCTCTCCTGTCTTTTTGGAGATCAGTACTGCCGTGGAAAGCTCCGCTACTGCGTTTCGCAGTTCTGTTAGTTGCTCCTCCGCAGTCATCTCTGCCAACCTTCGTGAGCTTGCAAAAAAAAATTTTTGCGTACAGAGAGGGGACTTACTGTCAGGGCTGCCTCAGGTCCCAGCTCACAAAGGACCAACGCCAGTCTCTCTTTATATACAGAAATTTTATTGCAGTTCATTTTTCGTTTCACAGCCGAGGCACGCAGCCCCACGTCCGTAACGCTAGACCGCTGAAGTCCCCTCTGAATCAGTCCCTCCCCTGCACCAGTTTAAGATGCTTGCTTTGCTCCACCTCCTCCTGTCTTTCCTTTTCTGCAGGGTCTTTCTGCCCGCTGGAGTTTCACCCCTCCTGGATTCCTCTGACGCTGAATCCACAGATGGCTCTCCTGCGGGCTTTGGGACCTGGCTCCTCCCCCGGGCTCTCCGTTTCCCCGCGCGCTTGCACATTTGAACTTGGCGCGCGCGCCCAGCTTCCAACCTTTCTCCTGATCGTTACATCACTCCTCTCACTGCTCCCCTCCCCTTCCGGGAGGATAGCTTGTTCTGACCTCCCCTCCGTTCCTGCCGACGGAGCTGCTTCCCCCTTTTTTTATTATAAATTTTTTTTATTGGTTTTACAATTTTTTTTAAAACAATACAAACATATAAAAAGACATACAAACACGTATAGTTTCATAATCTTTTTTTCATAAACCTTGTTTCTCAGACTCCCCCATACCTCCCCTTTCTGCATCCCAATGTCCAAAATTTTTAGCAACTTCTAATTATTTCTCTCAAGCCTCTGTCCTCTTAATCTTTCCTTCAGTCTAATCTTATATCACTGTAACCCTTTCTTTCTCAAAACCTCGACATTCTAACATTCATCAAGTTTATAATAGTCCTTAAATTTCTTCCATTCTTCTTCCGCCGTCTCCTTTCCCTGGTCACGGATTCTGCCAGTCATCTCAGCCAATGTCATGTAGTCCATCACTTTCATCTGCCATTCTTCCAGGGTGGGTAGATCTTGTGTCTTCCAATACTTTGCGATAAGTATTCTTGCTGCTGTTGTAGCATACATGTGATGGGATGATGAGCTGCTTGTGCGTAAAATCGTAGTCCCTCAGAGTTTGTGCAACTCCACAAACCTCTGTGTGTGACAGAGCTCCTCAGACATGTCTGCTCTAGTCACTTCCAGATTCCGACAGTGGTTGTTTTCGGAAGCGCTTCCAGCATAAAAGCTCCTTAACGGAAACACGTATTCGGGACTCGCGGCGTGACAGCTTCCGGCGAGGAATGGGTCTCCCTATGGGAGCTTCTGACACCTCCCCACTGTTCTCGCTGGACGTGTCCCTGAGCCCTCCCTCTTGCTCGCTTTCCCTCAGAGATCCTCCCCTTTCCCTGCTAGTTCCTGCTTTAGCTGCTGCGTCTCTCTCAGCCTTAGTGAGACTTTCCTCCAGAGACCCATCTCTCCCCCTGCTGGTCCCTGCTTCAGCTGTTGAGTCCCTCCCAGCCTCCGTGAGCCCTCTCCCCACCTGTTCCTCCGATTGCAGTTCCCTGACAATACATAAAGAAAGTTCTATCTTTCTTTGACACCAATTGGCCGACAATGCCCAAGAGAAAGGCCTCTGGTTTCTTAGGGAAAGTACATTTAAGTACCTTTTTCATTTCATTATATATCATTTCCCAGAAAGCCTTAATCTTCGGGCATGTCCACCAAAGGTGATAGAAAGTACCTTCAGTTTCTTTACATTTCCAACACTTGTTATCAGGCAAATGGTAGATTTTTGCTAGCTTGACTGGGGTCATGTACCACCTATAGATCATTTTCATAATGTTTTCCTTTAAGGCATTACATGCCGTAAATTTAATACCGGTGTTCCACAACCATTCCCAGTCAGCAAACATAATGTTATGACCAATGTCCTGTGCCCACTTAATCATAGCTGATTTAACTGTTTCATCTTGTGTATTCCTTTTTTTTTTTTTTTTTTAAAAAATTTTTATTGGGTTTTCACATTTTATATAAACACAAACAACACCCCAAAACAAACATAAAAAACAACAAACATGAATAGTTCCCGAAAATCTTATTTTCTAACCCTAGTCCTTGACTTCCCCCCACCCCCTCCCCTGCATCCCTATTCCCAAACTTATGTCAGCAAGTTGGCATTTCTTCCATCTTAATATTAGTCCTTTTATAAAAAACAAAAATAAATTTTCCCTAAGTTGGACCCCAATTCTCTTCCCTCGATTTCTCATTTTTTCTTACATAATTTTCTTAATACTAAACCCCCTGGTCTTGAGTGTTGTTTAAATTTAATACTTCCCTCCCTCCCCTCCCCGCTTTGCGTCCTTTCCCAAGACATGTCCAAATTAACAGTTTTTAGCCTGGATTCCGGATATCCGAGGCTCTCAATTCTCTTTTAGTCCCTCTCCGCCGGTTTTGTTGGTAGTCCTTTTTGTCTATCCTCGAGTCTCGAAAGATTTCCTTAACAATCAATCCAGTCAGTCCATAGTCTCTTCCCATATTTAAAGGCAACTGCTGAGGAATTTCCACAAGGCCTAAGTCTTGCTGATAGTCAAAATCAAAGTCTATGTGGAGGCCCCAATTGTACTTCTTTATTTCGAGCTCCTGAATTCCATAAAGTCCCAGGGCCTCCACTTTCATCTTCTGTATCTTTCGTAGGCTTAGAGTGGATTTAATCCAATAGTCTCCTTGCTTGTGTTCTCCAGATGCCGGCTTCTGGTTAGTACTTTCCCAGATAACTTGTTCTCTTTCTTGTTTTGTCTTCTCCTCTTCTTTGTTTATTGTTTCAAATTCAGCTGTGAGTTCTTTCTCACTCAGGCCCTCATTACTTTCAGCAGAACTACTTGTTTCCAAATCCAAGGTCGTCAATTGTTTACTCATAGCTGTAGTCTGCTCCTGTAGGGTTCCCACCAGTGAGAACATTCTTTCGATTTCTCTCAGTATCTTTCCACCCACAGCCATTGTAATTCCACAGAATTCCCCCTAGAGGGAATCTGGTTACTGAGTAACCTTTTCTCCAACAATCCTCTGTCCTATTATTGTTTCTTTGTTTCTCAAGATTTTAGTTCAATTGTAACTCCTTTTAATCCGGAGAGGTCTTAAACAGCAATTTTTTTTCACTATTAATAGTCCATTTGACAGCTTTTGACAGCTGTCAAATTCTGCTCCTCTATACAGGCTCCAAATCAGGTCGCTCCCGGGCCCGGGAGGGAGGGTTGTTTACCACAAAACAAAGACTCTTCCAACACTCCACTCTCCTGCTCAAATTTACCTTTCTAAATCTTGGAAGTTACTGTCTTTTTAAAACTCACCCTTTACAGGGTAGGCACTCCAGCTTAGTTCTTATTTCGTTGCTCTGGATCGTCTGCAAGGGGGGGTGTGGGGACTTCCTTTTAGCACACCCCCCGGTCGTCTCAAATTCAAAAGGTAAAAGTTTTAAAGTTCAGTTCCAAATTACTCACGGGTTCTTTTTTCAGTCCGAATTTCAAGGAAGGAAGTCAGCGCTCTCCGGTTATGGCTCGCGGCTTCGCTCAGCGGCGGTAGCGGTCGACTCTCAGTGCCACGCCGTCCCCTGTATCCCCTCCGTAGCCTTTAAAAAGGCTCATTGCGAATCAGGGGGGGCGCTTAAGGCACCTGCCGAGTCTTCAGTCCGCAGGCTTCCGCGCCTGCGGTTTTTAAGGGTCCCCGTGTCGCCGGCACGGCAAAGACCCATCCACCGCTGAGCCGATTCCCTCCGGAGCTCGGAGGGAATCCGCCATTTCCCGATCGCGCCAACCCGGAAGTCCATCTTGTGTATTCCATTTCAGCAGCAAATTATGCATTCTTGACAAATTCTTGGTATTGGTATCTAACAGTTCAGTCTCTAATTTTGATTTTTCCACCTGGAAGCCAATTTTCCTGTCCTGTTTGTAAACCTCCATTATTTGGTAATATTGGAGCCAATCTCGTACTTTAGGTTTCAATTTCTCATGACTTTGTAATTTCAATTTATCTCCATCCTGTTCCAAAATTCCCCAATACTTTGGCCATCCGACCTCCATATTAAGTTTCTTCAGTGCCTTAGCCTCCAAGGGTGACAACCATCTAGGGGTTTTGTTTTCCAACAAATCTTTATATCTTATCCAAACATTAAACAACGCTTTTCTGACAATGTGATTTTTAAAAGCCTTATGCACTTTGATTTTATCATACCATAGATATGCATGCCAACCAAATGTATTATTAAAGCCTTCTAAATCCAAGATATCTGTATTCTCGAGGAGCATCCACTCTTTCAGCCAGCAAAACGCTGCTGCTTCATAGTACAGTTTTAAGTCCGGCAGGGCAAATCCCCCTCTTTCTTTTGCATCTGTAAGTATTTTAAATTTTATTCTGGGCTTTTTGCCCTGCCAGACAAATCTCGCAATGTCTTTCTGCCACCTCTTGAAACAGTCCATCTTGTCAAGAATCTGCAAAGTTTGAAACAAAAATAGCATTCTAGGCAATACATTCATCTTAATAACTGCAATTCGGCCTAACATTGACAATTTTAGATTTGACCATATTTCTAGATCTTTTTTAATTTCTGACCAACATTTTTCATAGTTGTCCTTATACAAGTTCAAATTTTTAGATGTCAAATGAACCCCTAGGTATTTCACCTTCTTAACCACTGTCAAACCTGTCTCTTCTTGAAATTTCTCCTTCTCCATGACTGTCAATTTTTTTTTCTAAGACTTTAGTTTTTTGTTTGTTCAGTTTAAGTCCGGCTACCTGGCCAAATTGTTGAATTATCTCCAACACTCTTTTCGTACTAGTGTTTGGCTCTTGTAAGGTCAATACTAAGTCATCTGCGAATGCCCTTAACTTGTAATGTTTAGCTCCGACCTGTACACCTTTAACCTGCTGGTCATTTCTAATCATATTCAGCAACACCTCTAGAACAGAAATGAAAAGCAATGGGGAAATTGGGCACCCCTGTCGTGTTCCTTTTTCTATCTTAAGTTCCTCCGTTATCACATTATTTACAATCAGCTTAGCTTTTTGTTCAGAATATATTGCACCCATACCATTCTCAAAACCTTGGCCTACCCCCATCCCATGAAGATTCTTTTTCATAAAACTCCAAGAAATATTGTCAAAGGCTTTCTCCGCGTCCACAAAAATCAGCACTGCTTTAGTGTTTATGTTCACCTCTAGCAATTCCAGAATGTCTATTATATTCCTTACATTGTTCGATAAGTGCCTTTTTGGGAGAAAGCCTGCTTGGTCCTTATGAATCTTCTCCATCAACACTCTTTTAAGTCTTTTTGCCAAAATGTCTGCAAAAATTTTATAATCCACATTAAGTAATGATATTGGGCGGTAGTTCTTAAGTTGAGTCTTTTCAGTCTCTGTCTTTGGTATGAGTGAAATATACGCTTCTTTCCACGATTCTGGTGCCTTTTCCCCCTCTGAAATCTCGTTGCAGACTTCCTTTAACGGTTGAACCAACCACTCCTTCAAAGATTTATAGTATCTGGAAGTCAGTCCATCTGGCCCTGGAGACTTGCCCAATTGCATGTCTTGAATGGCACCCTCTATCTCTTGTTCTGTTATTCTCTGGTTTAAATCCACCTTGCTTTGATGAGAGATTTTTTGTAATCCATATTTTTTAAGGAATTTATCTATGTCCTCTTCATTTTGTGGTCCTTGAGAATAAAGTTTTTTGAAATAACTCAGAAAACAGTTTCTAATCTCATTGGGTTTAGATATGTTCTTTCCATCCACTTCTAGGCTTGTAACTGTATTTAGTTTCTGCCTTTTCTTCAATTGCCATGCCAGAAGTTTGCCACATTTATCTGCCAATTCGAATGTTTTTTGTTTCATTTGCTTTATCTTCCATTCAATCTCTTGATTCATCAATTCCATATATTGTGTTTGATATAACTTAATCTCTCTCAAAATCTCCTGGGACTTTGGTTTTGATCTTAATTTTTTCTCTCCTTCTTTTATCTTTTCCAAAATCTTTTCCTTCTTCTCATTCTGCTTTCTCTTTTTTATTGAATTTTGTTGATTCAAGAATCCTCGCATCACAGCTTTACTTGCATCCCAGATCACTCTTTTTTCCACATCGGCCTTTAGATTTATTTCAAAATAGTCCTTTAAAGTTTTTGGGGCCTTCATGTGGATCTCCTTATCTCGAAACAGGGTGTCATTCATCCTCCATCTAAATTGACCAGTTGTTGTAAGTTTCATTTCCATCTTCACGGCGTTATGGTCGGAGCAAGTTTTTGGGCAGATTTCTACCCTCCTAATCTTTGGAGCCATCCCACTAGTGATCCAGATTTGATCAATTCTGGTCCAGGTCATCATTGCTTGAGAGAAAAAAGTTCCCTCTCTCTCAAGAGGGTTCCTTGTTCTCCATATGTCTATTAGGTCCATATTTTCCGTCATTTCAAAGAAGGTCTTCGGAAGTCTCCCTTCCTTGGAGATTGTCAGTCTTTGTGCCTTGTCCATATTTGTAGAAACTACACCGTTCATGTCTCCCATAATTATCATATTGTAATCCAAATAGTCCATCAGAGTTTCATGAAGTTTCTTGAAGAATTCCGCCTTGCCTTCATTTGGTGCATAAATTCCAACTATTAAGAATTTTTCTCCTTGTACTTGTATTTCAACTGCCAGATATCTTCCTTGTTCATCTTTAAACATCATTTTTGGAACCCATTTCTCTTTTACATAGATCACGACTCCTCGTTTCTTAACTTTATCCGATGAAATGAATTCTTGTCCTAATCTTTTATTTATGAGTAGTTTCCTGTGTGCTCTGGTTACATGGGTTTCTTGTAAACAAATCAAGTCCAATTGTTCTCTTTTCAAAATATGAAACACTTGACGTCTCTTCAAAGGCATGTTCAGCCCATTACAATTCCAGCTAAGGAATTGCAGAGCCGTCTTGTTATTTTTCTGTTACTCCTCCAACCGCTCCAAGTTGTTGCTCTTCCTCTGATGGTGATGGGTTAAGTCCAAACGATAGGTTCAGAATGTCTAGTGCTCTCCTTTGTTCTGCAATTGGATCCACAGTTCCCTTCTGTAAGTCCTCTTGGTTTCTTTCCAAGAATCTCTCTTTGTCTTGTATTGTCTTTATTTTCACCTTCTTTCCCTTATAGTCAAAAGACAGTCCTTGTGGGAACTCCCACCTGAAAGGGATGATGTTCTTCTTCAGCAGGTAAACCAAATCCTTATAGAATGTTCTCAACTCCAAGATATGTTTAGGGATGTCTTTAAAAATCTGTATGGATGAATTTTCAATTTGCAAGGCCTTTTGGTAGTGTAATTTTAATATTTTATCTCTTTCTTCCTTAGATCTAAGGGTAATCAAACAGTCCCTCGGGGTCTTTCTGTTCTGTCTTCTGCCCAGTCTAAATGCTGTTGTAATCTTAAATTCTTCCTCCTCCAAGTCTTCCCAGAAACCAGCAAACTCTTGTGTTAAAAACTCCACCAGGTTGTCTCCTTCGCTCTCGGGAATCAGTCTTAATTTCAGATTTCTTTCCTTTCTCTGTAATTCCCACAAAGCCAGAGTTACATCATGTTCATGAACCTTTTTAGCAATCGGTTCTAAGTTCCCTTGAGTCTCTCCAGCAATAGTTCTAGCTTCCTCTGCAATTTTACGTGTTGCAGAATTTTCTTGAACCAGCCTGTTTATAGATTCTGTATTCAAGTCCAATCTTGCTGTTAGTTCTGTTAATTTCTGTGTATTTTCTGTACTCTGCTTTGTCAAGGTCTCCAAAGATTGATTTATCTTGAGTAACGCTTGTGTCACTGACTCCATAGAGGCAGCTGTCACTTTTTCTTGTCCTGTTATTCCTGTAGGAGTTACGCCTGTAATTGAGCCTCTTTTCTTTTGTTGCTGTTGCTGGTGTTGTTGCTGGTGGAGCTGCTGTTGCTGGTGGAGCTGCTTCCCCTGACACACTGGAACCTCCCCCCCCCCCCGCTACGCTCTGGAGGGGAAGCCGGTCCCGATCTCCTGCTGCTGCTTCGGGATTCCCTATTTGCTCCTTCCCCCTGATGAGTCCCCCCTGGGGCTCCTCTTGTCTTGGCTACAGGCGCCCCCTCCTGGGAATCCCCCGATTCGCTGGAAAGGCTCATGGAATCCCTCGGGCCACCGTCCTCCTCTTCCTCGCTGTCCTCGGACTCTTCCCAATAGTCCTCCCTCTCCTGCCTCCCATGTGCCTCTGCTCCTGAACCCCTGACAGCGCCATAAATTGTGCAGCCACGATTTAGCTTCCCCATGCAGATGAGTTATTATGAAGCCTACTTTCTCCTCCTCATCTCTAAAGTCTCCCCTTCGCTCTCCATCTCCTCTCTCCCCTGTACCTCTGCTCCTGAGCCCCTGACAATTATATTTCATTTCCCAGAAAGCCTTAACCCTTGGGCACGTCCACAATAGGTGAAAGAATTTTCCTTCAGTTTCTTTACAATTCCAACACTTATTGTCTGGCAAATGATATATTTTTGCAAGCTTGATTAGGGTCATATACCACCTGTAATCATTTTCATAATATTTTCTTTCAGGGCATTACATGCCGTAAATTTCACACCAGTGGTCCTCAAATTGGTGTTTTTGGGGTTAGAATGCACATTCACCCCAAAATCGCAGAAATGTTTGTTACCAGCCCAAATCAACCATAGGTAAACATATGGTAACATGTCAATAGAAAAAGGACGAATAAGCTTTGATTGCTCTTTCGGTGTTCATTCACCCACAAATAGCAAAGCGGTGTGTAATGGTTGGGAGTTACTCGTGCGTAATCCTGCTCTGTTTAAGCATCGGGTTGCCTGGTTAAACCCTCCGGACTACGCAGCCCATGGTAGCGTGGCTGCTCTTAGTCACTTGTAGAATCTGACTGTGGGCGTTTCTTAAAGCGTTGCCAACATAAGAGTTGTTTGACGCCCAATCGTTTCCGCCTCTCACTGCGCGGGAGTCTCCTGCGCAGGGTGGGCGTGGGCAGCGGGGTGCTTGGGCTCTCCTCACTAACTTCCAACGAAGAGTCCTGGAGCCCCTGCACCTCCCTGTCCCGTTGCTCTCCTGGATCCCTGGTGTTACACTCATTCTCTTCCCCTTCTTCCCGGCTAAGTCTCCCTCTAGCGCTTGGACCTTCCCCTGCAGAATCAGAGACCCTCTCCTTCTCCCGTGCCTCTGATGGCAGTTCCCTGACAGGGCCCCCTTCACTCCCCCTCCGACCCGGGGGCTCTGTTGCAGCCTCTTCTCTGGTCGGCGAGCCAAGGAAATCCCTGAAAGAGCTGTCCTCCTCATCTGTGGGTGTGAACACCTCTTCCCACCTGCTAAGGTTCCCACCCAAGGAATGACTCTCCCAATCCGATTCTTCTTCGGATTCTGAAAACCCTTCGAAACTCTCTTCCTCCTCCGTCGTGCCGAACTGTTCTTCCCAGAATCGCTCTAAGGGCTTGGGTTTATCTGGGAACCGTCGGTGGAACACTTCCACCATATGCTCGTCGCCAACTGCCTCTGCCGGCACCCACATGTTTTCCGACCAGGGCTCTCCTTCCCACGCCACCAAGTACTGCACCTGCCGCCCTCGCCACCTTGAATCCACTATCTCTGCGGCCGAGCTCTGGTGTTCCCTCTCTTCTACCTGTGGTTGTGGCAAGACTTCTACCTCCCGCCCCTCTAATTCCCGCCCCTCTCTGTGCGGTGAGAGCAAGGACCTGTGGAACACGGGATGTATTTTCATGTTGTTGGGCAACCTGAGCTTGAACGCCACTGGGTTTATCTGTTGTATAACTTCAAACGGGCCCAGTCTTCTGAGCTGCAACTTCTTGCACCCTCCCTTAAAGGGTAACCCTTGAGTGGACAACCACACGCGATCCCCCACCCTAATGGTTTCCCCTTCCCTCCGGTGTTTATCTGCTTGCTTCTTGTAACTGGCTTTAGCCCTTTCTAGGTTCATCTTGAGCTGTTGATGTAACGCTTCCATTTCTTCCACAAACTGTTCAGCAGCAGGTACACTCCAGCTCTGTTCCTCATTGCCCGGGAACGCCCTGGGATGACACCCATAATTGGCCAAGAAGGGGCTCATACTGGTGGACACATGTTCAGCATTATTGTACGCAAATTCTGCTAGCGCTAGTTTCTCTACCCAATCATTCTGCCTTTCGCTAACGAAGCAGCGTAAGTATTGCTGGAGTACACTGTTTGCCCTTTCCGCCTGCCCATTGGTTTCTGGGTGTCTCGCTGTCGAGAAGCTTACCTCGACTTGCAGTAGGCTCATGAGCTTCCTCCAGAACCGGGAAGTAAATTGTTTTCTGCGGTCAGATGAAACCCTCAAGGGGGCGCCATGCAGCCTAAAAATGTGTTCTACAAACAACCGTGCCGTTTCTTCCGCCGTCACCGCATGGGAGCAGGCGATAAAGTGGCACATTTTGGTTAGCAAGTCTACTACCACCATCACTGCTGTTTTTCCCCTTGATTTGGGCAAATCCGTCATGAAATCAATTGACACCACCTCCCAGGGTTTGTTTGGCGTGGGTAAGGGTTCCAGCAAACCTGCTGGCATCGTGCGTTCCCCTTTGGCCCTCTGGCAGCGGTCACACCCTCTTACATATTCACGTACACCTTCCCTCACCCGTGGCCACCAAAATTGTCGGGTCACCAGCATCATGGTTTTGTGTTGCCCAAAATGTCCCGCTGTGGGGGTGTCATGTAGTTGTTTGAGTACCCTTCTTCTTAGAGCCTCCCCCGGTACGTACATCACCCCCCTGTAGTACAACACCCCTTCCTTCTCCTCAAACCCCTCTGGTGCTCCCCTCCCCTCTTGGAGTTCCCTGATTTTAGTCCGGGCGAATTCATCGTCCCTAGTGAGTCCTGCCAGTTCTCTCGTGCCCACTAGAGTACCCCCACACACCCATTGGTCCTCAGGTATGACGTGGCGGGTCTCCGGCGGCCCTTCTCCTTCGAAGTACTCTGGTTTCCGCGAAAGAGCGTTTGCTCTCACGTTTTGCTGGCCGGGCACATACTGGATTTCGAAAGAAAACTTGGAAAACTCCTGCGCCCAGCGAATCTGTCTCTGGTTGAGCACCTGTGCTGTCCGCCAATATTCCAAGTTCTTGTGATCTGTGCAGACCTGGATCTTATGCTGCGCCCCTATCAGCAGATGGCGCCACCGACGAAAGGCGGCGTAAATTGCTAGCAGTTCTCGGTCGTACACGGTGTAGTTTTGTTCCGACTTGCTCAGCTTCCTCGAGAAGAAGGCGCACGGTTTCCATTCTTGCTGGCTCAGTCCTGGCTGCAACAGAACCGCCCCGATGGCTCTTTCTGACGCGTCCGTCTCCAACCTCATAGGTTTCTCCAAATCCACATGTAGTAATTGTTCCTCCGACGCGAATGCCTTCTTCAATCTTTCAAAGGATTGCTGGGCTTCCTCCATCCACACAAACTTTCTCTTACTACTGAGACAGTCCGTGATTGGGGCCGTCAAGTGTGCGAAGTTCTTGATGAACGTCCGGTAGAAATTGCCAAAACCTAGGAATCTCTGCACATCCTTTCGTGTCTTTGGGGTCTTCCACTCCAATACTGCTTGCACCTTGCTTGGGTCCATCGCTAAGCCTTTGTCAGATAGCATGTACCCCAGGAACTCCACCTCTCGGGCATGAAACTGACATTTCTCTAGCTTGACCCACAACTGGTGTTTCTGCAAATGTTGTAGCACTTCCCTGACATCTCTCACATGTTGCTCCTCATTTTCCGAATAAATCAAGACGTCGTCCAGGAATGCTACACAGTTCTTGTAAAGCAGAGACCCCAACACGTGGTGCATGAACGCTTGAAAACAGGCGGAGCCTGACTGTAATCCGAAAGGCATAACAAGATATTCAAAGGCCCCCAGGGGTGTGAACATGGTGGTCTTCCATTCATCCCCCTCTCTCATCCGGATTAAGTTGTAAGCCCCCCTCAGATCTAGCTTGGTGAAATTCTTTCCCTTCCTCACTCTTGTCAGAATGTCATCGATTCTGGGCATCGGGAAAGTCACAGGTTCTGACACCAAATTTACCCCCCTGAAGTCCACGACCAGCCTCGGTTTATCAGTGTCCTTTTTGTCCACAAAAAATACTGGACTGCCCCCCACTGCTTTTGACTCTCTTATAAACCCTCTCTTTAGGTTCTTGTCAATAAAGTCCCGTAACTCCTTCATCGCTATGGGGGTGGGTTTCCCCTGAGCATCCAGCGACCGTCATTCTTCCAGCCTCGCTGTCAGGATGGCTATGTGCTCTTCCAAATCGCGGTTTCTCTCCTCCAGCGATTGGCCTCCAGCTGCCCCTCCCCTGGCTCCAGCTCCTCCGGTCTTACTCATGATGCCCCCTTCTGCTTGTTGCGCACGAGCAACTTTCAGGGTGAGTCAGAATGCTGTAATGGTTGGGAGTTACTCGTGCGTAATCCTGCTCCGTTTGAGCATCGGATTGCCTGGTTAAACCCTCCGGACTACGCAGCCCATGGTAGCGTGGCTGCTCTTAGTCACTTGTAGAATCTGACTGTGGGCGTTTCTTAAAGCGTTGCCAACATAAGATTTGTTTGACGCCCAATCGTTTCCGCCTCTCACTGCGCAGGAGTTTCCTGCGCAGGGTGGGCGTGGGCAGCGGGGTGCTTGGGCTCTCCTCGCTAACTTCCAACGAAGAGTCCTGGCGCCCCTGCACCTCCCTGTCCCGTTGCTCTCCTGGATCCCTGGTGTTACACTCATTCTCTTCCCCTTCTTCCCGGCTAAGTCTCCCTCTAGTGCTAGGACCTTCCCCTGCAGAATCTGAGACCCTCTCCTTCTCCCGTGCCTCTGATGGCAGTTCCCTGACACGGTGTAATAAGCCTAAACAAAGCCAAACAAGTTGTTTTGGTTTCCAACTACATAGAGAGAAGAATCTTGGATTTCGCTTACTTCAAGTCGTGTTCTTTGCTGTTAATGCACATTGACACAGAAATCGCAAAGTGTGTGTAATGAGACCAAAATAACACAACACCATCTTTTCGCTTCCATATGCGTAGAAAGAAGACGAATAGGCTTTGATTGGGCTTTTTTCAATTCGCATGGTGTTATTTGGGTGTGCGCCAGCATCACCCCAAACGAAAGCAAAAAAGTTTTTTTGGGTTCCATCTACATAAAAAGAAGATGATAAAGCTCTGATTGGGTTCATTTCAAATTGGTGTTTTGCGGGTTAGAATGCACATTCACCCAAAAATCGCAGAAATGTTTGTTACCAGCTCAAATCTGCTGGGAAAAAGCACCAATGATAAAGCCAGCTGCAGGTGGCTGGAATGCAATACAGGATGTTGTTGTTTCAAACTGTACTGTTGGGAAAAAGGGGGAGTCTATTCTCTGTACTGAGCACCGGATGTTAGCTCAGAGTGTCATCTGACCTGTGCTAGAAGCACAGGGGAGGAGTTATGACTCTTCTGATGGAGTCTGAAGGGTGCAGTCACGTTTCTTTGTACTGCTGAATGACAGGAATAAAAGACATGTAAATAGGACTCCTGTCTGTCTCATTTCCCCTCCCTGGCGGGGAAAGAAAGGAGAGAGAAGCAGAGGGTGTGTTCTCCTCACATCTAACGAGGAGAATCACCGGTTTACGACCTAGCCTGCTGGGAGTAGCAGATGGAAGGTAAACAAGTATCTCGCTCAGTTTGCCCGTGAAGGCCAGTTTACCTCTGACTGTGAGCTGAGATACTGACATATGGCAGCTTTCGGTGGTTGCGATTCATCGAACATCTGCATGAGAGGCTGGTGGATTGTCCTCCTCTGCTCCAAGGGAGAAAATAGCGTCTGAGAGCAGCCAGAAGCTGAACAGACGGCTGGACCCAGAGGAAAGTGTTTTCCAAGCAACGGATCTCAAGGTATGCTGCATTTCGGGCTAAAAGTTAGAGATAAGCTTTCAAGTATGCACAGTTGCTAAGCGACGCTCGTCAGAGACGTGGAAATTTACTGGCTGCGCAGATGGCTCTGAGAGAGGGCCTGGGAAGCGAAAGTTTTGTTTTGACTATGTCTTCGATGCTGTGCAAGGTCTGAGAAACAGCTTGCAGCTTGCCTGGAAAGGCAGTAAACAAGTCCAGCAGAGGCTATTGGAGTTTTAGCAAGGCTGGAAAGTGAGACAGAGGCTTGGCTTCAAGATGGATGCCAAGAAGGGGGGAGCCCTGCCTTATTCATCTCCCCTGACCAGTGGCAGTTATTCATCATGGTCTGGAAAGACGACTACCCCAGAAGGGGTGAGCAAGGATGATGCTGGCCAAGTTCCTAAGAGCTCATCGAAAACTGAGGAGAGCTTTGACCCTAGATGGGGGAGCGAAGGAACTGTTCCAGCTGCACTGGAAGTGAAGGACAGGGGGAGGGAAGAACAGAGTTCAAATCTCCCCGCTGCTGAAGCTACTGAGGAGCGAGTTGTAGCATTGAGCACTGTCCGATGTTACAATTGTGGACAGACTGGGCATCTACAGCGAAACTGTAGGAAGCCGCGCCAGTCAAGAGGAGCGAAGAGCAGCTCTACGAAGCCTGAGGCATCAGGCAAAAGCCGTACCAAGTGCCAGGTGAAACCTGCAAAGGCTATGATGGCGAAAGGAACCACGCCAGATGTTGGGAACGCGTTCATAATCGACACTGGCTGTACAAAACACATGTGCCCGCACAGAGAACTGTTTTCAACGTTGAAGAAGCAAAGCTTCACTGTGAAACAGGCCAACGGTCAGGAGCTGAAAGCGACCGGGATTGGGACTGTGTATCTTGAGAGTCTGAACTTGACTATAAACAATGTTTACCTGGTTCCAGAACTGAGATTTAATCTGCTGAGTGTGTCGCAGATTGCAAAGAAAGGACTGAAACTGTCCTATGATGCTAAAAGCTGCAAGATCTACAAAGATGGAGAACTGTTTCTTACTGCCAGAGAGAAGGATGGACTGTATTTGTTGACTTTTGATCAAAGTGATTACATGAAATGTAATTCTTCTGGTTCTAACGAAATCTCTCTTGCAGGTGTGACCAGTGTGAGCACCAGGAAGGTGACCAAGAAGGTCGACAGAGCATTTCAGCGGGTGTATGCTGATGTGATTGGTCCTCTAGAACCATCTAGAGGCGGTGCAAAATATTACCTTGTGTGTGTGGATTGTTTTACTAATTATTCTTGGGTTTTTGTGATGGAAAAACCGCAAGAGACCTTAGAAAGGTTTCAGGAGTTTTGTGACAAGGTTAAAAATATGCAGAAGCTCCAGGTGGAGTAAAGAGTGCCAGAGGCATTTTTGTGGGATATGAAAAGGGTCTCTACAGAGTAATTTTGTCTGAATCTGGTCAGGTGATTCTCACAAAGTTTCTTGAGAGTGCTCCAGTACAAGAGCGGGTAGTTGTACAGACATTTCCCACAGGTGACAATTCAGATGATGATTTTTCTGATTACACAGATTACAGTGGTACTGATGATGACAGTGATAGCTCAGAGAGTTCAGTTGTAACAGTCATTGAGAGAAAATCTCACACAATGGATAGACCTTCACAGGTGAAGGAGGAACCACTGTTTGGAGAGGTGTTAGTATCTTCGCTCACAGTCAGAGGTACCTGGCCTCCCCCGTGGCAATTGAGCGAGATACTGTGTTTACCTTCCGTCTGCGACCCCGACAGGCTAGGTAAACAAACCCCGCGATTCTTCTCATCAATCAGATGTGAAGAACACACCCTCTGCTTCTCTGCTTCTCTGCTTCTCTCTCCCTCCCTGCATTCTCCCCAGGGAGGGGAAATGAGACAGACAGGAGCCCTTTTACATGTTTTATTCCTGTCACTCAGCAATACATAGAAATGCGACTGTTCCCTTCAGACCCCATCAGAAGAGACACACACTCCTCCCCTGTACTTCCAGCACAGGTCACATGAAACTCTGAGCTAACATCCGGTGCTCAGTACAGAGAATAGGCTCCACCTTTTCCCCAACAGTACATCTGCAAAACATAACATCCTGTTTTGCATTCCAGCCATCTGGAGCTGGCTTTTGCCTTGGTGCTTTTTCCTGACATCCTCCCCCAAAAGCATCAATAGGCAAAACATGATCCAGAGAAGAGAACAAACAGTTGTTATACATGTAACAGTCCCCTGTTGTTTCAGTTCCACCCTTGGAACTCCCCACCACTGGTTTCACCAGTGTACCTCTCTGGTTGTCTGGCTTCCAAGGAATGAGTGCTTCTGCATTACCTTGGTTAGCTACTCTCTGTTGTGTCTTTGTCTCTGACTTAGACACTGCTTTAACCTGCTTTGAGTTGTTAACAATAGCAACACATGCAACAGCTAAGTTAGCAAACTCTTTTGAGTACCTCTTTGGTGGTACACCCTTTGTAACTCTCTCAGACCTGCGTACGAGGTTCTGATCCTCTGTGCTTACTGGTTCAACCTCTGGACTTTGTTGAGAACCAGTAGCATTCAGTGGTTCTTCCTTCACCTGTGAAGGTCTATCCATTGTGTGAGATTTTCTCTCAATGACTGTTACAACTGAACTCTCTGAGCTATCAGTGTCATCATCAGTACCACTGTAATCTGTGACATCAGAAAAATCATCATCATCTGAATCGTTTCCTGTGGGAAATGTGTGTTGTACAACCCGCTCTTGTTCAGGAGCACTTTCTAGAAACTTTGTGAGAATCACCTGACCAGATTCAGACAAAATTACTCTGTAGAGACCCTTTTCATATCCCACAAAAATGCCTCTGGCACTCTTTACTCCACCTGGAGCTTCTGTTCTCACATGAGACCCAAAAACCTTAAAATAGGCAACAGAAGGTTTTCTATTGAACAGCTTCTCAAAAGGAGAACATCCCAACTCTGTTGAGACTTTTCTCAACCACACATGAAGATAGGACGCTAGAGATTCGGCCCAATATTCATGTGGCAAATGTGAACTAAGCAATTGCGCATGCATCCCCTTTTGCAATTCTTTGTTCACTCTAACACAGACCCCTCTGTTCCATGCTTCGGCTGAAACAGCAATTTTGTGGTCTATCCCTTTTCCATCCAGGAACTTCTGAAACTTCTGTAACAGAAAAATTTGCTGCTCATCTGTGAAAAGACAATCAATGTTAGCATCATGCATATTCTTAACCTTGTCACAAAACTCCTGAAACTTTTCTAAAGTTTCCTGCGGTTTCTCCATCATATAAACCCAAGAATAATTAGTGAAACAATCCACACACAAAAGGTAATATTTTGCATTGCCCCTAGATGGTTCTAGAGGACCAATCACATCAGCATACACCCGCTGAAATGCTCTGTCGACCTTCTTGGTCACCTTCCTGGTGCTCACACTGGTCACACCTGCAAGAGAGATTTCGTTAGAATCAGAAGAATTACATTTCATGTAATCACTTTGATCAAAAGACAACAAATACAGTCCATCTTTCTCTTTGGCAGTAAGAAACAGTTCTCCATCTTTGTAGATCTTGCAGCTTTTAGCATCATAGGACAGTTTCAGTCCTTTCTTTGCAATCTGCGACATGCTCAGCAGATTAAATTTCAGTTCTGGAACCAGGTAAACATCGCTTATAGTCAAGTTCAGACTCTCAAGATACACAGTTCCAATTCCGGTCGCTTCCAACTCTTGACCGTTGGCCTGTTTCACAGTGAAGCTTTGCTTCTTCAACGTCGAAAACAGTTGTCTGTGTGGGCATAAATGTTTTGTACATCCAGTGTCGATTATAAAGGTGTTCCCAACAACTGGCGTGGTTCCTTTCGCCATCATAGCCTTTGCAGGTTTCACCTGACACTTGGTACGGCTTTTGCCTGACGCCTCAGGCTTCGTAGAGCTGTTCTTCGCTCCTTTTGACTGGCGCGGCTGCCTACAGTTTCGCTGTAGATGCCCAGTCTGTCCACAATTGTAGCATCGGACAGCACTCAATGCTACACCATGCTCTCCAGTAGATTCAACAGTGGGGGAATTAGAACTCTGTTCTTCCCTCCCCCTGTCCTTCACTTCCAGTGCAGCAAGTCTGTCGTGTTCATTCAGGACCACGGCACACACTCTTTCCGCGGTTAGGTCTTGAGCCGGTAGGGAACCAAGCTGACTGGCAACAATCTTGTAGGTGCGATTAAGGCTGTTTATCATCATGAAGCAAAACACTTCCTCCTGTAGACGGAAATTGCGTTCCACCATCTGTTGACGCAGAAACTTCATTTCTGTCAGGTGCGCTTGAACATCTCCATCAGGCGCAAGTCTCAGATTGGTCAACTTCTCAAAATACAGCAACGCTGAAGAACCAGCATCTCTCTGATGCGTTGTACGCAGCGTGTCCCAAACCTCTTTCACATTTTCTAAATGCTGGATATGCACAAGCTGCTGATCTGAGACACACAGAATTATAGCAGTCCTGGCCCTCATGTTCTGTGATTCCCAACCTCTGGTTGGTGCTGCAGGGATGGGGTTTTCAATTACATCAAAAAGCCTCTGATTCTGCAGCAGGGCCTTCATCTTTACAGACCAAGATGAATAATTGTCATTGGTTAAGGGAGGTGGGCAAGGCAGCGCTCCCTTCTTGGCATCCATCTTGAAGCCAAGTCTTTAGCTCACACTGTCAAGCAAGCTGTAAAATCCAACAGTTGTTTTTTTCTTTCTCAAGCAGGGAAACTGCAGGTTGTTTATGCTTTTAGCACCTGGCAGCAAAACGCTGGCTGCTACGGAAAGTCCCTTTCCAAGAGCACGTAAAGCTTGTAGCCAAAACACTCCATGGCTTAGTTTCGCTTTCCCAGCCTCACAGTGCAGCTGCGTAGCCAGTAACTTTCCACTCAAGAGTGCATTCAGGACTTCTTATCTTAACCACAGGAATTTGTGGAATGCAGGCTTCAGCTTCCAAGCTGCAGGCCTTTCTCCCGGAGCTGTATTTTTCCAACGCAGCTCCCCCGTGAACCAGGGAATTAATCAACCTGCGTTCACACTTTTAGCCCAATATGCAGCACACCTTGAGTTTTGTTGCTGTGGAAAACACCTCTTCTTTCCACCAGCCGTCTGTTGAGCCTCTGACTTCTCTCAGACGCTTGCCTTCTGCCTTGGAGCAGAGGAGGACAATCCACCAGCCTCTCATGCAGATGTCCGATGAATCACAACCATCCTCTGCTACCATATGTTAGTATCTTCGCTCACAGTCAGAGGTACCTGGCCTCCCCCGTGGCAATTGAGCGAGATACTGTGTTTACCTTCCGTCTGCGACCCCGACAGGCTAGGTAAACAAACCCGGCGATTCTTCTCATCAATCAGACGTGAAGAACACACCCTCTGCTTCTCTGCTTCTCCCTCCCTCCCTGCATTCTCCCCAGGGAGGGGAAATGAGACAGACAGGAGCCCTTTTACATGTTTTATTCCTGTCACTCAGCAATACATAGAAATGCGACTGTTCCCTTCAGACCCCATCAGAAGAGACACACACTCCTCCCCTGTACTTCCAGCACAGGTCACATGACACTCTGAGCTAACATCCGGTGCTCAGTACAGAGAATAGGCTCCACCTTTTCCCCAACAGTACATCTGCAAAACATAACATCCTGTTTTGCATTCCAGCCATCTGGAGCTGGCTTTTGCGTTGGTGCTTTTTCCTGACAAGAGGTACACTGGTGAAACCAGTGGTGGGGAGTTCCAAGGGTGGAACTGAAACAACAGGGGACTGTTATATGTATAACAACTGTTTGTTTTCTAATCTGGATCATGTTTTGCCTATTGATGCTTTTGGGGGAGGATGTTGGGAAAAAGCACCAAGGCAAAAGCCAGCTGCAGGTGGCTGGAATGCAAAACAGGATGTTGTTGTTTCAAACTGTACTGTTGGGGAAAAGGGGGAGTCTATTCTCTGTACTGAGCACCGGATGTTAGCTCAGAGTGTCATCTGACCTGTGCTGGAAGCACAGGGGAGGAGTTATGACTCTTCTGATGGAGTCTGAAGGGTGCAGTCACGTTTCTTTGTACTGCTGAATGACAGGAATAAAAGATATGTAAATAGGACTCCTGTCTGTCTCATTTCCCCTCCCGGGGGGGGGGGGAAGCAAGGAGAGAGAAGCAGAGGGTGTGTTCTCCTCACATCTAACGAGGAGAATCGCCGGTTTACGACCTAGCCTGCCGGGAGTAGCAGACGGAAGGTAAACAAGTATCTCACTCAGTTTGCCCGTGAAGGCCAGTTTACCTCTGACTGTGAGCTGAGATACTGACAAAATCAAGCATACGTAAACATATGGTAACATCTCAATAGAAAAAGGACGAATAAGCTTCGTTTGCTCTTTCGGTGTTCATTCACCCAGAAATAGCAAAGCGAAGTGTAATAAGCCTAAACAAAGCCAAACAGGTTGTTTTGGTTTCCAACTACATAGAAAGAAGAATCTTGGATTGCGCTTACTTCATGTCGTGTTCTTTGCTGTTAATGCACATTGACACAGAAATCGCAAAGTGTGTGTAATGAGACCAAAATAACACAACACCATTTTTTCGCTTCCATATGCGTAGAAAGAAGACGAATAAGCTTTGATTGGGCTTTTTTCAATTCGCATGGTGTTATTTGGGTATGCGCCAGAATCACCCCAAACGAAAGGAAAAAGGTGTTTTGGGTTCCATTTACATAAAAAGAAGATGATAAAACTCTGATTGGGCTTATTTCAAATTGGTGTTTTTGGGGTTAGAATGCACATTCAACCAAATATCGCAGATGACCTGTTTGTTATAAGCCCAAATCAAGCATAGGTGTTTTGGTTCCATCTCAATAGAAAAAGGACGAATAAGCTTCGATTGCTCTTTCGGTGTTCATTCACCCACAGCCAAGCGGTGTAATAAGCCTAAGCAAAGCCAAACTGGTTGTTTTGGTTTCCAACTACATAGAAAGAAGATTTTTGGATTGCGCTTACTTCATGTCGTGTTCTTTGCTGTTAATGCACATTGACACAGAAATCGCAAAGTGTGTGCAATGAGACCAAAATAACACAACATCATCTTTTTGCTTCCATATGCGTAGAAAGAAGACGAATGCTTTGATTGGGCTTTTTTCAATTCGCATGGTGTTATTTGGTTGTGCACCAGAATTACCCGCAACCAAAGCAAAAATGCCTTTTGTTTCCATCTACATAAAAAGGAGATGATAAAGCTCTGATTGGGCTTATTTCAAATTGGTGTTTTGGGGGTTAGAATGCACATTCACCCAAAAATCGCAGAAATGTTTGTTACCAGCCCAAATCAAGCATAGGTGTTTTGGTTCCCTCTCAATAGAAAAAGGACGAATAAGCTTCGTTTGCTCTTTTGGTGTTGTCAGGGAACTGCCATCAGAGGCACGGGAGAAGGAGAGGGTCTCGGATTCTGCAGGGGAAGGTCCTAGCACTAGAGGGAGACTTAGCCGGGAAGAAGGGGAAGAGAATGAGTGTAACACCAGGGATCCAGGAGAGCAACAGGACAGGGAGGTGCAGGGGCTCCAAGACTCTTCATTGGAAGTTAGCAAGGAGAGCCCAAGCACCCCGCTGCCCACGCCCACCCTGCGCAGGAGACTCCCGCGCAGTGAGAGGCGGAAACGATTGGGCGTCAAACAACTCTTATGTCGGCAACGCTTTAAGAAACGCCCACAGTCAGATTCTACAAGTGACTAAGTGCAGCCACGCTAATATGGGCTGCGTAGCCCGGAGGGTTTAACCAGGCAATCCGATGCTCAAACGGAGCAGGATTACGCACGAGTAACTCCCAACCATTACAGGTGTTCATTCACCCAGAAATAGCAAAGCGAAGTGTAGTAAGCCTAAAGAAAGCCAAACAGGTTGTTTGGGTTTCCAACTACATAGAAAGAAGAATCTTGGGTTGCGCTTACTTCATTTCATGTTCTTTGCTGTTAATGCACATTGACACAGAAATTGCAAAGTGTGTGTAATGAGACCAAAATAACACAGCACCATTTTTTCGCTTCCATATGCGTAGAAAGAAGACGAATAAGCTTTGATTGGGCTTTTTTCAATTCGCATGGTGTTATTTGGGTGTGCACCAGAATCACCCCAAACGAAAGCAAAAAGGTTTTTTGGGTTCCATCTACATAAAAAGAAGATGATAAAGCTCTGATTGGGCTTATTTCAAATTGGTGTTTTTGTTGGTTTCTGCTCTCTTCACTGTGCAGCGAAGTGCTTGTCACAAGACAATGTTTACATTCCACAGTCAGAGTACTGTCGGGTTTTCCCACGGGAATGGGAAACTGGATGTGACGTACACTGGTTTCCTGTTTTTCACTGACTCTCTCGGTGTTCTTCATTCCGAGGAGAAGGACGGTTGCTTCTCTGCTCCCGCAGAGGCAAGATGCATGTTTGTAATTTCTCTACATTGAACTGAAAATAAAGCAACATTAAGCATGTGGCACGTACGGCTCATCATTCCCTTGTGCACAGGACTCTGCAATTACAACATTTTTGGTTCCGGGCCCAGAAAGACGCAATCAAACTGAAGAATGGAGACTCCAGAAGTCGAGTCGGAATGCCGGCAGAGGAACAGACAAACGGATCGGCGTTATCTGCTCTGCGCGTCAAGTTTGATTGATGGAGGTATGTGCTCATGCTCCGGGCAGCCTGCCAGCTTCTAGTTTATGGTTTTATGGCTGGATTTTGAACTTTTGAAGCCGTTTTTGCCGCAATACAGGCAAAGGCACTAAGTCACAGGCTCACAGGCTTGGTGGCTGGGAAAGCGAAAGTACTTTTCACAAGTGCTTTTGGAAGCAGCCGTACTGTGACGCAGCTTGATTAAAGTAGCAATGATGGCTAATGCAAAGCTGGCTGATGCTTTTGGGATTCCTAAGCTCAATAAGAAAAATTATACGGACTGGGTACTTTATGCAGAGGCTGTTCTGCGGAAGGAAGGTCTGTTTAATGTTATTACAGACAACCCCCAAGCTCCAATTACAGATGAATGGGCTACAAAGGATTCCAAAGCAAGGGGAACGCTTACGTTGATAGTATCCCCAGAAGAGCTCTGTCTGTTGCGTGGAAAGACCACAGCCAGAGAAATTTGGGACACTTTAAGAGAAACTCACTTGAGGACAGAGGCTGGTTCCTCAATGTACTACTATGCCAAGCTGCATGGTATGGCTCTTGCTGAAGGTGGAGATGTGAGTACACACCTGATGGAGATGCAAAATCTGAGACATGAGTTGCAACAGAGAGGACTCAACTTTCCAGAGGCTGTGTATTCATTTATGATACTACATTCTTTGGGTCCAAGTTGGGAGTCCGTTGCCACTCAGATTGCTGTTCAGCCAACTGCTCAGCTCACAGTAGCCTATGTTACTGCCGTAATCCAGAATGAAGCAGATCGCCGGGGTGCTAGCTGCATGGGTATGGGGGAGTCTTCACAGACGTCATCCCAGAGTGCAGTGGAACCACCAGAGGGCGCCAAAGCTTTGAAGGCAGTGAAATGCTACTCGTGTGGACGTCTAGGCCATATGAAGAGGGAATGCAAATATCCCAGGGCCAAGACAGAGCAGCACAGCGGAAGTTCATCCCGTGGAAAAGGCCAAAGCAAAGGCAAAGGTCCGGTGTCCAGGACAACGCAGCACAAGGCAATGGTCTCACGCTTCACTCCAAAGGTTGCAAAGGTCCAGAAGACGTCTAGATCTTTCTTCGTTGTTGATTCAGCAGCTACCCACCACATGTGCAACGATAAGCGACTGTTCGTGTCTTTTACACCGCAGGAAGGTGCGATTCACCAGGCGGATGACCACACGATCCCCAGTCAAGGCTACGGAACTGTTGTACTTCACAGTTTGGACTTATCGATACAGGATGTACTGTACGTTCCAGATGCCACACACAATCTTCTAAGTGTGATGCAGCTGAATGAACGGAACATTGACGTTTCCTTCAAGAACAAGAAATGCACCATCACAAAGAAAGACGATTATGTATTGCATGCTGAAAATGTTGATCGTTTGTTTGTATTGTATTATGATGATGTTGTGCAGAATGATACTTGTTGCATTGCAGGTTCTAACAAAAGTTTGCATGCAGGATGTATTCATGATTTTCACCGAAAATTTGGTCATTTGCATTTTGAGGCAGTATCTAAAATGCCTGCCTTGGTTGAAGGTATGACTATTAAACCCTGCAAGTACCACATGAAGTGCAAAGCATGCGCAGCAAACAAGGTGAAAATGGCTGCGAAAGGTAAGGTGTCTAGTAGGCAAGCTACAGAACCATACCAGGTTGTTCATGCTGATTTAGTTGGTCCACTATCGCCCTCTTTGGGTGGAAATAGGTTCTTCATGGTTCTCATTGATGCATTTTCCAGGTATATTTATGTGTACAATCTCAAGCAGAAATCAGAGGCTTTTCAAAGGTTTAAGGAATTCTGTGCTTGGTTGGAAAATGTGCATGGTAAGAAGACAAAAACTCTTTTCACTGATCGCGGGGGAGAATTCACTTCTCAGCAGTTTGAAGCTTTTCTGACTGAGAAAGGAATTCAACACGATTTGTCCAGTCCTCGCTCGCCATGGCAGAATGGACTTTGCGAAAGGGCAAATCAGACATTGCTTCAAGGGTTAAAAACCTTGCTGCATGATGCCAATCTTCCAGAGAGTTATTGGGCCGAATCTCTCTCGTGTTTTGTTTACAGTTACAATCGCAGATTATCTTCAGCGATTGGTTGTACCCCCTATGAGAAAATGTTTGGCAAGAAACCATACATCAAACACATGAAAATTTTTGGTTCTGACATGTGGGTTCACTCACCACAAGGCTCCAAATTAGGCAAGCGTGGTTTGCATGGTATCTTTCTAGGTTATCAGAAAGGTTCTTACAGAATAATGATGACTGACTCTAAGACAATTAAGCTCACAAGAAGTGTTGAGTACAATGCCAAGTGGGGGGAGAATGTGGGAATTTTTCAATGTTATCCTGATGACAGTGATGAGACTGAGGATAAGCAACAGCAAAAGCAGCGACAGCAACCCACACCCACTGATGAAGGTTCTGATTCTGAGTCTGAATCTGAATCGGATACTTCAGAGGATTTCAAGAGTGCGAAAGCCTCTATGCGACCCTCTGAAAGCTCTGATCAGGAATTGGAAGAACCATTGTTCACAATAGGCCACTTTTCTCCTAAGAAGGAAGAGGAAAGTGTTGAAGACCAAAGGCTAATTCGCAGGTCACAAAGAGCCACAAAAGGCAGACCTCCAAAGAGATTTGCTGATGAATTTACTAAGACAGCAGTAGCAGCTGTTAAAAGCTCCAAGAAGGTATTTGAACCTTCAAGTTTCCAAGAAATCCAGGATTTGGATTCTAAGGAAGCTGAGCCATGGTTAAATGCCATGAAGGCTGAGCTTGATTCCTTAGAAAGGAACAAAACATGGGAGCTAGTTCCAGTAGTTCCAGGAATGAAACTGCTTGGAAGCAAATGGGTCTTCAAAGCGAAGACTGATCAAAATGGCAAGATAGTCAGACACAAAGCCAGATTGGTAGCCAGAGGTTTTGCACAGGAACCAGGTGAAGACTATCACGAGACCTACTCACCCACTGTGAGATATGAGAGCATTAGGCTTATGCTCAAGCTAGCTGCAGAGGAAAATCTACACATTAGTCACCACGATGTGAATACAGCGTTTTTGTACGGATCTCTAGGTGAATCACTTTATATGCTTCCACCTGATGGCGTACAGGTAAAACAGGGATTTGTTTGTGCTCTAAAGAAGTCCCTTTATGGTCTCAAACAAAGTGCACGGTGTTGGCACACAAAACTCACTGAAGCATTGTTTTCTCTAGGTTTTCAGCAAGGGAAAGCTGATCCATGTGTATTTGTCAAAGAGGAGGGGCAAAAGAAGCTGTATTGTTTGTTTTATGTTGATGATATTTTATTCTTTTGGAAAGATGTCACAATGTACAATAACGCCCTAGCTCAGCTCAAAGAGCACTTTGACATGAAAGATCTCGGTGAGGTAAACAACTACCTATCTCTGGAAATATAAAGAGATCAAAGTGGTAACATTCTAGTACACCAGTCACGAAAAATTGCTGATGTGTTAAGCAAACTGAACCTGATGGATGCTAATCCTGTAGACACACCCATGACAACAGGTTATCAGGTAGAAGACACTGAAGAAGCATTTTCTGACACTACACTGTACAGAAGTGTGCTAGGCAAGCTAAACTTCATTGCCAGATGTTCAAGACCTGACATTGCTGTTAGCTGTAATTTGCTAAGCAGACAAGTTAACAATCCTACTGTTAAGGATTGGAAAGCTCTGAAACGCATAGCATGCTATTTAAAAGGCACTATGCATTACAGACTGAGATTTAACAATCAGAAGTCTGGTGGTCTTGAGATTTTTGCAGATGCAAGTTTTGGAAGTGACACTGCAGACAGGAAAAGTACGTCTGGAGTTTGCTACATGTACAATCAGGGTCTATTTGATTGGTCTTGCAAGAAGCAAACAACAATTAGCTTAAGTACTTGTGAAGCTGAACTGAATGCACTGTCTTATTCACTTAAGGATTGTGAATGGTTGTTACAATTGTGCAAAGACATGAAAATTCCTGTCAAATGTCCAATCCAGGTTTACCAGGACAACAAAGCATGTTTGGCTTTGCTGAATTCAGAAGGTTGTAAGCAAAGCACGAAGCACTTGCAATTGAAGGTGCAACATGCTAGGGAACATATTCAGAAGGGACTCGTAATGGTGTCCTATATGCCAGGTAATGAAATTCCTGCTGATGTATTGTCCAAGATTGTATCAAGGGATCAACACTGTAGCTATGTACAGAAGTTGGGTTTGTACTGATGTTGTACGAACACGCTGCCCAGTGATGTTCACAGAAAGGGGGAGGATGTTGGTTTCTGCTCTCTTCACTGTGCAGCGAAGTGCTTGTCACAAGACAATGTTTACATTCCACAGTCAGAGTACTGTCGGGTTTTCCCACGGGAATGGGAAACTGGATGTGACGTACACTGGTTTCCTGTTTTTCACTGACTCTCTCGGTGTTCTTCATTCCGAGGAGAAGGACGGTTGCTTCTCTGCTCCCGCAGAGGCAAGATGCATGTTTGTAATTTCTCTACATTGAACTGAAAATAAAGCAACATTAAGCATGTGGCACGTACTGCTCATCATTCCGTTGTGCACAGGACTCTGCAATTACAACAGTTTTTGGGGTTAGAATGCACATTCAACCAAAAATCGCAAAAATGTTTGTTACCAGCCCAAATCAAGCCCAGGTGTTTTGGTTCCCTCTCAATAGAAAAAGGACGAATAAGTTTTGATTGCTCTTTCGGTGTTCATTCACCCACAAATAGCAAAGCGAAGTGCAATAAGCCTAAACAAAGCCAAACAGGTTGTTTTGGTTTCCATCTACATAGAAAGAAGAATCTTGGATTGCGCTTACTTCATGTCGTGTTCTTTGCTGTTAATGCACATTGACACAGAAATCACAAAGTGTGTGCAATGAGACCAAAATAACACAACACCATCTTTTCGCTTCCATATGCGTAGAAAGAAGACGAATAAGCTTTGTGTCACGGGAAATGGGGTTGCTTGTGTGTAAACCTCCAGCTGTTCCAAACTGCTTAGAAGTTGGTGGTGTCTTTCCCTGACTGAGCAGCCTGGGTGCTGCTGCTGCTCAGTCGCTGGACGTATCCGTGAGTGGGTGTTTCCTAAATTTCCTCCAACATAAAAGCTCCTTGACAGACACCCTTCGCCTCGCCTCTCTGCGCGTAACCCTTCTGCGCAGAGTGGGTGTGCCCAGAGGTGCCCCTCCACTCTCTTCACTACCTTCAGTGCCAGCATCTCGGAGCCTCTCCTCCGAGATGCTTCCTCCCTCTTCCTTCTTCCTGGTGTCACCGGGACATTCTTCCCCAGATGACCTTCTCTCTCTACCCTTACTCGTTCTTTCTTCCGCAGAATCGAGAAGCACCGCCTCTCCCCTCTGCTCCGATGTCAGTTCCCTGACATCCACCTCCCTCCCAGGGCCCTCCCCTCCCCCCGTCCTTCCCTCTGACGGTGACGCAGGAAACCCGCGGAAAGAACTCTCCTCTCCATCTGACGATTCAAACACCCCTCTCCATTTGCTGCTGTCTCTCCCCTCTTCCCAATCGGATTCTTCTTCTGGCCAACCCCCTACCTCCTCTTCGGAGGTGGGAAAACCCTCAAACTCTTCCTCCTCATCGGTGGTGCCAAATTGCTCCCTCCAAAATCTCTCTGGTGGTTTGGGCTTTCTCGGGTACCTGCTATGAAACTCCTCCTGCAGGTACTCATCCCTCATTTCTTCTGCTGCGACCCATGCGTTTTCCTCATCTGGCTCCCCCTCCCATGCCACCAAATACTCCCCCCTCCCCCCTTTCCACCTGGAATCGAGAATCTCAGCTGAATGTCCACTGAGTTCCCTTTCCTCCATCTGTGGATGCAAGGGTGCTTCATTTTGCTGACCCAGACACTCCCTCCCTTCCCTGAAAGGTGAAAGTAAGGACCTGTGAAACACAGGGTGCAGTTTCATGTGAGATGGCAATTTGAGCCTAAAGGTCACCGGATTAACTTGCTGAACTACTTGGAATGGTCCCAGCCTCTTTGGCTTCTTGCACCCTCCTTTGAACGGTAACCCTTTGGTGGACAACCACACCTGGTCCCCCACTCCTATGTTTTCCCCCTCCCTGCGGTGCCGGTCTGCCTGCCGCTTATACACTTCTTTGGCTCTCTCCAGGTTTAACTTAAGCTGTTGGTGTAAAGCCTGCATCTCTTCCACAAACTCCTCCGCTGCGGGAACACTCCAACTTCCCTCCCCTTCCCCTGGGAAAGCCCTGGGGTGGCACCCGTAATTTGCCATAAACGGACTCATCCCTGTAGACACATGTTCTGCGTTATTGTATGCAAACTCAGCCAACGCTAATTTGTCCACCCAATCATACTCCCTCTCGTTGACGTAGCAGCGTAGATATTGTTGCAGCACGCTGTTCGCTCTCTCTGCCTGTCCATTGGTCTCCGGATGCCTGGCCGTTGAGAACACCACCTCCACGTCCAGCAGACTCATAAGCTTTCTCCAGAAACGGGACGTGAATTGCTGGCCTCTGTCGGATAAAATCCTCAAGGGGGCGCCATGCAACCTGAAAACATGCTCTACAAACAACTTGGCCGTTTCTTCTGCAGTCACCGCATGCGAGCACGCAATAAAATGGCACATTTTTGTCATCAAATCAACTACCACCATAACTGCCGTTTTCCCCCTGGCTTTGGGTAGATCAGTCATAAAGTCAATTGATACCACCTCCCATGGTCTCTCTGGTGTAGGTAAGGGTTCCAGTAACCCCGCAGGTGCCGACCTCTCCCCCTTCGCTCTCTGGCAAACCTGGCACCCTCGTACATACTGCTTCACATCCTCTCTCACCCGTGGCCACCAAAACTGCCTGGTGACTAGTAACATAGTTTTATGTTGGCCAAAATGTCCTGCCGTGGGGTTGTCATGCATCTGTTTGAGTATTCTGTTTCTCAATTCCCCCTCAGGTATGTACAAAGCCCCTCTATAGTACAATGCTCCGTCCTTAACTTCAAACCCCCCCCCCGAGTTTCCCCAGTGATCAATTTCTCGCATTTTGGTTTGTGCATATTGATCATCCCTCGTCAACCCGGCTAGCTCTTGCCTCCCGACGAACACTCCCCCACACACCCATTTGTCCTCGGGAATGACATGTCGTGCTTCTGGTCCTCCCTCCCCTTCCTCGTATTCAGGCTTGCGAGAGAGGGCATCTGCTCTGACATTTTCCTTCCCGGGCACGTACCTAATTTCAAAATTAAACTTGGAAAACTCTTGAGCCCCCCGCACCTGTCGTTGGTTGAGCACTCTTGCCGTTCTCCAATATTCCAGGTTCTTGTGGTCAGTACACACCTGGACCTTGTGCTGTGCGCCTATGAGAAAATGTCGCCACCGTCGAAAAGCCTCGTGAATTGCCAGCAGTTCTCGATTGTACACTGTGTAGTTTTGCTCCGACTTGTTAAGCTTCCTGGAAAAGAAGGCACACGGTTTCCACTCCCCATTTGCCTGCTGAAGCAATATCCCCCCTACAGCTCTGTCTGATGCGTCCGTCTCTAGCCTTATCGGCTTCCGCAGATCCACGTGCAGGAGGTGCTCTTCCGACGCAAACGCCTTCTTGAGCTTTTCAAAGGAACTTTGGGCCTCCTCCGTCCATACGAACTTCTTCTTGCTGCTGAGACAATCTGTTATGGGTGCTGTTAAATGAGCGAAGTTCTGGATAAACTTCCGGTAAAAATTTTCAAACCCCAAAAACCTCTGTACATCCTTCCGGTTCTTGGGAGGCTTCCATTCTAGCACGGCCTGCACCTTGCCTGGGTCCATGGCCAGACCCTTCGCTGACAACCTGTAGCCCAGGAACTCCACCTCTCATGCATAGAATTGGCATTTCTCCAGTTTGACCCACAGCTGATGCTCCTGCAGCCTTTTCAGCACTTCTCTGACGTCTTTCACATGCTGCTCCTCATTCTCTGAGTAGATGAGTACGTCGTCCAGAAAAGCCACACAATTCTTGTACAGCAGGGACCCCAGCACGTGGTGCATGAAAGCTTGAAAGGTGCTCGATCCCGATTGTAATCCGAAGGGCATAACTAAGTACTCAAAGGCTCCCAGAGGGGTGAACATGGTGGTTTTCCATTCATCCCCCTCCTTCATCCTTATCAAGTTGTACGCCCCCCGAAGGTCCAACTTGGTAAAAATCTTCCCCTTCCTTACCCTGGCCAAAATGTCATCAATTCTGGGCATTGGGAAGGTCACTGGTTCCGACACCCTGTTCAATCCACGGTAGTCCACTACGAGCCTGGGCTCATGAGAGTCTCTCTTGTCCACAAAGAACACTGGACTACCCCCCACCGCCCTCGATTCCCTTATGAACCCTCGCTTCAGGTTCTTGTCAATAAACTTCCGCAATTCCTGCATCTCCCTATCTGACATGGCGTACAGCTTGCCCACTGGCAGCTGAGCGTCTGGGAGCAAGTTGATCTGGCAGTCAAAGGGCCTGTGGGGGGGGTAGCCGATCCGCCTCCTTCTCGCTGAAGACTTCTTCCAAGTCCGCATACTGAGGTGGTATCTTCCCTTTTTCCCCGACTGCCATCCCTGCCACCCTGGCTACTGCCATCCTCGAGGTTTCCCCTCCGTGGCAATGCTCTACGCAGTGAGCTGACCCAAAGGTGACTGTCCGCTGGTGCCACCCTACTACTGGGTCGTGCAGTGCCAGCCAACTCATTCCCAGTATGATGGGTGGTCCTGCCAGGGTGGCTACGTGGAAGGCAATGGTCTCAGTGTGTCTGCAAACCGTCATTTTCATGGGAGGGGTCTGGTGGGTTACATCCCCTCCCAAAAGTTCTCTCCCATCTATCGTGGTTACTTGCAGGGGACGTTCTAAAGGCACCACCTGGAGCTGGTGTTCTAGCGCAAAATCCTTGCTAAAGAAGTTGCAAGAGCTGCCTGAATCCAGCAGCGCCTTCACTTTGATGGGGTGTCCGTTTGGGAATTCTAGCACCACCTCTATTGCGATGGCTGCTCGGGGGGGGGGGTCTGGTTTGGGCACTACTACTGGTTGCTCGCCTGGCTGCTGTGCCCTTTTTCCTGCAGCCAAGCCTTGCCGTTTCCCGGCGCCTCCTTCTTTTCCTCCTCACTCCCCACTGCCCCCACCATTCCTTGCCACGCCTTCTTCTGAGGGCATGCTCTGGCAAAATGTCCTGGCTGCTGGCATAGGAAACACCTCTTATTGATTTTCCCCTCCTTCTTATGCACCTCGCTGGAGTTTGAAAATCCGCGCGCGCTCACTCCTCCAATCTCCATTGGCTCCTTGGGCGGCACTGCCGACGCTGGCATGTCTGGAATCCGGTTCTCCTGCCAACGCTCAGCTCTCCCTTCCCGCCTTTCCAGCGCGCGTGTCTCTTGTCTGACTCCCACAGTGAGCGCCAACTTGGTCAGCTGGTCCATCGATTGAGGGCGGGGCGAGCGGGAAAGTTCGTCTCTCACCCAAGGGGATAAGCCCTCCTCAAACAACATTTGAATAGGTTCCGAACTCAGATCCCACCCAAGTTTATGGATCAGCATAGCAAATCTCGACCAGTACTCTCTCACTGACTGGTTCCCCTGTTTGCACCCCATCAGTTCTTTGCGCGTCACACTCAATTCCACATCGCTCGAAAACATGTGATCCATTGCGGAGAAGAACTTTCTCAGGTCCTTTAAGGCAGCGTTCTCCGCTGCCATTAAGGGTCGAACCCAATCTCTAGCTCGCCCCTCCAGGTGCCCCACCACGAAAGCAACTCTTCCCCCATCGTCGGCAAAGTCATCGTACTGGAGGTCCAACGCATACTGCACTTCTGTTTTAAAAGCGTTGTAATCTCTGGGGTTGCCCCCAAACTTCTGCACAAGTCCCGGTACCTTTCTTGCGATGGGGGTAATCTTGCCCTGGGCGTCATGCGTCCTCCTTTCATCCAGCCGCGCCGCTAGTAGAGCCAGTTGCCTCTCCAGATCTCGGTTTCTCTCCTCAAGACTCTGTCCGCCTCTGGCTCCCTCTCCTGCGCCTGCTCCTTCTGTTTGTCTCATGACTGTTCCCCAGTGCTCTTACACACAAGCAAGGTAAGGGACTCACGGATTGCTGTCACGGGAAATGGGGTTGCTTGTGTGTAAACCTCCAGCTGTTCCAAACTGCTTAGAAGTTGGTGGTGTCTTTCCCTGACTGAGCAGCCTAGGTGCTGCTGCTGCTCAGTCGCTGGACGTATCCGTGAGTGGGTGTTTCCTAAATTTCCTCCAACATAAAAGCTCCTTGACAGACACCCTTCGCCTCGCCTCTCTGCGCGTAACCCTTCTGCGCAGAGTGGGCATGCCCAGAGGTGCCCCTCCACTCTCTTCACTACCTTCAGTGCCAGCATCTCGGAGCCTATCCTCCGAGGTGCTTCCTCCCTCTTCCTTCTTCCTGGTGTCACCGGGACATTCTTCCCCAGATGACCTTCTCTCTCTACCCTTACTCGTTCCTTCTTCTGCAGAATCGGGAAGCACCGCCTCTCCCCTCTGCTCCGATGTCAGTTCCCTGACACTTTGATTGGGCTTTTTTCAATTCGCATGGTGTTATTTGGGTGTGCGCCAGAATCACCCCAAACGAAAGCAAAAAGGTGTTTTGGGTTCCATCTACATAAAAAGAAGATGATAAAGCTCTGATTGGGCTTATTTCAAATTGGTATTTTTGGGGTTAGAATGCACATTCAACCCAAAATCGCAGAAATGTTTGTTACCAGCCCAAATCAAGCCCAGGTGTTTTGGTTCCCTCTCAATAGAAAAAGGACGAATAAGTTTTGATTGCTCTTTCGGTGTTCCTTCACTCACAAATAGCAAAGCGGTGTAATAAGCCTAAACAAAGCCAAACAGGTTGTTTTGGTTTCCAACTACATAGAAAGAAGAATCTTGGGTTGCGCTTACTTCATGTCGTGTTCTTTGCTTTTAATGCACATTGACACAGAAATCGCAAAGTGTGTGTAATGAGACCAAAATAACACAACACCTTCTTTTCGCTTCCATATGCGTAGAAAGAAGACGAATAAGCTTTGATTGGGCTTTTTTCAATTCGCATGGGGTTATTTGGGTGTGCGCCAGAATCACCCCAAACGAAAGCAAAAAGGTGTTTTGGGTTCCATCTACATAAAAAGAAGATGATAAAGCTCTGATTGGGCTTATTTCAAATTGGTGTTTTTGGGGTTAGAATGCACATTCAACCAAAAATCGCAGATGACATGTTTGTTATAAGCCCAAATCAAGCATAGATGTTTTGGTTCCATCTCAATAGAAAAAGGACGAATAAGCTTCGATTGCTCTTTCGGTGTTCATTCACCCACAAATAGCAAAGCGAAGTGTAATAAGCCTAAAGAAAGCCAAACAGGTTATTTTGGTTTCCAACTACATAGAAAGAAGAATCTTGGATTGCGCTTACTTCATGTCGTGTTCTTTGCTGTTAATGCACATTGACACAGAAATCGCAAAGTGTGTGTAATGAGACCAAAATAACACAGCACCATTTTTTCGCTTCCATATGCGTAGAAAGAAGACGAATAAGCTTTGATTGGGCTTTTTTCAATTCGCATGGTGTTATTTGGGTGTGCACCAGAATCACCCCAAACGAAAGCAAAAAGGTTTTTTGGGTTCCATCTACATAAAAAGAAATAAATAAAGACACGGGACACAATATTTAAGGTTAATGCAGTGTTTCCCAACCACTGTTCCGCGGCACACTAGAGATGTTGCCTGGTGTGCCGAGGGAAAAATTAAAAAATTCGAAAGATTTTTTTTATAAGTCAAATTTTCGATTGGGGCGCCCTCACTAGATGACCCCTGGGGTTCCCTCCCTCCCTCCCGCTCTGCGCCTCCCTCCTCCTCCTCCTCCTCCTCCTCCGGGGAGGCCCGTCCTGGCTCTCGGCCAAGGCTTGGCGGCTGCCACTCACTCACTCGCTCGCCCACCCGTCCCTCCATCCCTGCACCCGGCCTCTCCCCCTCCGTCCCCGGCGCGGGGGCTGCCGGGATCCGTAGTCCCCTCGCCCTTGGGCTCCGCGCCCGCGCGGGGTGCACAAACTACGTTTCCCAGCGTGGCCTGGCGGGCCGGGCGTTTTGTTTGAAGCGCTCTTCTCCCGGCCATGGAATGAGCGCGGCGGCGGCGGCCGGGCGGGCAGGGGCTCTTCCGCGCGGACCCCGCGCAGCCTGCCTGCGCCCCCGCGGAGATCGGGTGGCAGGATGGAGCCCGGGGATCCCCGCGGAGGCGGAGCGGCGGAGGCGGAGGCTGCCCCCCAGGTAGGGCTGCGTCGGGGGGGGGGGTTATTTTTGCAATGCTGCATCCGCGCTGGAGGGGACGCATCGGACCGCGGGGAGACCCCTTGGCGTGCGTGCAAGGCAATGCATGTGTGCAGGCGTTGCATGGAGTGCAGTACAATGCAATGGCAACGCGGCGCCCTGCATGCATGCATGCAACTTCCACCGGCGCTCCGGACTTGGCAGGTGAGGGGGGTCCCCAGTGGGCGGCAGAGAGAGCCGGGAGGGCGAAGGGGAGCCGGGGGGAGCAGCGCTGCTCCCCGAGCTGAGCCCGGGGAGAAACTTCAGCGTCGTTGCGCCGGGTGTTGGAAGCGGAGGCTGGCGGGGGCCCCTCACCTGCAAAACCTGGTCGCCTCTCATATATTTCGTGCATTGCATTCATCGCCCGCTTTCTCCTCCAAGGAGCTCCCGGGGGCGCGCGTGGTTCTCCCCGTGTTATCCTCGCAACAACAGCCCTGCGAGGTGGGTCAGGCGAGTGGCCCAAGGGAGCACCCAGGGATTGTCCTGGCCAGGTGGGGTGATTTGAACCCTGCTCTCTGCCCGGTCTTCGTCCTCATTTAGCCCCCACATGTGCATGACTGTGCATGACTGAGGTTTTTCCCCCTCGTCTTGGCTATGGTGTGAGTCTGTGCTGTTAATTAATGGGGTTCTGCCTTCGGAGAAGATGAGCCAGCCCTCAAGGAGGTGATTATGTAATTTGCTAGCAATTCATGTCCCTCCTGGCGTGACGCTGCGCGCTGACGTCACGGGGCTGTAATGGTGGTGTGCCTCGAGATTTTTTTCATGAAACAAGTGTGCCTTTGCCCAAAAAAGGTTGGGAAACACTGGGTTAATGAGCATAAAAAAGGCCACAACTTTATTGATTACAGAATTGAAAGGTATTGGCCTTAGGCATTGGCTCCTATCGACTACCCGGCATGGAGACCGGGAAGGGTTAACCACCAGCCGTGGGAGTCCTGTTGAAGTACACCAACTAAGATCCCACGGGTGTCACTGCTCGGGGGCGTGCCGGAGGCCCTTACCTTCCTAGGTTTCGGACAAGGCAACGCCCCCCGGAGTCCTCTACTGGACTACCCATTTTCATTGGGGGAAGGTGATGGCGCTTCCTTCCCCCCTCATTTGCATAACAATTACCCCTGCCAATGCCTAACCGCCAATACCGAGAAGTTGTGACGTTTGCTACGAGGTAGGCGAAAAAACCAAAAGGCTGGAAGTGCACCAAGTTGGAAAAATTCCTACCAGGCCCCTTGCGGCGACCAACCGAAGTCCATAGCAAGGTCATATCTAGCTAAGCCTAAAGGGTGGTTGGGATGGGATAACCGGTGAGCTGGAACGGGGCAAAGAGGGCGGTCCCCGGACATGCCTGGCCTTAAATGGGCTAGGCCCCGCCGCCCCGGCCCCACCAATTGGCGGGCAGGGTTGCCGGCATGCCCGGGGATTCCCCTGTTCTCGCGGGGGCAAAAGGCCAGCCCCCGCGAGTGGAGTGTGTGGGAGGGGTTAGCCCGCAACCCCCTCTCCTCTCTAGCTCGGAAATGGCTTTGCGTGGCAAGTCCCCTCCCCCATGTGAAATAAAGACACGGGACACATTATTTAAGGTTAATGGGCATAAAAAGGCCACAACTGTATTGATTACAGAATTGGAAGGTATTGGCCTTAGGCATTGGCTCCTATCGACTAACCGGCATGGAGACCGGGAAGGGTTGTCCACAAGCCGTGGGAGTCCTGTTGAAGTACGCCAACTAGGATCCCACGGGTGTCACCGCTCGGGGGCGTGCCGGAGGCCCTTACCTCCCTAGGTTTCGGACAAGGCAACGCCCCCCGGAGTCCTCTACCGGAATACCCATTTTCATTGGGGGAAGGTGATGGCGCTTCCTTCCCCCTCATTTGCATAACAATTACCCCTGCCAATGCCTAACCGCAAATCGAGCAAAGCTCGCCGCCAATACCTTCAAGCCTGTAACCAATCCGTAATCCCTGCTATGATGTCCCCCAACCAAATATCATTTCCAGCATCTGACAGATGCACGCCATCCCGTCTGTAGAGGGCCTTGTTGCTGTACTGGATGCCTGGGTGCCTAATGACGCACCCGTCCAGAGCCACCACTCTACGTTCCACAGCCCGTTCCAAGACCTTTCTTGCCTTGTTGATTCCAACCGGGCTCACACAATCCCTCCACGTCCTCCTCTCAAGCAGCGAGGACCACAAGATCGTAATGTTTGGGTAAGTCGCCATCAGATCAGCAAAATCGTCAAAAATGTTCCATCTCAAGTCAATAGCTTTGCGATACGCTAAGTCGTTTCCCCCCAACTGGACAACCAGGGCATCAGGTGGGCCCTCCGAGGCAGCTCTCGCCATCACGGCTGGCTTGAATTCGCTCCAGCGCATCCCTCTATGCGCTATCCACGCCAGCTCTACATTTGCAGGCAAGCTCAGATTTATACCCAAACCGGTGTTCATGGCACGATTCTTGGCCCAATGCACGATGCTGTGGCCCACCAGCCAAATGCGCACCCTCTTGTATTCTGAAAAGCAAACAGGCAGAAAACCACGGTCAGGAAACCCCACAGCTAGTCATAAATTCTTTCTCACATAAGCTCTGTATGCATTAGATCTCCACCGCCCCAAGTCCTTTATCCTGTCTGCTGAGAGCCCAAGGTGCACTGTAGTGGTTGCTGCCCCTATCCGAAAGGAGTGAGCCGCAAATTCGGCCGCGGACAGACCGCAAGCTGACAATGCCAAGCGCATCACCCGCGTAAACTGATGCCTGGCCAATAATAATAATAATAATAATAAATTTTATTTATATCCCGCCCTCCCCAGCCACAGCCGGGCTCAGGGCGGCTAACAACAATCAAATAATCAGTCAAATAATCACACAATCTAAAAATATTTCATTATAAAAATTAATTAAATCAAATTGATGGCAACCAATTAAGCAGAATTATGTGCAGGTTGCCAGAGGAGGGAGTCAGGCTGCGCCCTGACCAAAGGCCTGGCGGAACAACTCTGTCTTGCAGGCCCTGCGGAAAGATGTCAGGTCCCGCAGGGCCCTAGTCTCTTTTGACAGAGCATTCCACCAGTTTGGAGCTGCAGCCGAGAAGGCCCTGGCTCTAGTTGAGGCCAGCCTAACCTCTCTGAGGCCTGGGACCTTGAGGATGTTATTATTTGCAGACCGTAGGTTTCTCTGTGGGGCATACCAGGAGAGGCGGTCCCGTAGGTACGAGGGTCCTAGGCCGTATAGGGCTTTAAAGGTTAAAACCAGCACCTTAAACCTGATCCTGTACTCCACCGGGAGCCAGTGCAGCTGGTATAATACCGGATGAATGTGGTCTCGCAGCGAAGACCCCATAAGGAGTCTCGCCGCGGCATTCTGCACCCGCTGGAGTTTCTGGGTCAGTCTCAAGGGCAGCCCCACGTAGAGCGAGTTACAATAATCCAGTCTGGAGGTGACCGTCGCATGGATCACAGTGGCTAGGTCAGGACGAGAGAGATAAGGGGCCAACTGCTTAGCTTGGCGGAGATGAAAAAATGCCGCCTTTGTTATAGCTGTAATCTGCGACTCCATAGAAAGGGAGGTATCGAAGATTACACCCAAACTCTTAACGGCCGGTGCTGGCACTAATTGCACCCCCGCAAGAGATGGGAGTTGCCCCCTCGATCCCATATCGTCCCGCCCCAGCCAGAGGACCTCTGTCTTCGAAGGATTTAACTTCAACCGGCTCCCACGTAACCATCCAGCCACAGCTTCCAGACATCTGGTCAGTGTGTCTGGGGCCGAGTCAGGATGGCCATCCATCAACAGATAGAGTTGGGTGTCATCAGCATACTGATGGCAACCCAGCCCAAAACTCCGGACAAGCTGGGCGAGGGGGCGCATAAAGATGTTAAAAAGCATCGGGGAGAGAATTGCACCCTGAGGCACTCCACACACCAAGGAGTGGCGGGATGACAGTTCCCCCCCAAGCGCCACCCTCTGTCCCCGACCAGAGAGAAACGAGCGCAGCCATTGAAGGACTGTGCCCTGGATCCCCACGTCGGCAAGGCGGTGGTCCAGGAGTTCGTGATCGACCATGTCAAAGGCTGCTGACAGATCTAGAAGAATCAGCAGCCCTGACCCGCCTCGATCCAGCTGCCTGCGGAGATCATCTGTTAGGGCGACCAGAGCCGTCTCGGTCCCATGACCAGCGCGGAAGCCGGACTGGAATGGGTCCAGAGCAGATGTTTCATCCAGAAACCTACCAAGCTGTTCAGCAACCGCTCTCTCAATCACCTTACCCAGGAATGGAAGATTCGAGACCGGGCGGTAATTGGATAGATCTGAGGGATCTAATGATGTTTTCTTTAAGAGCGGACGCACCACCGCCTCCTTCAGTTCCCCTGGGAATATCCCGGTGCCAAGGGACAAATTGATGATATCCCCCAGGGGGCCCCGCACCTCGTCTGGACACGCTCTAATCAGCCATGACGGGCACGGGTCAAGAGGACAGGTGGTGGGCTTTCCAGCTTGGAGGAATCTGTCCACATCGGCTGGAGATATCCGGTCAAAGTGGTCCAATACTGGACCCGAGGACAGTCGAGGGGCCTCCAGTTCCTTTATTGTATCCAAATTGGCAGGGAGGTCATGGCGGAGCAACAGGACCTTCTCCGCAAAAAAGCTCGCAAATGCCTCACAGCTGTGTGTCAGATTGTTATTTAAATTTGGCTGTCCTTCAAGGGACGTTAAAGACCGAATTATACTAAATAATTGCGCCGGGCGAGAGCTAGCGGATGCAATGGAGGCCGAGAAGTAAGACTTCTTAGCAGCCTTCACTGCCATCTCATAGGTTTTCATAAAAACCCTATAAGATGTTCTTGAGGCTCCGTCACGGGCACCCCGCCATACTCGCTCTAGCCGTCTGAGGTCCCGCTTCATTTTCCGAAGCTCCTCGGTAAACCAGGGAGCCCGGTTTCTGCGGGGTCGCAGAGGGCGCTTAGGTGCGATCTCATCGATGGCTGCCAGGAGCTGGGTATTCCAGCCCTCAACAAGCTCAGTCAATGAGTCGCCAGGGGGAGCAAGGTCCCGCAAGGCTTGACGGAATCTATCCGGGTCCATCAGCCTCCGCGGGCGAGCCCAAATCGGCTCGCCACCTAAGCAGGGTGGGGGTGGAAAGTCAATCCTGGCTTTCAGAGCGTAGTGATCAGACCATGGCACCTTCATCGAAGGAGACATGATCACATCTATACCGGCGCCAAAGATCAAATCCAGCGTGTGGCCTGCTTGATGTGTGGGGCCCGAAACAAACTGGGAGAGCCCTAGTGTCGCCATGGAAGACACCAGGTCCAGAGCCTGTGAGGAGGGAGTGGCATCAGCGTGGAAGTTGAAGTCTCCCAATACCAATAGGTTAGGGAACTCCAAGGCCCAGCCGGCCACCGCCTCCAGCAGGCCTGACAGGGTGGCTGCTGGTGCGCTAGGTGGCCGGTACACCAGCCAGACAGCCAAGCTCTCCTCGGAGCCCCACACTAGGCCAACACATTCAATGCCGGGGATCGATGGCGATGGTAGAGCCCTGAAAGAACAATTTTCCCGGATTAATACTGCCACCCCTCCCCCCCGGCCCACAGTCCGTGACTGGTGGAGGACGGAGAAACCCGGGGGCGCCATCTCTCGTAAGGTAACAGTTACCCCTTCGCGCACCCAGGTCTCCGTCACACAAGCCAGGTCAACTCCCTGCGAGATAAAGAAATCTCGCAGGGTAGCGGTTTTGTTGCCTATAGACCTGGCATTGCACAACACCAGTGAAGGAGGTGAGTAATCCTTGCTCACCCTACCCTCGTCTCTCGGGATGGGGCGCAGATTGGAAGGGGTACGAGCGTATCCATATCTCGATCCCCTTCGCCTATAACATCTGCCCCCACCGCCATACCTCCCTCGCCCCTCCACGGTCGCAATCCCAAGCCTCATACTAACCTCCATTTACAAATAGAAAACAAAACAACCAAAACAATTATGCCCAAACAAAACCAATCCCCGCCCCACTCAGTGTCCAACCCCAAAAACAAAGCAAAATGGAACAAACAAAAATACATAAATAAAAACCACCATTCACGGTGGTACAACAAGTAAACAATAAAAGCACCTTTAAAACACCTTAAAATATATAAAAACATCTTTAACATTTGCAGCAGATAATGAAATAATATAATATTATAAAAAACAACAACCCCCATTTAAGGTGCTGCAAATTAAAAGCAATTAAAACATTTAAAACTATTTTGTCCATTGCTGCCGGTAGCTGCTCTGTCCTCTAAACTGTGATGGTAGTGCAGGCCCCGCCCCCCTAGGCCGGATGGAGTTGGCAGGAGAGGGAGCGGTCTTCCCAACACTCACGCAAGCAGCAGCAGCACCAGTCGTGTCCCGGAGGCCTCTCCCTGGCCTCTTATGCTGTGGCGATGAATGCAGGCCCCGCCCCCTAGGCCAGATGGAGTTGGCAGAAAGGGAGCGGTCCTCCCAACACTCACGCAAGCAGCAGCACCAGCAGTCGTGTCCCGGAGGCCTCTCCCTGGCCTCTTATGCTGTGGCAATGAATGCAGGCCCCGCCCCCTAGGCCAGATGGAGTTGGCAGAAAGGGAGCGGTCCTCCCAACACTCACGCAAGCAGCAGCACCAGCAGTCGTGTCCTGGAGGCCTCTCCCAGACCTCTTATGCTGTGGCGATGAATGCAGGCCCCGCCCCCTAGGCCAGATGGAGTTGGCAGAAAGGGAGCGGTCCTCCCAACACTCACGCAAGCAGCAGCACCAGCAGTCGTGTCCCGGAGGCCTCTCCCAGACCTCTTATGCTGTGGCGATGAATGCAGGCCCCGCCCCCTAGGCCAGATGGAGTTGGCAGAAAGGGAGCGGTCCTCCCAACACTCACGCAAGCAGCAGCACCAGCAGTCGATCCATCCGCGTGAATAAATAGGGGGCCGGGGCTACTGGGTCTTAAGTAGAGGAAACGCCTCGTATCCCTCACCGGGCAGGGACCACTAGCCTGTGCAGCTGGTAGCCGAAGGAGGGCCCCTCTGCCCTGTTGGTCCGTCTTAGAGCTCCGTACTTGAACCATCAGGTCAGTCTCTGATAGGGTCAGATCACTTAACAGGATGCCCCTCTGGCCGTGGGCAACCCCTCCCTCGCAGACTACCTCACCTATGCGCAGGGCGCCAAAGAAGGCTACGGAATAAGCGGCAGAGAATAGGCGCGCTTCATATTTTGACCAGCATATTTCTCGTAATTTTTTGTGTATCTGGGTCAAAATATCATACGTTATGGGCCTCCTCTTGTCAGAGCTGGGGGGCTGTAGCTGGCGCCAGCCCTCTAAGGTCTTACGCACGATAAATTGTGCGCACGGGTCGATGGCGAAAAAGGCTTTACAAAAATAGGAAATCCCCGCGGACTGAATATTGAGAGTCTTTGGTGCCCTGCCCAGCTCCTTCAGATGGGTTAAGTAGTGGAGGACCTCCCTTGTTGAGGGAATGGAATTCTGCTTTGCGCTGGGTATACTGCTGCGGAACTTTAAAAAGTCAGCCCAAGCCTTCTTGTATGATCTCATTGTGGAAGGGGCAACTGCACCGAATACTCCCTTCATCATTTCCTGCTCCCAAGGCTCCAGAGATGCTCCGGGAAAGGCATTGATGATTGTTCCGCTTCCGGCGCTAATGAGCAAAAGCGCTCCATCTGAAAACGAGACAGAGCATCCATGATGTCATTATTAATGCCAGGTACGAATTTGGCTGAAAAATATATATTCTGCTCCAAACACAGGAGGACGAAGGACCGTAACAAGTTACCCACCCTGGTGGAGCGCGCGGACTGCTGAGAAAGAACCGCTACCACTGCCTGGTTATCTGTGTTGAAACAAACCCTATGGTTGCGGAACTGCTCCGACCAAAGATGTACTGCCACCACGATAGGGAAAAATTCCAAGAATGTAAGGTCCCGAGTAATGGGCTGGCCCTGCCAGTCTGCAGGCCACTTTTTGGCACGCCACTGGCCCCTGAAGTAAACCCCGAAACCCAAGGAACCTGCTGAACTTGGAAATCAGCGTTGAGCGCCATGGAGTCTTGCCACAAGGATATACCGTTGTACTTGTCGAGGAACTGTAACCAAACTCCCAGATCTGCCTTAACTTCTTTGGAGAGGCGCACCCTATGCTGTGGTGCCCTGAGACCAGTGGCCAATCTGGCCAGGCGGCCACAAAAGGGGCGGCCCGGCGCCACTACCCTACAGGCGAAATTTAGGTGGCCTAGCAGGGACTGAACTTGCCTTAAGGTAACCTTCCTCAGGGGTAGCAGCTGCTGTATCAGTGCTTTAAGAGCGATCAATTTATTCTCGGGCAGTCTAGAGGTCTGGGCCACGGTATCTAACTCGATGCCCAAGTAGACAATAGAGGTGGCTGGACCCTCCGTCTTTTCGGCGGCTAGCGGCACCCCTAGCTCACCAGCTAAAGCCGTGAAGGCCTCCAAGAGGGTGGAGCATCGCTGCCTGTTATCTGCCACCAAAATAAAATCATCAAGACAATGCGACACGCCCAACGACCCTGTCCTGAAGCGTAGGGCCCAGTCCAAAAACGTACTAAACGACTCAAAGGCTGAGCAAGCCACGGAACAACCCATCGGCATTGTTTTGTCAATGAAATACGCTCCGTCAAATCTAAAGCCCAACCAACGGAAATCAGCCGGGTGGACGGGAAGGAGGCGGAATGCCGACTCGATGATGCATTTGGCTAGAAGTGCCCCCTGCCCAAATCGCCGAATCATTTTCACTGCTTGGTCAAAGGAGGCGTATTTTACTGTACAAAGCTCCTGGGGGATCGCATCATTGACAGAGCCTCCCCTTGGGTGGGAAAGGTTGTGTATCATGCGGAATTCCCCTGGGGTCTTCTTTAGTACAATGCCCAGAGGGGATAGGTGAAGTCCTTCAAAGGGGGGTTCGGCAAAGGGGCCTGCCACCCTCCCTGCCTTGATTTCCTTCTCTATCTTTTTTCTAACTATCTCTGGTCTTTCCTTAACAGACTTTTGATTTTGTGGGTTCCCGGTGTTGGGGGGGAAGCCACGGGGATTCTGAACCCCTTGGAGAACCCCTCCCAAAGGTATTGTGCAGCTGTTCGATCGGGATACTGGTCCAGTAAGGTTTTGAGGGGCTGAAGTTTGATGGGGGAGGAGGCTAAACCCAGGTGCAAGTTACTGGCGGTTACCAGGCCCCTGGCGGGTGGATCCGGGGGCACCCCTGTTATTGTTGTGGAAGAACCCCCGCCCCCCGAAAGGGCTACTGTTTGTTCTTGAAGCAGGCAGAGGCGGGGTGGTTACCCCAGCACCGCTCACATTCATGCAGATACTTACAGGAGGGTCGCGAGCATACACCCCTGTTGTACTCCCAGCACTGACGGCGCCGCTTCACCTCTGTCTTACCCGCCTTGGATGAGTCCTGATTTTTCTTTTCGATGTAGGGATTGACGTCCTCGCCCCAGTAATTAGGATCCGTTAGATCCCAGTGGGTGGAAGGCAGGAGAGAAGCGTTTCTACGGAAATTCTCATTGTACGTTAAAGCGGCATTTTCTCCCGCGAGAGCATGTGCCCTCCTCACGTGAGCCAGATAAGCAACCAAATCCATGGAGCGCCGAGGATAAGCTGCACACACAACTCCCATGAAAACCTGGTACCCATCCAACCAATTCTCAAAGGTGCGCTCTGCCCTAGGCGTCCTGTACCTCCGCTTACCATAGGACCGCCTCTTTTCCCCTTTTAGAATCATAGACTCAAAGAATCATAGAGTTGGAAGAGACCACAAGGGCCATCGAGTCCAACCCCCTGCCAAGCAGGAAACACCATCAGAGCACTCCTGACATATGGTTGTCAAGCCTCTGCTTAAAGACCTCCAAAGAAGGAGACTCCACCACACTCCTTGGCAGCAAATTCCACTGTCGAACAGCTCTTACTGTCAGGAAGTTCTTCCTAATGTTTAGGTGGAATCTTCTTTCTTGTAGTTTGGATCCATTGCTCCGTGTCCGCTTCTCTGGAGCAGCAGAAAACAACCTTTCTCCCTCCTCTATGTGACATCCTTTTATATATTTGAACATGGCTATCATATCACCCCTTAACCTCCTCTTCTCCAGGCTAAACATGCCCAGCTCCCTTAGCCGTTCCTCATAAGGCATCGTTTCCAGGCCTTTGAACATTTTAGTTGCCCTCCTCTGGACACATTCCAGTTTGTCAGTGTCCTTCTTGAATTGTGGTGCCCAGAACTGGACACAGTACTCTAGGTGAGGTCTGACCAGAGCAGAATACAGTGGCACTATTACTTCCCTTGATCTAGATGCTATACTCCTATTGATGCAGCCCAGAATTGCATTGGCTTTTTTAGCTGCCACGTCACACTGTTGGCTCATGTCAAGTTTGTGGTCAACCAAGACTCCTAGATCCTTTTCACATGTACTGCTCTCAAGCAAGGTGTCACCCATCTTGTATTTGTGCCTCTCATTTTTTTTTTGCCCAAGTGCAATACTTTACATTTCTCCCTGTTAAAATTCATCTTGTTTGTTTTTGCCCAGTTCTCTAATCTGTCAAGGTCGTTTTGAAGTGTGATCCTGTCCTCTGGGGTGTTAGCCACCCCTCCCAGTTTGGTGTCATCTGCAAATTTGATCAGGATGCCCTTGAGTCCATCATCCAAGCCGTTGATAAAGATGTTGAATAAGACCGGGCCCAAGACAGAACCCTGTGGCACCCCACTAGTCACTCTTCTCCAGGATGAAGAGGAACCATTGATGAGCACCCTTTGGGTTCAGTCAGTCAGCCAGTTACAAATCCACTGAGTGGTAGCATAGTCAAGACCGCATTTTACCAGTTTCTTTACAAGAATATCATGGGGCACCTTGTCAAATGCCTTGCTGAAATCAAGGTAGGCTACATCCACTGCGTTCCCTTCATCTACCAGGCTTGTAATTCTGTCAAAAAATGAGATCAGGTTAGTCTGACATGACTTATTTTTCAGAAATCCATGCTGACTATTGGTGATCACAGCATTCCTTTCTAGGTGCTCACAGACTGTTTGCTTAATGATCTGCTCCAGAATCTTCCCTGGTATTGATGTCAGACTGACTGGGCGGTAATTATTTGGGTCCTCTCTTTTCCCCTTTTTGAAAATAGGGACAACATTTGCCCTCCTCCAGTCTGCCGGGACTTCGCCTGTTCTCCAGGAATTCTCAAAGATGACTGCCAGTGGTTCTGAGATCGCATCTGCCAGTTCTTTTAATACTCTTGGATGAAGTTCATCTGGCCCTGGAGACTTGAATACATCTAAACTAGCCAAGTATTCTTGTACTATCTCCTTAGTTATTCTGGGCTGTGTTTCCTTTGCTGAATCATTTGCTCCAAATTCTTCAGGTCGGGCATTGTTTTCTTTATCGGAGAAGACTGAGGCAAAGAAGGCATTGAGGAGTTCAGCCCTTTCTGTGTCCCCTGTTTGCATTTCACCATCTTCTCCTCTGAGTGACCCCACTGTTTCTTTGTTCTTCCTTTTGCTACGAACATACCCATAAAAGCCTTTGTTCTTGCTTTTAACCTCTCTAGCAAGCCTGAGTTCATTCTGTGCTTTAGCTTTTCTGACTTTGTGTCTACACGTGCTGGCTATTTGTTTGAATTCCTCTTTGGTGGTTTCCCCCCTTTTCCATTTTTTGTACACATCCTTTTTTAATCTTAATTCAGTTAAAAGTTCTTTAGATAGCCACCCTGGCTTCTTTAGGCACCTTCCATGTTTCCGTCTCATTGGTATTGCCTGACGTTGTGCTTTTACTATCTCCCTCTTAACAAACTCCCAGCCACCATGAACCCCCTTTCTTTTTAGTATTGCTGTCCATGGGATCTCACTCAGCACTTCCCTAAGTTTTATGAAGTCGGCTTTCTTAAAGTCAAGAAATTGAGTCCTTGGCTGCTCCTTTCCGCTGTATAGTAAACTTCAGAAGAGCATGATCACTCGCGCCTAATGATCCTTCCACTTCTACCCCACTAACCAGGTCATCAACATTGGTTAGGACCAGATCTAAAATGGCTGTTCCTCTTGTTGCTTCTCCCACTTTCTGGACAATGAAGTTGTCTGCAAGGCCAGTGAGGAATCTGTTGACCTTATGCTCTTGGCTGAGTTTGACATCCAACAAATATCCGGGTAATTGAAGTCCCCCATTACTACTATCTCCCTTCCTTTTGCATGCTTGGCCATCTGTTCCAGGAAGGCATCATCTATGTCCTCCGTTTGGCTTGGGGATCTATAGTAAACTCCCACAATGAGATCTCTGTTATTCTTCTCTCCCTTAATTTTGACCCAAATGCTCTCACTTTGGCTTTGAGGTTCTAAATCTTGGATCTCTTCACAGGTATACACATCCCTGACATATAACGCCACTCCTCCTCCTTTCTTGTTTGGTCTGTTTCTCTGAAATAGATTGTATCCCCCCATTTTTACATTCCAATCGTGGGACTTATCCCACCAGGTTTCAGTGATGCCTATTATGTCATATTTAGTTTGCTGTACCAAGAGCTCAAGCTCATCTTGTTTATTTCCCATGCTTTGCGCATTAGTGTACAGACATTGAAGTCCATTAATCATTCCCCCGTGTCTCTTATTTAAGGATTTTTTCCTCCCACCACTAGGTCTGCGTGCTGTTTGCTCCATTTGGTCTATGACATTTGGATGATCATCTTCATCAATTGATAGACTCCTACCTTCAGGAGCACTGTCTCCCTCCCCCACATTAGTTAGTTTTCCTGTCAATTTGGTTGGAGGGAGAAGGGTAAACATGTCCACGTAATCTCCATTGAGGATCTTATTCCTCTTCTTCTGGGACAAATGGTTCCCCAATATAAAATCAGTGGATTGATTGGTAGCAACTTTTACATCCTCCACCAATGCCCCATCCTTCCATGCCAGTACACCATTGAAGGTCTTACGATGGGAATTGGCCCTCCTTTCATGCGCCCAAAGTGGGATTATCTTCCCCCAAGCCCCAGTAGCTATCCATGGGGCCCTCGCTATCCGAATCAGAGGATGGCGTACCTGACTCATCCTCGGTCTCTGACTGCTTACTTCTCTTCTTCTTAGAGGACGTGTGCTTCCTCTTGGACTTCCTCTTCCCACCTTGGACATCAACGTTGGCTGGGGTCGCACTTGCCGCTGGCTGAGGGGTGGGAGGTTCAATGTGCTCATCCTCCAGGGCGGAACCCGCGCTGTCCTCGGTAGAGCTGTGCTGGGGCTGCTGTTCCTGAAACACACTAGGAATGTCTACAATTTGTGAGACGGCGTTACCGCTGGCACCCTTGGCGGTGGCCTTCCCCTTGCCGGAACCTTAGCCGGCGCCCTTCCTTTGCCTATGCTTTGGTTTGTTTTCTTAGCCATGGCTGCCTGTGCACGGGTATTTGGGCGACCTGTATTCGCCGTTTCTGACTGGTTGCTGCCCCCTGCAATGACGGGGATGTCCTGTTGAACTTGGTAGCTAGAAGGAGTGTCGGGTATCACCTCCTGTGACAGTTCCGGGGCTGGAAGCGCCAAAGCCCCCCTAGGCCTACACTGTCTGTAAAATGTTTCAAACGCCATGAAAAATTGGGCGAAGGCTTGAGGGTCGCAAGGCATGGCCGGCACTTGAGCGCCCCCATTGCCTGCGGGGGGTGCCAGCTGATTGGCGGAAGTGGATGCCTGCTGGTCTCCACCGGAAGCCATTTCAAACTGAATCGTGAACTGGAACCACTAAGGTATTCGCCTAGCAATTTAAAATTGCCTACCTAGGAGGTCCGTGTACCCCCTTACCCGTTCAGTATCACCTGCGCTGACTTAAATGCAATCGCAATCCACTGTCCGTGATCAGCAACACGGCCAAGAATTACCTAGCTCAGTATTGTCAACGCTGTCTAGCTTGCACTTGATTATGGGATTGCTAATTGCACCCAGTTCAGTATTATCAACACTGGCCTAGCTATTAACTAACCTTGAAGAGGTTGGCTAAACCTAGTTCAGTATTAACCACGCTGTCTCAGTCAGTATTAACCACACTGACTTAGGTCTAACCTAATTTCAGTAAGGCTCGGTGTGCCCTAATTTGGTCTATATGAAAATAATGGCTATATAATTAGCTCTAAAATGAACACAGTGTTATTTGAATTTAACCTCTCACTACGCAATAAACAAAACAGGGCAGCCTTTCCTCAAAAGGCAGGAGCCAGAATCACCAAACCCATTTCAATGGGCAATACTCAAAACAATGCAATCCAGTTACACAGGTAGGAACCAAAGAAAATAATTGTTTATTTCTCTATTTATTATTTATCTATAACAACTATGAATTGACTATACTAAATTATGAAACTTAATGCCTAGGCAGAGCCCGCGAGCAGAATGAGATAATTTGAATTCACCCTTTACTAAACCCCATAAATCGCCTCTGCGTTAAATTAGAATATTATTTAAAGGGGTAAAGAGATGAGATCACTTGTCAATTAAACTGCCCAATAAAGCACTTCAATTAAATTTTGTCTGATCGAAGGCAGGCACTTAATAGATCTGTTAATTAATTATATTTTCATTTATACGTGACCTTCAATTAAATTTGTTTTATCCAGGGCTTTAGTTTAAATAGATCTGTTGATTAATTAGATTTCCGGATTAAAGTGCCCTGGAGCGCCAGGCACCTTGCATAAATCACCCTAATGCCTGTGAAGACGCTGCTAAAAGTTGCCGGCACGCCCGGGGATTCCCCTGTTCTCGCGGGGGCAAAAGGCAAGCACCTGCGAGTGGAGTGTGTGGGAGGGGTTAGCCCGCAACCCCCTCTCCTCTCTAGCTCGGAAATGGCTTTGCGCTTACTTCATGTCGTGTTCTTTGCTGTTAATGCACATTGACACAGAAATCGTAAAGTGTGTGTGTCAGAGCTGCCCGAGGTCCCAGCTCACAAAGGACCAACACCAGTCCGTTGTTATATACAAAAGTCTTTATTGAAGTTCAGTTTCATCTTCACAACCGTAGCGCACAGCTCTACGTCTGAAACTCTAGACCGTCGAAGCCCCGTCTGAATCTCCTCCCCCCAGACACCAGTTTAAGACTCTAGCCTTGCTCCACCTCTTCCTTTGCTCTTTCCTCCTCTGGCTCCGCCTGTCAGCTGGGGTCTCGCCCTTCCTAGACTCATCTGACGCTGAGTCCCCTGAGTCTTCCCCCTGCCTCCGGCGGGCTTTAGGACCTGCCTCCCAATCCGGGTTTTCTGCTGTCCCCCGCGCCTGTACATTCGAACTTGGCGCGCGCGCACAGCCGGCAACCTTCCTCCTGACCGTTACACTGCTCCTGTCACTGCTTCCCCCTTCTGGGAGGCTAGCTGGACCTGACCTCCCCTCCGTTCCCCCACTCTCCGATAGAGGCATGGTCAGCCCTGACTCATCTTCTATCCCTGCTGGAGGAGACGCTGGTCCTGACACCTGGGACTCTTCCCCCCCACTACGCTCTGGTGGGGAAGCTGGTCCTGATCTCCCGCTGCTGCTTTGGGAGTCCCCGCTGGCCCCTTGTTTCTGGTGTGTTCCCCCTGGGACCCCCCCTTGCCCTGACCATCGGCGCCTCCTTCTGGGAATCTTCTGATTCGCTGGAGAAGCTCATGGAATCTCTCGGGTCGCTGTCATACTCCCCTACGCTGCCCTCAGATTCTTCCCCTTTGCTCTCCATTTCCTCTCTCCCCTGTACCTCTGTTCCTGAGCCCCTGACATCCATCCCCCCCCTCGAAGCCCCCCTTCCCCCCTCCTCCCCTTCGGGTGCGGGTTCCGGGTGCTCCAGTGCTGTGGGGGTGAGTGCGGGATACCGTTCCTTCCCCCTGGTGTGTAGCCAGCCAGCTGGATCTGGCCAGCCCGTAATGGGCTCGTGGACGTCGATCTCCTCTGCTTCCATCTCTCTGCATTCGTGTTCGAACCCAAGGTCCTCCCCCAACACGTCCATGTCCGTCTCTCCCCCTGTTACCTCGGGTGATGCTGCGTGCCAGGGCCCCCTTAGCAGTTCCCTGCTCCACCCCACCTCCGGTTGATTGTCCCACCAATAAGAGCGGTCCGTGGCAGACCCCGAGAGTCATCCCTCTGGGGAGCTTGTGTCTGGCGCCGTTTCCTCAGCTGATGAGAACCCCTGGAACGTGCTGGCTGAAAGTGTGGGTGTGAAAAGCCAGTCGTCGAAATAATCTGCCGGCATAGGTCTGTGCGGGAAGAGTGCATGGAACTCGTCTTTGAGGTTGTGCTCCTCCAAGGCATAGTCCGGTACCCACCTGTTGGCGCTGGCCGGGGTACCTTCCCTGGCGAAGAGATATTCAACTCCCTCTTCCCCCCATCTCGAGTCTAAAATCTCCGTGACCTTGTTGAGTGGCGCCGCCCTCGTGGACTCCTCCCCCGTTGGTGATTTTCTGAGTGGATGTGGTGCGGTCCCTGGCGCCTGAAACCTGTGGGGTTCTTTGTAGGGTGTGAGCACTGACCTATGAAATACCGGGTGCATTCTGGAGCCCTCCGGGAGTGTTAACCGGAAGGCCACTGGGTTGATTTGTGCCTCGACTTGGTAAGGCCCTAGCTGCTTGTGTCTGAGCTTCTTCTTAGTTAACGTTCTGGCCGGCACTGCCTGGGCCGCTAACCAGACCCAGTCCCCCACCTGGATGTCTTCCCCGACTCTCCTGTGCCTGTCTGCCTGCATTTTGTAGGCGTGTTTTGCTAGTTCTAAGTGCCTTCGGAGTTGGTCGTGGACCTCCTGCAACTCTGCTGCCAAGTGCTCTGCACCCCGTGGCTCCCCCTCCCCCTTCGTCTCTAACCCCGGGAAGGTTCTGGGATGCCGCCCATTGTTGGCAAAGAACGGTGTCACCCCTGTAGACCCGTGCTTCGTGTTGTTGTAGGCAAACTCGACCAGCGGTAGGTAGTCCACCCAGGTCGAGGGCTGTTGATTCGCGTAGCATCGCAGGTACTGCTGCATGATGGCGTTGACCCTCTCCGCCTGCCCATTGGTCTGCGGGTGTCGTGCCGATGCTAAGTTGATCTTGACGTTCAGGATGCCCAGCAGCTTCTGCCAGAAGCTCGAGACGAATTGGCGACCCCGGTAGGACAGGATGGACCGTGGTAAGCCGTGAACTTTGAACTCGTGGTCTATGAACAGTTTGGCAGTCTGTTTCGCTGTGGCCACCTTCGCGCAAGGAATGAAGTGCACCATCTTGGTGACCGGCAGTACGTCTTCAGACATGGAATACAGTTTTCCAGTCGGCAGCGTCGCCCCCGGTAGGAGGTCAATCGCGCAGTCGTAGGGCCGGTGGGGAGGCAGCTTGTCCGCTTCCTTCTCGCAGAAGACCTCCAAAAACGCCTTGTACTTGTTGGGTACTGCCTGCACCATGCCTAGGTGTAGCTGTGGTTCATCCCCTTGTCCCTCCTCTTCCTGGCTGGTTCGGATGCAGTGTTCTGCGCAGTAGGAGGAGCAGAAGGTTAAGTTCCGCTGGTACCATGCTAATGCCGGGCTGTGTCTATCCAGCCAACTCATGCCCACCACATTATGGGCGTGTCCGACAGGTGGGTGACATTGAAGCTGATGACTTCGCGGTGATTTCCAATTTGCATTACCAGAGGCGGTGTTTGCTGCACCACCTGTCCACCCAGCAGCTTCCTGCCATCGACCGTGACGACGTTTAGGGGCATCGTGGCTGGTAGGAGCGCTATGCAATGTAGCCTGATGAAGTCCACTCCTATAAAGTCTGCATTACTACCATAGTCAATGGTAATAGGGACTTCCAGGGTGATTCCATTTGGCAGCTGGAGTGATGCGGTGAGTTGCACCACTGGTTTGGGTGGGAGGGGGTCTGTGGGCTGCAAAATCTCTGGGGACTGCTTCACTGACTCGCCTGGCTGGGTCCCAGTGCCTCTGCCTCCAGCCAGGCTTCGTCGTTTCCCTGCAGCTGTTCCCCCTGCTGAACTGCTCCCCGTACTGTTGCTAAGGCTGCAGTGTGCTTCTGGATCCTCTGGGGACACTCTTTGGTCATGTGCAGTGCACTGTTGCAGATATAACACTTCCTGCTCCCTCTAGGAGCCTTCGTCTTGACTGCTCCCGGTGTTTGGGCTCTGGTCGCTGTCTGAGCCCTGGCATCACCTATCTCCATCGGCTCTTCTCCCCCCCCCCCAGTGGAGGCGTGGATTGCGCGCGCCCTGGCTCTCTGGGAAGGAAGGGAGTTGTTTGGCTGGCGTGCGTGCCATCCGTCTGTCATCCCTGCTCCAAGGGCGTTCTTCCAGGCACACCCCTATCGCCAGCGCCCTCTGGACGACTTCTGTGGTATTGGTAGGTCTCTCTCCCCTCGCCAGCTCATCTTTCACGGCTCCATTTAGCCCCTCCCAGAACAGATCCCTCACGTCAGCTGAGTCCTTCTCCCAGCCCAGCACATTTACTAACGCAAAAAAGCGGGAGTGATATTGTCTCACCGTGGCTTTGCCCTGCGTCAGCCCGTGCATTTCCCTCCTGGCCACATCCACATCTACCGTTGATTTAAGACAAGCGTCCATAGCTTTGATAAATGCGTTTGAATCCTGGAGGGCGGGATCATTTTCACGCCATAAATTGTGCAGCCACGATTTAGCTTCCCCATGCAGATGAGTGATTATGAACCCTACTTTTTCCTCCTCATCTCTAAAGTCTTTCCGAAGCAAATTGAGTGTGAAAACTATGTCTGCCCTGAAGTTAGGATACTGCTGCAGGTCCCCGTCGAAGTGGGCTACGATGCTGCCCCCCCCCTCTTCCCGAGGCCAACTCCCTCCGGCTTGGGTCCTGGCAGCCCCTCTTTGCCCAAACGTTCCCACCTGTCACTGCTTCCCCCTTCTGGGAGGCTAGCTGGACCTGACCTCCCCTCCGTTCCACCACTCTCCGATAGAGGCATGGTCAGCCCTGACTCATCTTCTCTCCCTGCTGGGGGAGACGCTGGTCCTGACACCTGGGACTCTTCCCCCCACTACGCTCTGGTGGGGAAGCTGGTCCTGATCTCCCGCTGCTGCTTTGGGAGTCCCCGCTGGCCCCTTGTTTCTGGTGTGTTCCCCCTGGGACCCCCCTTGCCCTGGCCATCGGCGCCTCCTTCTGGGAATCTTCTGATTCGCTGGAGAAGCTCATGGAATCTGACTGACCGAACCCAAAGAGTGCTCATCAATGGTTCCTCTTCATCCTGGAGAAGAGTGACTAGTGGGGTACCACAGGGTTCTGTCTTGGGCCCGGTCTTATTCAACATTTTTATCAACGACTTGGATTATGGACTCAAGGGCATCCTGATCAAATTTGCAGATGACACCAAACTGGGAGGGGTGGCTAACACCCCAGAGGACAGGATCACACTTCAAAATGACCTTGACAGATTAGAGAACTGGGCCAAAACAAACAAGATGAATTTTAACAGGGAGAAATGTAAAGTATTGCACTTGGGCAAAAAAAATGAGAGGCACAAATACAAGATGGGTGACACCTGGCTTGAGAGCAGTACATGTGAAAAGGATCTAGGAGTCTTGGTTGACCACAAACTTGACATGAGCCAACAGTGTGACGTGGCAGCTAAAAAAGCCAATGCAATTCTGGGCTGCATCAATAGGAGTATAGCATCTAGATCAAGGGAAGTAATAGTGCCACTGTATTCTGCTCTAGTCAGACCTCACCTGGAGTACTGTGTCCAGTTCTAGGCACCACAATTCAAGAAGGACACTGACAAACTGGAACGTGTCCAGAGGAGGGCAACCAAAATGGTCTAAGGTCTGGAAACGATGCCTTATGAGGAACGGCTAAGGGAGTTGGGCATGTTTAGCCTGGAGAAGAGGAGGTTAAGGGGTGATATGATAGCCATGTTAAAATATATAAAAGGATGTCACATAGAGGAGGGAGAAAGGTTGTTTTCTGCTGCTCCAGAGAAGCAGACACGGAGCCAAACTACAATGGATCCAAACTACAAGAAAGAAGATTCCACCTAAACATTAGGAAGAACTTCCTGACAGTAAGAGCTGTTCGACAGTGGAATTTGCTGCCAAGGAGTGTGGTGGAGTCTCCTACTTTGGAGGTCTTTAAGCAGAGGCTTGACAACCATATGTCAGGAGTGCTCTGATGGTGTTTCCTGCTTGGCAGGGGGTTGGACTCGATGGCCCTTGTGGTCTCTTCCAACTCTATGATTCTATGAATCTCTCGGGTCGCTGTCATACTCCCCTACGCTGCCCTCAGATTCTTCCCCTTCGCTCTCCATTTCCTCTCTCCCCTGTACCTCTGTTCCTGAGCCACTGACAGTGTGCAATGAGACCAAAAGAACACAACACCATCTTTTCGCTTCCATATGCATAGTAAGAAGACGAATATGCTTTGATTGGGCTTTTTTCAATTCGCATGGTGTTATTTGGGTGTGCGCTAGAGTCACCCCAAACGAAAGCAAAAAGGTGTTTTGGGTTCCATCTACATAAAAAGAAGATGATAAAGCTCTGATTGGGCTTATTTCAAATTGGTGTTTTGGGGGTTAGAATGCACATTCAACCAAAAATCGCAGATGACATATTTGTTATCAGCCCAAATCAAGCATAGGTGTTTTGGTTCCATCTCAATAGAAAAAGGACGAATAAGCTTCGATTGCCCTTTCGGTGTGCATTCACCCACAAATAGCAAAGCGAAGTGTAATAACCCCAAACAAAGCCAAACAGGTTGTTTTGGGTTCCAGCTACATAGAGAGAAGAATCTTGGATTTCGCTTACTTCAAGTCGTGTTCTTTGCTGTTAATGCACATTGACACAGAAATCGCAAAGTGTGTGTGTCAGAGAACTGACATCAGAGCATAGTGGAGAGGCGAGGCTCCCAGATTCTGCAGGAGAGGGGACTAGTAAGGGAAGAGAGAGAACGTCATTTGGGGAAGGAAGTCCAGGGGACACCAGGAAGAAGGGAGAGGCGGAGAGCAGCTCGGAGGCGAGGCTCCGAGACTCTTCCAGTGAAGTCAGTGGGGAGGGTGGAGGACCACCACTCGGCACGCCCACTCTGCGCAGAAGGCTTCCGCGCAGAGAGGCGAGGCGAATGTTGTCCGTTAAGGAATTCTTATGCTGGAGGAAATTTAGGAGACGCCCACTCACGGATTCTGCTAGCAACTGAGCAGCAGCGCCAAGGCTGCTCAGTCAGGGAAAGACACAACCGACACTAAGCAGTTTGGAACAGCTAGAGGTTTACACACAAGCAACCCCAATTCCCGTGACAGCAATCCGTGAGTCCCTTACGTTGCTTGTGTGCAAGAGGACCGGGATACAATCATGAGTCAAACCGGAGGAGCCGGCGCAGGAGAGGGGGCCAAAGGCGGACAGAGTCTGGAGGAGAGAAACTGAGACTTGGAGCAGCAACTGGCTCTACTAGCGGCGCGGCTGGATGAAAGGAGGACACATGATGCCCAGGGGAAGATTACCCCCATCGCAAGAAAGGTACCAGGACTTGTGCAGAAGTTTGGGGGCAACCCCAGAGATTATAACGTTTTTAAGACAGAAGTGCAGTATGCGCTGGAGCTGTAGTACGATGACTTTGCCCACGATGGGGGAAGAGTCGCTTTCGTGGTGGGGCACCTGGAGGGGCGGGCCAGAGATTGGGTTCGACCCTTAATGGCAGCGGAGAACGCGGCCTTGAGGGACCTGAGAAAGTTTTTTAGCGCGATGGATCACATGTTCTCGAGCGATGTTGAACTGAGCGTGACGCGCAAAGAACTGATGGGGTGCAAACAGGGGAACCAGTCAGTGAGAGAGTACTGGTTGAGATTTGCTATGCTGATCCATAAACTTGGGTGGGACCTGAGTTCGGAACCAGTACAAATGTTATTTGAGGAGGGCTTATCCCCTTGGGTGAGAGACGAACTTTCCCGCTCACCCCACCCGGAATCGATGGACCAGCTGACCAAGTTGGCACTCGCTGTAGGAGTCCGACAAGAGACGCTGTCAGAGCTGCCCGAGGTCCCAGCTCACAAAGGACCAACGCCAGTCCGTTGTTATATACAAAAGTCTTTATTGAAGTTCAGTTTCCCTTTCACATCAGCAGCGTGCAGCTCTACGTCTGAGACTCTAGACCGCTGAAGCTCCATCTGAGTCTCCTCCCCCCATACACCAGTTTAAGACCCTAGCCTTGCTCCACCTCTTCCTTTGCTCTTTCCTCCGCTGGCTCCGCCTGTCAGCTGGGTTTTCTCCCTTCCTAGACTCTTCTGACGCTGAATCCCCTGAGTCTTCCCCCTGCCTCCGGCGGGCTTTAGGACCTGGTTCCCGATCTGGGCTTTCTGCTGTCCCGCGCGCCTGTACATTTGAATTTGGCGCGCGCGCCCAGCCGGCAACCTTCCTCCTGACCGTTTCACTGCTCCTGTCACTGCTTCCCCCTTCGGGGGGGGGGGGCTAGCTGGACCTGACACCTGTGACTCTTCCCCCCCACTCTGCTCTGGTGGGGAAGCTGGTCCTGATCTCCAGCTGCTGCTTTGGGAGTCCCCGCTGGCCCCCTGTCTCTGGTGTGTCCCCCCTGGGACCTCCCTCGCCCTGACCATCGGCGCCTCCTTCTGGGCATCTTCTGATTCGCTGGAGAAGCTCATGGAATCTCTCGGGTCACTGTCATACTCCCCTATGCTGCCCTCAGATTCTTCCCCTTCGCTCTCCATCTCCTCTCTCCCCTGTGCCTCTGTCCCTGAGCCCCTGACAGACGCGCACGCTGGAAAGGCGGGAAGGGAGAGCAGAGCGTTGGCATGACAACCGCATTCCAGACATACTAGTGTCTACTGTGCCACCCGAGGAGCCAATGGAGATTGGAGGAGCGCGCGCGTGCGGGTTTTCAAACTCCAGCGAGGTGCGTAAGAAGGAGGGGAAAACCAGTAAGAGGTGTTTCCTATGCCAGCAGCCGGGACATTTTGCCAGAGTATGCCCTCAGAAGAAGGCGTGGCAAGGAATGGTGGGGGCAGTGGGGAGTGAGGAGGAAAAAAAAGAGGCGCCGGCAAACGGCCGTGCTTGGCTGCAGGAAGGAGGGCACAGCAGCCAGGCGAGCAACCAGTAGAAGTGCCCAAACCAGACCCTCCCCGAGCAGCCATCGTCATAGAGGTGGTGCTAGAACTCCCAAACGGACACCCCATCAAAGTGAAGGCGCTGCTGGATTCAGGCAGCTCTTGCAACTTCTTTAGCAAGGATTTTGCGCTAGAACACCAGCTCCAGGTGGTGCCTTTAGAACGTCCCCTGCAAGTAACCACGATTGATGGGAGAGAACTTTTGGGAGGGGAAGTGACCCACCAGACCCCGCCCATGAAAATGACAGTTTCCAGACACACTGAGACCATTGCCTTTCACGTAGCCACCTTAGCAGGACCACCTATCATACTGGGAATGAGTTGGCTGGCACTGCACGACCCAGTAGTAGGGTGGCATCAGCGGACAGTCACCTTTGGGTCGGCCCACTGCGTAGAGCATTGCCACGGAGGGGAAACCCCGAGGATGGCAGTAGCCAGGGTGGCAGGGATGGCAGTAGGGGAAAAAGGGAAGATACCACCTCAGTATGCGGACTTGGAAGAAGTCTTCAGCGAGAAGGAGGCGGATCGGCTACCCCCCCACAAGCCCTTTGACTGCCAGATCAACTTGCTCCCAGACGCTCAGCTGCCAGTGGGCAAGCTGTACGCCATGTCAGATAGGGAGATGCAGGAATTGCGGAAGTTTATTGACAAGAACCTGAAGCGAGGGTTCATAAGGGAATCGAGGGTGGTGGGGGGTAGTCCAGTGTTCTTTGTGGTCAAGCGAGACTCCCATGAGCCCAGGTTCGTAGTGGACTACCGTGGGTTGAACAGGGTGTCGGAAGCAGTGACCTTCCCAATGCCCAGAACTGATGAAATCTTGGCCAGGGTAAGGAAGGGGAAGATTTTTACCAAGCTGGACCTTCGGGGGGCGTACAACTTGATAAGGATGAGGGAGGGGGATGAAAGGAAAACCACCATGTTCACCCCTCTGGGAGCCTTTGAGTACTTAGTTATGCCCTTCGGACTCCAATTGTGAATTGTGTGGCCTTCCTGGACGACGTACTTATCTACTCAGAGAACGAGGAGCAGCATGTGAAAGATGTCAGGGAAGTGCTGAAAAGGCTGCAGGAGCATCAGCTGTGGGTCAAACTGGAGAAATGCCAATTCCATGCACGAGAGGTGGAGTTCCTGGGCTACAGGTTGTCAGACAAGGGCTTGGCCATGGACCCAGGCAAGGTGCAGGCCGTGCTAGAATGGAAGCCCCCCAAGAACAGGAAGGACGTGCAGAGGTTCTTGGGGTTTGCAAATTTCTACAGGAAGTTCATCAAGAACTTCGCCCATCTAACGGCACCCATAACGGATTGTCTCAGCAGTAAGAAGAAGTTCGAATGGACAGAAGAGGCACAGCGTTCCTTTGAAAAGCTTAAGAGGGCTTTCGCGTCGGAAGAGCAGCTCCTACATGTGGATCTGCAGAAGCCGATGAGGCTAGAGACGGACGCGCCAGAAAGAGCTGTGGGGGGCATATTGCTCCAGCAGGAAAATGGGGAACAGTGGAAGCCGTGTGCCTTCTTTTCCAGGAAGCTGAACAAGTCAGAGCAAAACTACACAGTGTACGATCGAGAACTGCTGGCAATTCACGAGGCTTTTCGACGGTGGCGACATTTTCTCATAGGCGCACAGCACAAAGTCCAGGTGTGTACTGACCACAAGAACCTGGAGTATTGGAGAACGGCAAGAGTGCTCAACCAACGACAGGTGCGGGGGGCTCAAGAGTTTTCCAAGTTTAATTTTGAGATTAGGTACGTGCCTGGGAAGGAAAATGTCAGAGCAGACGCCCTCTCTCGCAAGCCTGAATACGAGGAAGGGGAGGGAGGACCAGAAGCACGACATGTCATTCCCGAGGACAGATGGGTGTGTGGGGGAGTGTTCGTCGGGACGCAAGAGCTGGCCGGTCTGACGAGGGATGATCAGGATGCACAAACCAAGATCCGGGAAATTGGTATGACTGGGGAAACTCAGGGGGGGGGTTCGAAGTAAAGGATGGGGCACTGTACTATAAGGGTGCATTGTACATACCTGAGGGGGATTTGAGGGGCAGAATACTCAAACAACTGCATGACAACCCCACGGCAGGACATTTTGGCCAACATAAGACAATGCTACTGGTCACCAGGCAGTTTTGGTGGCCACGGGTGAGGGAAGATGTGAAGGAATATGTACGCGGGTGCCAGTGCTGCCAGAGAGCGAAGGGGGAGAGGACAGCACCTGCAGGGTTACTGGAGCCCTTACCCACACCAGAGAGACCATGGGAGGTGGTAGCAATTGATTTTATGACGGATTTACCCAAAGCTAGGGGGAGAACGGCAGTAATGGTGGTAGTTGACTTGATGACCAAAATGTGCCATTTTATTGCGTGCTCGCATGCGGTGACTGCAGAAGAAACAGCAAAGCTGTTTGTAGAGCATGTTTTCAGGTTGCATGCCCCCCCCCTTTGAGGATTTTATCCGACAGAGGCTGGCAGTTCACGTCCAGATTCTGGAGGAAGCTGATGACATCAATACCAGGGAAGATTCTGGAGCAGATCATTAAGAAAACAGTCTGTGAGCACCTAGAAAGGAATGCTGTGATCACCAATAGTCAGCATGGATTTCTGAAAAATAAGTCATGTCAGACTAACCTGATCTCGTTTTTTGACAGAATTACAAGCCTGGTAGATGAAGGGAACTCAGTGGATATAGCCTACCTTGATTTCAGCAAGGCATTTGACAAGGTGCCCCATGATATTCTTGTAAAGAAGCTGGTAAAATGCGGTCTTGACTATGCTACCACTCAGTGGATTTGTAACTGGCTGACTGACCAAACCCAAAGGGTGCTCATCAATGGTTCCTCTTCATCCTGGAGAAGAGTGACTAGTGGGGTGCCACAGGGTTCTGTCTTGGGCCCGGTCTTATTCAACATCTTTATCAACGACTTGGATGATGGACTCAAGGGCATCCTGATCAAATTTGCAGATGACACCTGTCAGGGGTACAGGGACAGAGGCACAGGGAAGGCAGGAAATGGAGAGCGATGGAGAGGAATCCCAGGAGAGCGAGGAAGAGGATAGCAATGACGCAGGGGATTCCATGAGTCTCTCCAGCGAATCAGAGGATTCCCAGAAAGGGGCGCCTGTGGTAAGGGCAAGGGGAGCCCCGGGGGGAAAGTGTCAGGAGCGGGGGGCCAGCAGGGGACCCCAAAGCGGCAGCTGGGAATCAGGGCCAGCCTCCCCACCAGAGCGCAGCGAGGGAGGGGGGGGGTCCAGTGTGTCAGAGGGAGCAGCTCCGGCGACAGAGAAAGGGGAGGGATCAGAGCAAGCCGTTCTCCCGGAAGGGGAGGAAAGCAGTGAGGGGAGTAGCATAACTGTCAAAAGGAAGGTCAGAAGTTGGGCGCGCGCGCCAAGTTCAAATGAGGAGGCGTGCGGGAGAACAGGGAGCCCGGAGGAGGAGGGGCCAGGACCCAAAGCCCACAGGAGGGGGCAGGAGCAGTCTGGAGACTCCGCTTCAGGAGAAAGCAGGAGGGGAGGAACCCCGACGGGCAGAAAGACCCGGCGGAAAAGGAAAGAGAGAAAGAGGTGGGGCAGCGTTAGCTTATTAAACTGGTGTAGGGGTGGGACCGATTCAGAGGGGACTTCAAACGTCTAGGCTAAGAGACGCGGGGCTGCACGCCTCGGTTGTGGAACCCATAATGAACTGCAATAAACACCCTTGTATATAAGAAGAGCTTGGCGTTGGTCTTTTGTGAGCTGAGACCTGAGGCAGCCCTGACAGTAAGTCCCCTCCCAAAAGTACGCAAAAAATTTTTTGCGAAGCTCACGAAGTTTGGCGGCCATGAGTATGGAGGAGCAGATAGCTGATCTACGCAACGCAGTCTCCCAGCTTACCACTGCGGTAGTGGTCTCCCAGAAGAAGGGGGAAGAGGCGGAAAAGCGATGCCAGGATCTGCAAGCCAGGTGGGATCATGCATGCCAAGTGGGATTCCCGGGGTCCAGATCTGCAGGCGTAGGACTGGGCAGAAGGGGAGGCAACTTGGTAGCCCACTTTGATGGGAACCTGAAGCAGTACCCCAGTTTTCGAGCAGACGTCGAATATGCGTTGCATTTGCTTCGCGACGACTTTAAAGATGAGGAGGAGAAGGTGGGGTTCATTGTGTCCCACTTGCATGGGGAAGCGAGGGCTTGGCTGCGCAATCTGTGGCGCGAAGATTGTCCTGCTCGAAGGGACTCCGATGAATTTATCAAAGCCATGGACGCTTGCTTCCAATCTACCGTGGATGTGGATATAGCACGCAAGGAGCTGCATGGTTTAAGGCAAGGCAAGGCTACAGTACGTCAGTATCATGCTAGGTTTTTTGCCTTGCTGAATGTACTGAAATGGGAGAAAGATTCCCTGGCAGTAAGAGACTTGTTTTGGGAGGGGTTGTCTGGCCCTGTAAAAGATGAATTGGCAAGGGGGGTCAGACCTCAAACCCTAGCAGAACTTGTGCAGCGGGCGCTCGCCATTGGAGTGCGCCACGAAGAACGCCCTTGGCGCAATGAGGAGGGTCGCCAGCTTCACACACCCTCTAGAGCGCCTCCTTTCCTTCCCAGGGATCTAGGACGTACGCGTCCCTCACCTCAGCTGCAGGCAGGGGAGGAACCAATGGAACTTGGTGGTGCACAGGCTCAGTCAGCTGCCGGAGCCCCAGCGTCCGGAGCAGTCAAGACGAAGCCTCCTAGAGGGAACAGGAAGTGTTACATCTGTGACAGTGCGATGCACATGGCCAAAGAGTGTCCCCAGAGGCTCCAAAAGCACACTGCAGCCTTAGCAACAGTAACTGCAGCAGCACTACCTGAAGAGCAATTTCAGGGAAACGACAATGCCTGGCTGGAAGCAGAAATGCTGGGGCACAGCCAGGCGAGTCAGTAGGACAGTCCCCAGCGCTTTTGCAGCATACAAACCCCCTGCCACCCAAGCCAGTGGTGCAGCTCACTGCAACTCTCCAGCTACCTAATGGACGCACCCTGGAAGTCCCCATTACAATTGACAGTGGGAGCAACGCAGACTTCGTGGGGGTGCACTTCGTCAAGCAGCATCGCATAGAGCTCCTACCAGCCACGCTGCCATTGAACGTGGTCACAGTGGATGGCAGGAAGCTGCTGGGTGGGCAGGTGGTACAACAGACGCCACCCATGGTAATGCAGATTGGCAATCACCGAGAAGTCATCAGTTTCAACGTCACCCGCCTGTCAGACACACCTATAGTGTTAGGCATGAGTTGGCTGGATAGGCACAGCCCAACCATGGCGTGGTACCAGCGGCAGCTCACTTTCGGCTCGTCCTATTGCGCGCAGCATTGCATCCAGACCGGTCAGGAGGAGGAGGGCCAAGAGGAGGGGCAGCAGCTAAGTCTCAGCATGGCGCAAGCAGTACCCCTCAAGTACAAGGGGTTTTTGGAGGTCTTCTGCGAAAAGGAGGCTGACCAGTTGCCACCCCACCGGCCCTACGATTGCGCAATTGACCTCTTGCCAGGGACAACGCTGCCGCCTGTGAAGCTGTATTCCATGTCCGAGGATGAGCTGCAGGAGCTCAGGGAGTTCATAGATCACAATCTGCAGCGGGGATTCATCCGAGAATCAAAGGCTGTAGGGGGCAGTCCTGTGTTTTTCGTGAAGAAGAAGGACACGCCCCAAAAGAGGCTGATCGTAGACTTTAGATTCATAAACTCGAAGACAAAGCCCGCGGCCTTTCCCATGCCCAAGATTGACGACCTGCTCGCGACGGTGCGGAAAGGGAAGATCTTCACCAAGTTGGATCTCCGCGGAGCTTACAATCTCATACGCGTGCGAGAGGGTGATGAGTGGAAGACGGCCATGTTCACGCCGTTGGGCACCTACGAATACAGAGTTATGCCGTTTGGTCTCCAGAATGGCTCCCACTATTTCCAAGCTTTTATGCACCACGTGCTAGCGGGACTCCTCTACAAGAAGTGCGTATGTTTCCTCGACGAAATTCTGATCTTCTCGGAATCGCCGGAGGCTCACGAGAGCGACGTTAAGGAGGTCCTGCAGAGGCTACGGGAGCACAGGCTTTACGCCAAGCTGGAGAAGTGCCAATTCGACGTGACGGAGGTGGATTTTCTGGGCTATAGGCTGTCCGACAGGGGACTAGCCATGGACAGCGCCAAGGTCCGCGCGGTGTTGGACTGGAAAAGCCCGCGAAATCGGAAGGAGGTCCAGAGGTTCGTCGGCTTCGCCAACTTTTACCGCAAGTTCATCAGGGGTTTCGCCAGGGAGACGGCAGCTATCACGGACACTCTCAGCTCCAAGAAGAAGAAGTTCACCTGGACGGACCAGGCAGAGCAGTCCTTCAGGAGACTTAAGAGTCTCTTCGCGTCCGAAGAACAGCTGCTACACGTGAATCCCGGCAGGCCCATGAGGGTTGAGACTGACGCATCTGACAGAGCGGTGGGGGCCGTCCTTTTACAGGAAGACCCGCAGGGGAACTGGAGGCCCTGCGCTTTCTACTCCCGGAAGCTCAGCAAGTCGGAACAGAACTACACCATCTGGGACAGGGAGTTGCTGGCCATCCACGCGGCTTTCAAGGCATGGAGGCACTTCCTCATTGGAGCCAAGCACACCGTGCAGGTCCGCACGGACCACAAGAACCTAGAGTACTGGCGCACGGCAAAGCTACAGAATTCAGTGTTTAACCATAAAGGATGAAGCATATTCCATAGGAAAACAAACCTACTTTCTTTCTGTTGTAGAACCTTCCTTGCTTGATCTAGAGGCCCCTGGTAAGCCTAAAGAACAAAAAATGTTAGATCATCTTCAGTATGTGATTCCTGAATGAAGTGCTGTACCAAAGGTGCATCTACGTTTTTGTTTCTGATCCTACTGCGATGCTCTGATAGGTCCTGATAGGTCTTATGCCCAACATACAGTAAGCCACAAGGGCACTTAATTATATAAACAACCTGTGCTGTGGCACACATGACTGTATGGTAAAGTTGAAGTCTTAACTATTCTTTTACTAGTAATGCAAACCTACATGTGGTGCAATGTCCACATTTGAAAAAAACCTGTTGTCAAGGTCTACTGTGTACATGTGTGTTTTAAGTCAGTGTGTACTAACATATCCCTAAGTGATCTAGTACGTCGTTTGGCGAGGCAGGGAAAGACTTCACAGCCAGGAATTTCTTTCAGAATATACCAATGGCGTCTTGTTATTTTTTCAATTTTGGCTGTCATATAGTTGTACTCAAAGGAAACATAAATCCTCCTATGACTCTTGTTGGTATCAGAGTGGGTTTTTATTTTTTATTTTTTTATAAGATATTTATTAAGATTTTCAGAAAAATTACAAAAGAAAAAGAAAAAAGAAAAATACAAAATAAAAATAGTTTAAAAACAGTTCAATCTTTCTATCACATATTTTTCATTTGCTTATTTCCCGGACCCCCTCACACCTTCCTTTTCTGTATTCCAGTTCCAATTGTTAATTCAGCAAATCCCTCCCCTCTTCATTCATCTTAATCTTCAATTTTTAAATATAACATTATTATTTTTTTACCTATTAATAACCATTTTCTCATATTCCCTTATAGCATTACAGCAAAAGACCACTTAATTTCTATCCACCATCATTCTAACATTCATTAATTTTACAGTGTTTCTGTAAATAGTCTTTAAACTTTTTCCAATCTTCTTCCACCAACTCTTCTCCCTGGTCTCGGATTCTGCCAGTCATTTCTGCCAGTTCCATATAGTCCATCACCTTCATCTGCCATTCTTCCAGGGTTGGTAGATCTTGTGTCTTCCAGTACTTTGCGATGAGTATTCTTGCTGCTGTTGTGGCGTACATAAAGAAAGTTCTATCCTTCTTTGGCACCAATTGGCTGACCATGCCCAGGAGAAAGGCCTCTGGTTTCTTCAGGAAGGTATATTTAAATACCTTTTTCATTTCATTATAAATCATCTCCCAGAAAGCCTTAATCCTTGGGCACGTCCACCAAAGGTGAAAAAATGTACCTTCAGTTTCTTTACATTTCCAACATTTATTATCGGGCAAATGATAGATTTTTGCAAGCTTGACTGTGGTCGTGTACCACCTGTATATCATTTTCATAATATTCTCTCTTAGGGCATTATATGCCGTAAATTTCATACCTGTGGTCCACAACTGTTCCCAGTCAGCAAACATAATACTATGTCCAACATCTTGTGCCCATTTAATCATGGCAGATTTCACAGTTTCATCCTGAGTATTCCATCTCAACAGCAAGTTATACATCTTTGACAAAGTCTTAGTTTTAGGTTCTAACAGTTCTGTTTCTAATTTTGATTTTTCCACCTGGAAGCCAATTTTCTTATCCAAGTTATATGCCTCCATTATCTGATAGTAGTGAAGCCAGTCTCGCATTTTATCTTTTAATTTCTCAAAACTCTGCAATTTCAATTTATCTCCTTCTTGTTCCAAAATTTCCCAATATTTTGGCCATTTGACCTCCATATTAAGTTTTTTCTGAGCCCTCGCCTCCATTGGTGATAGCCACCTTGGGGGTTTGTTTTCAAGTAAGTCTTTATATCTTATCCAGACATTAAACAATGCTCTTCTGACAATATGGTTTTTAAATACTTTATGTGCTTTAACCTTGTGCCACCCAAAAACATTGTTAAAACCTTCTAGATCCAAAATGTCTGTGTTCTCAAGAAGCAGCCATTCTTTCAGCCAGCAAAATGCTGCTGACTCATAGTAAAGTTTAAGGTCTGGCAGGGCAAATCCACCTCTGTCCTTTGCATCAGTTAATATTTTAAATTTTATTCTGGGCTTCTTGCCCTGCCAGACAAATCTAGAAATGTCTCTCTGCCACTTCTTGAAACAGTCCATTTTGTCCAAAATTTGCAATGATTGAAACAAAAACAACATTCTTGGCAATACATTCATCTTTATAACAGCAATTCGACCTAACAAAGAAAGCTTCAAGTTTGACCATATCTCTAAGTCCTTTTTCACTTCTGACCAACATTTCTCATAATTGTCTTTAAATAAGTTCAATTCAATTCAAAATCCTTTATTAGGCATAACACACCACACATTAACAAACAAACATCATATACAGACTGTATAAAATACGGGCTCAGCGAACACAATTTATCCTAGTCCTATTCTTAACTCCAAGAAATGAATCGATGTACAAAGATAATATAATACAACACAGCAACATCACCTACCATTAAAACCACTAAGTCTCTTTATCATGGCCCATTCTTTCTTCATGGACAGCACTTAAAAATCTTTAAATAAGTTTAAATTCTTAGCGGTCATATTCACCCTCAGGCAGGGGCGCCGACTTATAAAAAATATTGGGGGGGGGGCCATACCGGGGTCCTGCCGCTGGTTCGCTCGGGTAGCCGGGAGAACGCAGTTCGAGGTGGCGGTGTTGGGGAGAGACCCTCGCTCAGGGCGCCACGAGACTTGGCGGCCGGCGGCCTATCTGGGGGGTTTTGGAGCGTATTTTGGCGGAGCGATTGGGGAGGAGGGGGCTTGTTGCCGGATTCTTCAGCTGGGCCGGAGATCCGCTGCTGGGGGGGTCCCTGGGCCGAGTTGTGAGCACGGCCTGCTGAAGGGAGATCCAGCCGATTGCGCGACGGGGACGGCCGGGGCTCTCCGGCTAGGGCGCGCGGCTGGCTGGCTGGCTGGCTGGCGAGGGAGCAGGTGGGGAGGAGGCGGGGGTCCTGATACAGTCGGGGGCGGAGGCAGACGGGGCCGAGGGGCGAAGAGGGCAGGCGGGGACGGGGCGCTTGCTCAGGAGCTCAGCTAACCTGTCCCAAGAGACATAGCCTAAGTACTCCTTCCTTCCTTCCTTCCTTCCTTCCTTCCTTCCTTCCTTCCTTCCTTCCTTCCTTCCTTCCTTCCTTCCTTCCTGTTTTTTCCCCTCCCTCTTTCCACTGCTCCCCTCTTTCTTTCTTTCTTTCTTTCTTTCTTTCTTTCTTTCTTTCTTTCTTTCTTTCCTTCCTTCCTTCCTTCCTTCCTTCCTTCCTTCCTTCCTTCCTTCCTTCCTTCCTTCGTCTCATTCCTTCTTATTTCATTCATTTTCTTCCATTCCTCCAACCCTTCGATGCTCCTTCCTTCCTCCCTTCCTATTTCATTCCTTTCTTTCCTTTCCTGCAACCCTTCCCTGCTTTTTCTTTCCTTCCTTCCTTCGTCTAATTGCTCCTTATTTCATTCATTTTCTTTCTTTCTTTCCTTCCTTCCTTCCTTCCTTCCTTCCTTCCTTCCTTCCTTCCTTCCTTCCTTCCTTTTCCACCCTCTCCCTCAATCTCACCCTCCCTCCCTCCCTTCCTTTTTCCTTCCTTTCTTCCTTTCTTTGCTCCAACCCTTTCCTTCCTTCCTTTCTTCTCATTGCTTCCTGTTTCATTCATTCCTTTCCTTTCCTCCAACCCTTCCCTGCTCTTTCTTTCTTTCCCTTCTTCCTTCCCTCTCTCTCTTTCCCTCCCTCCTTCCTTCCTTTTCCACCCCTCCCTCAATCTCACCCCTCTCTCTCTCCCTTCCTTCCTTCCTTCCTTCCTTCCTTCCTTCCTTCCTTTCCTCCAACCCTTTCCATCCTTCCTTCTTCTCGTTGCTTCCTGTTTCATTCATTTCTTTCCTTTCCTCCAACCCTTCCTTCCTTCCCCCACCCCTCCTCCCTCCCCCTCTCTCAATCTCACCCCTATCCCTCCCTCCTTCCTTCTCGCCTTCCCCACAGATTCACACTCTCCCCCCCTCACCGCCCGCCCTACAGCCCAGCTGAAACTCTCGCTCACCCTCCAGCCGCAATTGATTTTATATCGCTATTCTCCCTTACTCCCCGCTGCTGCTGCCGCCTCTCCCCTCACCCCCCGCTCCCCCCCCGCCCACCTCCCAGCACATGCCTTTCCCTGTGGTGTGTGTGAGAGAGAGAGAGAGAAAGGGGGGAGAGGGATAGAGAAAGAAAGAAAGGGGGCACACACCCTTGTCGATGCCTTCTATACACTGAGAGGCAGAAATCACATTCATAATAGGAACCAGAGAAGCCACACTGAGGCTAGCAGGTGGGCGCTCGTTAGGAGCACGCTGGGCAGGTTGTGTGTGTGTGTGTTTGGGGGTGGTGTCGGTGGAGAGGGGGGGTGGACAGACCGTAGCTGGGCGCCGTGACATCAAGGCGAGAGGGAAGCTGAGCCGAGGAGCAGAGCTGCGCGATCGGCGGCGGCGCTCTGCTGGAGGGGCGCCCAAGATTATTGGGGGGGCAGAGCCCCCCCAAACGAATTTTTGAGGGGGATCGGGCCCCCTCAGGCCCCATGGAGTCGGCGCCTATGCCCTCAGGTATTTTACTTTCTTGACTAATGTTAAACCTGTCTCCTTCTGAAACCTCTCTTTCTCAATCGGTGTTAAATTTTTCTCAAGCACCTTAGTTTTTAACTTATTCAGCTTAAATCCTGCCACATGACCAAATTCCTGAACCAATTCTAATACTCTTTTAGTACTAGATTCTGGCTCCTGTAACGTCAATACTAAGTCATCTGCAAAAGCTTTCAATTTGTACTGTTTAGCTCCAACCTGTATACCCTTGATCAAACGGTCCCTTCTAATCATGTTTAGCAAAACCTCCAGGACCGAAATGAAAAGCAATGGGGAAATTGGACAGCCTTGTCGTGTCCCTTTTTCTATCTTAAATCCCTCTGTTACCACATTGTTAACTATTAGTTTGGCCTTTTGCTCTGAATAAATTGCACCTATACCATTTTCAAACCCTTGGCCAACCCCCTCCAAAATTTCATTACAAACCTCCTTTAGTGGTTGTATTATCCAGTCCTTCAAAGATCTATAATATTTTGAGGTTAAACCATCTGGCCCTGGAGCTTTGCCCAACTGCATATTCTGAATGGCACCTTCCCAGAGTGGGTTTTTAAAAGTGTTGACCTATCTAGCATTGTAGTTCTCTGCATTGCAGCAGAGACTACTGTGCATGCGATGTTGATTTTGGCATTATAAGAAGCTGTATCTAATTTTTGAAAAGTAGTTTCGAGTAGATAGCTTTGCAATTGTTACTATATGGCCTATTACGCTTATGTATCTAAACTTCCAAGCTGCAAATCACGACTCAGAGTTCAAGGGCCAATGGCAGAGGCCCAAATCCTGAAATGTTCTGTGATTGGACATCATTTATCAAATCAATTTATCAAATTATCACAGGAGCTCAGAATCCTTAGTCCAGGCTCAAGCTCAGGCAAAGACAGACCACTGAATACATAACAGTGAAAATATATTATTCCTTTCCACTTGGGATAATCTTGCCATAAATGCCCAAAACTAGCCTGACTAAGGAGTGGTGGAGAGGTATACTTCTGAATATTCAATAATTCCATAACACTTGCAGTATCAGATTGAGGCCTGCTGTTTCACATCAACAAGCTGAATGGATTTACTCCATGACTTTATACTTTCCTTAATGGTAAATATTAAGTAGGGTAGACAAATTGCAACACTGAGCTATTGTAGTTCCCATGCCAATATTGCAGTTCCCCATTTAAAATTCCTTCTTGCTCCCTGTCAGTGGAGGCTCATCCTTAAGGGGGACTGGGGCACTGCTCCACCAAGCTCAATTGCTTCTCTGCTGTCCTCCAACAGCCTGCTTCTTTCTTACATCCTCTCTAGGGTTGGCATGAGCAGTGAGCTCTTTCCTCCTCAGTCTCAGGCTGCCTTTGCAGAACTCAACGAGGGGAGAGGGGCATGCCCCACATGCCCCTGTCCAGGGGAGGAGAGGGGCAGGGAAGCTGCTGCTCAGGCTCCTTGAGTGCGCCAGGTCAGACGTGACCCGGAGGCGGAGCTGCTGCTGTGACTGGGAGCGAGGTGCACTGCGGCCACCCACCCTCCTGCTCTCTTCCCTGGGTCAGGCCTAACATAAGGACAGAACTCTGGCCAGCAGAAGCACAGCAGCTTAGGTCAGCTCCTTCTCACACAGAGCCAGGCACCAATGAGGGAGCCTGCTTTGGGGGCACCTGTTTGTGCCCCCTGCCACAAATTTGTGCCCCCACGGCCCACACATGCTACACTGTAGTTGGCTTCATCCATGGGCGTAGCCAGCATTTTTGTTAGTGGGGGCAGGCCTTTTGTTAGGGGGTCAGAACCTCAGTTAGCTATGTATTTTTATTTATTTTTATTTAGTAGGCCCCCCTTGGCCACATCCATGGCTCCATCTATCATAACATTTTGGAAATGCCCTGACCCACCCACCCCAACACTGATGTTGATTTTCTGAGATATCAGGCGCTCAAGCACAAGTCAAACATAAAGAATCGCTGCTGTTTCTTTTTGTGTAGCCTGTTTAGGCTGGAAATTTGCCTCAGTTTTTTATTCTCTAAGGAAGGTTCTGTAAAGTGCAGGATAATGTAGTAGCTCACAGCATGGCAGGATCACTTAGTTGGGGACATGGGCATAGCCAGGGGGTGAAGTGGCCACCCCTAAATCAAGTAAATAAATAAAAATACAGAGAGTCTGATATTCCAGATGCAATCACACTTCTTCCTTAGGGCAGCCTCCTATTCATTTATTTCTTGTTGAAAGATAAAGAAGTGTTTTGCAGAAACCAGCAACAACTTTATATATCAAGAAGACACATGTAGTTCATAGTAACTGTCTTTCAGGGCAGTTTGTCTAGGAACAAAAGCAACTGTTGCTATGAACACTGACTAGTCACTAGAATAATAAGATGAAAGCTGGAGGTGGGGTTCGGGGTGGGGTTAGTCTTTCTTTAAACAAACATGTAAGTATGGATGCTAAGCAGAAGAAGAAGTAAGACAAGCGTTTCTGTGGGGGAGGGAGTTTATTGATTGCTCAGATATAAGACTCACAACATCATTTTATAACCAAAGAAAGTGCCTTTATGTGACCATTAAAACAAATCAACTGGAATTATATTCACAGAAAGCCTTTAGCAGAATCATTTCCTGTCCTCGGAATCCAGCTGGAAGTGTTGAGCGAGCCGACTGCATAATCAAAAAAGCCAGTAAGTTACTGTGAGACAAACAGAGGAAGCTGTGTTCCTTTTCAAATCTGTCTGTCAACAGTCACACACACCAAGCAAAAGCCACCCATAACAGACGTTTTCCTTGATAAATGGGAGAATTGTCTGATAATCAACAACCATATAATTTTATCCAGTAGTATTAGTTTGATCTGACGGAAACTGCACATTTCCCAAGAAGCACTGAAAGAACGCTTCATTTAACTACAAACCCCCAAATCTGGGATCCCATCAAAACTGATGCTTGGCAAAAGTTTTGCAGCAAAACCCCCACATTTTGTAACACCCCACAAACAGAGTAATTGATACATCAAACTGGGGTGCATAATTAATATCCAAAACCAAACATTGTCCAATTCACTCCACACTGGTGCCAAAGTCTGGCAAAAGTTTTGTAGCATTTTGCAGCACCCCACAAACCAAGTAACTGACAGGGGTCATGAGGTCACCCAAAAACCCAATGTCGTCTGACTCACTCCAAATCAGGGCCAAAGTCTGGCAAAATGTTTACAGTAAAAACCACACATTTTGCAGTGCCCCACAAAGGGAGTGGTTCCTAGCACATCAGGAGGAAGAGTCCAGACAACCAAAAGTGGATAAATAGGTTGTATTTATTAAATATAACAACTTGAGGATCAGCAAAACTAGTCAGATTTGACCAATGAAACCAAATCAAATTAAGTCTGGGCAGGTGTGCTTGTTCACCTCCACCCACAAACACACAAGTGCTCAAACAGAGCTCTTTGCAGATCCTTAAGAATCATGTCACAACCCAAATCAGAAAGATGCATACCACCAGGTCTATACAACTGTGGGGCACAGAACATAATTCTGCCATGAGGGATATAAGCACCCACATTCTCAAACACAAACATCATTGTAGAATGATTAGCTTTATGTCTTGCCCATCCACCTTCTTAGGAAGGCTGCCCCCACTCCATAAGCACCTCTACAACATTCCAAACCAAACTATGATAAACTCAGGGATGAGGAAGCACAGCTGATATTTAGTGATCTCAACTGAATTTACCTCACCAGATTGTTATCCCCAAGATGGATGACCAGAATATCAGGATTAGGGTTAGGGAGGGGATAGGTGGACGTTCAGGGTTAGGGTTAGTGCCTGGGTTTTTTTTTTTTTTTCATGCTTTTTAAGCTTCTAATGATATTGCTTCATTTTTATGAGACTCGATAATTCCAAAAAGTAAGCAAACTACCTGAAACGTAGCAAAACTAAGAGAAATGTGAAAACCAAAAGTGAGATACCAGAAACCCAAGAAGGAAGGAATTCATGAAAAAGGAAAATTGCCAGACAGAGACTTCAATCAAATCATTACCAAATTCACCAGAATCCCAAAACCAATTGAAAAGAAGCAGATTTATAACTTTGTAATCAACTTTGCATAGCCTCCCCTCTCCCACGAAGTGTTGCTATCTTTCCTTTCCGGGGATTTCTGTTTGTCGTTGGCTGTGGACTACCATGGACGCTCAACGGAGTATAAATCAATTTTACAACGGCTAAGAGTACTTCTGCTGACTCACGTGCTCTGACATTTTCTTAGACCAACATTTTCCTGGTTTGAGGAACGGAAATGGATTGTATAAGACTGACATAGACTGACATAGATTGAGAAGAGGGTTGGAAATTGCAGAGAGGGAGTGACTCAAACAGCGACATCAGCTGGTGAATAAAAATTTTGCACTCTTTCGAAAAAGACGTTCCTCTAACAAGACTTATAAGATCAATTACAGGGATTTTTGCAAGATCAGCAACTAGTGAAGATACCAAAGCACTGCATCATAATCTGCTGAAAGAGAAAAGGTTTCATAAAATTTTATAGACCTTATACCCCATTACTGGAATAGCATTCCTGTTGCCTCTGGAAGAGTAACATCTAGAGAGAATAGTACCTAATATTATTGCATTGTACATTATTAATTGAAAATACTCACCAGCTCCTTTCTTATTATTTATATATACTTTTCATATTTTCTTCCCCCTCTTTATTCCTTTACAAATTATAAATTATAAATAGCATTATTATTATTACTTTCTCTTGCTTTATTTCTCTCTTACCCTCCCATCTTTTCTTTGTTTCTTTCTTTTGTATTTTTTTGGGGGGGTATTTTTTGTTTTGTTTTGTTTCTCTGTTTCACTTCTGTTGTTTTTCTGGTTGTGGTTTTGTGTGGTTTTGTCTTGTGTGTGTTTTTTGTTTTTTGTTGCTGTTTTTTCTGTTTTTATTTGCTTTGCCTTTTGCCATCTATTGGTAGCTAATGCAGCTGATATTAGCATCAGATGTCATTAGTTTTGTTGTAAGGTGCTGATTAACTGAACCGCTAACCTGTTTAAAGATTTGTATATATGATCTATCACCCTGAATGAGTAAGTGAACGCAAGGATTGCAATCATTTATTATATTTATTTGAGCTGATGAATTTGTGATAGTTCTGTATTGATGATTGGCTGTCACTAATTAGATAATTGTCCATAATCAATTTTAAATATATTTAGTGAAACTGGTGAATATAAAGAATTAGTGGATACATAGGCCAGAGATTATTATCAGATTGGTAAAACTGTCGTGATTGCATTAAGAAAGATTGAATTTAATTGACATTCATTAATTATCACATTGAAATATTGTCACGATTGCATTAAGATTGAATTTTATTGATATTCAGTCTGTAAGACAGAAAGAAAGAGAACAAATTACCTTGTGAGCTAATTGAATTTCTTAGTGATGTCTGGTAAAAAAACAACTGTGTCAGGTTCTGTGGCAGTTTCAGTCTCACAAAACAGGAGAACTTCTGTAATTGACATGGATCAACCACTAGATATGAGAGAATTAATTTTAAGTTTGAAGAAAGATATCCAAGATTTAAAAAATAATGTAAATGAAAAGGCAAAAGCAACAGAAGAAAAATTTATTTCAATGGGTGTTAAAATAGATGAAAATGTGAAAATAACAGCTGAGTTATCAACTTAGGTCAACAATTTAGTACAAAAAAATTCAGAACTGACGAAAATAGTGCTAGACCTTAAAGGTAAAACACAGAACCTAGAGGAAGCTCAGAAAAAATTACAAAATGAAAATAGAGAGTCGAAAAGGGAATGTGATAAGATAAGGAAAGAAACAGCAGATCTGAAAGCGCAGCAGGATTCAACTCTGGACTCTGTTGCGATGTTGCAAATGCAGAGAAGGGAGAATACCCTAAGATTCAGAGGACTAACAGAGGACGCAGAAGAAATAACTGGGGGGAAAAACTCAAAAGAGCTAGCAGCTTGGTTAGACCTAGAAGAAGCAGAAGTAGCACAAAAAATAGAAAAAGCATTCAGAGTCAAATCTAATGCAGCAAAAGCAAATAACTGTCCGGCTGACTGTTTAGTCTCTTTTAACTCTTTAAAGGAAAAGAAGAAAAGGTTAAAAGGTGGCAACTTAATGAGAGTATGTTAAATGATGAAAAAACTGTACAGAAGGCCAAGCAAATCTTAGAATAATATTTTAAGTTTATTTAAATCAAGGAGTAGATCTAGAGAAAGTTTGGGACGCGGGTAAAGCCGTCATAAGAGGCTTCTTTATCCAACAAAACGCATTCCAAAGGAAAATAAAGGAGGAGAAGAAAATGGAGATCTGGGAGGAAATTAGAAAAAAGGAAAGGACCCTTTCCCAAAAACCAGATGATGAACTAATTAAGCAAAGTATAAAAATTTTACAGATGCAATTCTCCATGATAATAAACGAAGAGATAGAATGGAAGATAAAATGGTTGAGACATAGAAATTTTGAGTTTGCAAATAAACCTGGCAAACTTCTGGCCCGGCAATTAAAGAAGAAAAAGGAAGATAGAATTATCAATAAAATTAAAACTGAAGACAAATGGATCCAAGAACCGAAGGAAATTAGTAAAAACTTTGCTAGTTTTTTTGGGAAAACTATATAAAGAAGGTCCAGAGACTCTAGAGAAAATAATTGATTATTTGGGCAAAAATAAACTACCTAACCTAAGGAAAAAAATGAAATTTTGAACTCACCAATAACAGCTATGGAGGTGCAACAAGCTATACAGAGATCAAAATTAGGAAAGGCCCAGATGGTCTCCCAGCTAATTACTATAAAAAGTTAGAACAAGCATTATTTCTTCCCATGAAAGACCTAATGAAAGCTACCGAAAACCTGGAAGGACAGCTTTATTACTCTTATCCACCAACAGGGAACAGATGCCTCAAACATGGCCAATTACAGACCCATTGCACTGCTAAATAACGATTACAAGATATTTGCAGACATTCTTGCAAATAGATTAAAAATGGTGCCGAAAGAGATAATTCATAAAGATCAAACCAGATTTCTTCCCGGACGATTTATGCAATCCAATATTAGATGTGTGTCAGGGAACTGCAGGCAGCGAGGGAGGAAAGAATTAGAGGATACAGGGAACGATCTCCACTGCTCAGTACTGAGTCCTCCTCAGAAGACAGAGAAGAGGATGAGTCTGGGGAGGAAGGGGTGCTTCAGAGAGATGGGGATCCACGTCACAGGGGGAAACGGAAGGGGCTGAGCCGTTGGCTCTGTTGGTCTCGAGGGAGGGGTCACTTTGTTTATTCGGCATGTAATCTTGTCTGAAGAAAATAAAGAAAGGAATTTATGGCTGGCTGCCGGGAGTGTTTTTCTGCTAAGTGCAGCAACGTGTGCAGCTGGCAAGCTGACAATGTGTGATTAATGTATTAGAATATTTGGATATTAACATTGATAAACCAGCAGCTATTATGTTGGTGGACGCTGAAAAAGCTTTTGACAACATGTCCTGAAAGTTTATGAAAAAATTAATGGAAGAAATCAGACTGGGAAAAAATATTTGTAAAGGAATAAATGCCATCTATTCAGAACAATATGCAAAATTAATCATCAACGGAAGAATTACTGAGGAGTGCAAAATAAACAAGGGAACCAGACAGGGCTGCCCACTGTCACCACTGATATTTATCTTGGTGATGGAAGTCTTGAACAATCAGGTAAGAAAGGATCAGCTTGTTAAAGGCATCACTCTGGGAAACAAAACATATAAAATTAAAGCTTTTGCGGATGATTTACTTGTTATGACTGAAAACCCTAAAGAAAGTCTGAAAAGAGTGCTGGAATTGATTAAAGAATTTGGAGAAGTGGCAGGCTTTAAGCTGAATATAACAAAAACAAAAATGCTTGTTAAAAATGTAACCACGGAAGAAAAGGATGACTTAGAAAAAATATTGGGCCTTAAAATCTCCTCAAAAGCGAAATACTTGGTGTCAGGGGTTCAGGAGCAGAGGCACAGGAAAGGGAGGAAACAGAGAGCGAGGGGGAGGAATCCGAAGGTAAAATGAGCGATGACAGCGGCCCGAGATCTCCGAGTCTTTCCAGTGAGTCGGAAGATTCACAGAAAGGGGCGCCAGTGGTCAGAGCAAGGGGGCGCCTAGGGGGACACCCCAGGTAGAAGGGACCAGAGGGGACTCAGAGAGCAGCAGTTGGAAATCGGGACCAGCTTCCCCACCAGAGCGCAGTAGGGGGGAGGGGTCCCAGGTATCGGGATCTGGCGGCTCGCCGCAAGCGGGAGGTCAGGAGTTAGGATTGGCCACACCTCCATCGGGGAGCGAGGAAACGGTCAAGAGGAAGGTTGAAGGCTGCGCGCGCGCGCCAAGTTCAAATGCACAGGAAGGCGGCACAGTAAGCAGCCCGGATAGGGAGCCAGGTCCTAAAGCCCGCCGCAAGGAGGGAGAAGAGTCGGGGGGGTCAGCGTCAGAAGAGTCCAGGAAGGAAGAGACCACGGGGGGTAGAGGGACCCAGAGGAGAAAGGAAAGACGGAAGAGGTGGAGTAAGGCTAGAGTATTAAGTTGGTGTACAGGAGGCGGAGACTCAGACGGAGCTTCGCCGGTCTAGCTTCTAAGACGTAGAGCTGCGCGCTGCGGCTTGAAAATGGAAACTGTAACTCAATAAAGAAGTTTGTACAATACTGCCGGCTAGCGTGGTCCTCTGTGAGCTGGGACCTGGAAGCGGCTCTGACAGTAAGCTCCGTCCCAAGATTTTGCACCAAAAGCCTCGCAGCGTGAGTGGGCGCAGCGAGGCGTGGAGATTGGTGCTTCGCAAGCTCACGAAAGTCGGAAGAGATGAATACTGAACAGCAGATAGCAGCCCTGCAAAATACAGTGTCACATCTAAACACCGAGATACTAGCCTCCAGGAAGAGGGAGGAGGAAGCGGCTGCCGCCTACAAGGATCTCCAAGTCAGGTTGGAAGTGCTTACTAAGCAGGGGCAACCGGGACCCAAATCGGAGGGAATTGGGCTGGGGAGAAGAGGAGGCAGCCTTGTATCTCATTTCGATGGGAATTTACAGCAGTACCCCAACTTCCGAGCAGATGTGCAGTTTGCGCTGCAACTGCTGGATAAAGACTTTAGAGATGAGCAAGAGAAGGTGGGGTTTATTTTATCCCATCTGCATGGAGACGCTAAAGCGTGGCTGCGCAATCTATGGAGAGATAAGGATCCGGCGCTCCGAAGTGCGGATGCCTTCATTAAAGCGATGGATTCGTGTTTTCTATCAAATATAGACGTTGATATCGCCAGAAAAGAGATACATGGGCTGAAACAAGGGAGGGCCAGTGTGAGGCAGTATCATTCCCGCTTTTTTGCACTGGTCAGTGCTCTGGAATGGGACAAGGATTCAGCTCCAGTCAGAGACCTGTTCTGGGAAGGGTTGAACAGTGCGGTAAAAGACGAAATTGCGAGGGGGGAGAGGCCCCGGAGCACTCAGGAGATCGTTCAGAGGGCGCTGACGATTGGAGTGCGTCTAGAAGAACGTCCATGGAGCAGAGATGAAGGGCGTGGAGGACGCGAGTCGGCGAGAGCGCCTTCCTTCTTTCCCAGGGATGCAGCGCGTGCGCTCTCCACGCCTCCGCCAGGAGGAGGAGGGGAACCTATGGAGGTTGGAGGTGCCAGGGCTCAGTCAGCAACCAGAGCCCTAGCACCGGGAGCAGTCAAGGCGAAGCCTCCTAGAGGGAACAGGAAGTGCTACCTCTGTGACAGTCCTCAGCACATGGCGAAAGAGTGTCCCCAGAGGCTCCACAAGCACACTGCAGCCTCCGCGACGGTAACAGAAGCAACTCAGCAGAGAGAACCACAGCAGGGAAACGACGGAGTCTGGCTGGAAACAGAGGCACTGGGGCCCAGCCAGACGAGTCAGTGAAGCAGTCCCCAGGGATGTTGCAGCCCACAGACCCCCTCCCGCCCAAACCAGTAGTGCAGCTCACCGCATCGCTTCAGCTACCCAACGGACTTACAATGGAAGTGCCAATTACCATTGACTCTGGTAGCAACGCGGATTTTATAGGGCAGGATTTCATCGAGCAGCACAAGATAACGCTACTGCCAGCCACGCTGCCCCTGAAGGTTGTCACGGTGGATGGCAGAGAATTGCTAGGGGGGCAAGTGGTGAAGCAAACGCCACCGATGGTGATGCAAATTGGAAATCACAGGGAAGTCATCAGCTTTAATGTCACCCAACTGTCGGACACGCCTGTAGTATTGGGCATGAGTTGGCTGGACAGGCACAGTCCGACGTTGGCTTGGTACCAGCGGCAACTAACTTTCGGCTCCTCTTACTGTGCAGAACACTGCATCCTACCCAGACTGGAGGGGGAAGAAGAGGACACACAGCTGCAATTGGGCACGCTGCAAGCAGTGCCCCACAAGTACGCAGAATTTTTGGAGGTTTTCTGCGAGAAGGAAGCGGACAAGCTACCTCCACACAGGCCCTATGACTGCAAGATTGACCTTCTGCCAGGGGCGACGCTGCCGACAGGGAACCTGTATTCCATGTCTGAAGATGAACTACAGGAACTCAGGGAGTTCATAGATCATAATTTGAAGCGCGGGTTCATCCGGGAGTCCCAGGCAGTGGGGGGCAGTCCCGTATTCTTTGTGAAGAAGAAGGACACGCCCCCAAAAAGGCTGGTGGTGGACTATCGCATTTTGAACTCGAAAACCAAGCCCACGGCTTTCCCCATGCCCAAGATCGACGACCTCCTCGCGACGGTGCGCAAAGGACGCGTGTTCACCAAGTTGGATCTGCAAGGGGCGTACAATCTTATTCGCATACGGGAGGGCGACGAGTGGAAGACGGCCATGTTCATGCCCCTGGGCACCTACGAATACAGAGTTATGCCCTTTGGATTACAAAATGGCTCCCACTGTTTTCAAGCTTTCATGCATCACGTGTTAGCGGGGCTCCTCTATAAGAAGTGTGTCTGCTTCCTGGACGACATCCTGATATTTTCAGAATCGCAGGAGGTTCACGACAGAGACGTCAAGGAAGTTCTGCAAAGGCTACAGGAGCATAGACTGTACGCCAAGCTGGAGAAGTGTCAGTTCGACATGACGGAGGTGGATTTCCTGGGCTACAAATTGTCAGACAAGGGGCTCGCCATGGACAGCGCCAAGGTTCGCGCAGTGTTGGACTGGAAGAGCCCGCGCAACCGGAAGGAGGTCCAGCGGTTTGTCGGCTTTGCTAACTTCTATCGAAAGTTCATCAAGGGGTTTGCGATGCAGACGGCGGCCATTACCGACACGCTCAGCTCCAAGAAGAAGAAGTTCATCTGGACGGAGCAGGCGGAGCAGTCCTTTCAGAAACTCAAGCGTCTCTTCTCGTCCGAAGAGCAGCTGCTGCATGTAAATCCTAGCAAACCGATGAGGGTTGAGACAGACGCCTCAGACAGGGCCGTGGGAGCAGTCCTGTTGCAGCAAGATCCACATGGGGATTGGAGGCCGTGCGCCTTCTACTCCAGGAAGCTCAGCAATTCGGAGCAGAACTACACCATCTGGGACAGGGAGTTGCTTGCCATTCATGCAGCATTCAAGGCGTGGAGGCACTTCCTGATCGGAGCCAAACAGACAGTGCAGGTCCGCACGGACCATAAGAATCTGGAGTACTGGCGCACGGCGAGGTTCCTGAACCAGAGGCACTTACGTTGGGCGGAGTTCTTTGCGGACTTCAACTTCAGGATAGAGTACGTCCCAGGTGACACCAACATCATGGCGGATGCACTGTCCAGGAAGCCGCAATACCTAGAGGAGGCAACGCCAGCGGCGGCCAAGCACATTTTCGCACCAGAAACGTGGGTGTGCGCTTCGGCAACCGTCGACCTGGATGCGGTATGTCGCGCGCTGCAGGACGACTCTTTCGCACGAGCGAAGATGGAGGAGGTGCACAGGGGCACGGCGAAGGGCGGCGAGTTCCAGATACGCGAAGGGTTGCTCATGCGCAAAGGGGCCCTCTACGTGCCGGGAGACGAACTCCGCGCTAAGGTACTGCAGCAGTTGCACGACGCACCCACCGTCGGGCACTTTGGCACAGAGAAGACGATAGAATTAGTCGCCAGAGACTTCTGGTGGCCCAAGATGCGGGGGGAAGTCGCGGATTACGTCGCGAGGTGCGACACCTGCCAGAGGGCTAAGCCAGTGCACAAACCGCCGGCGGGACTGCTGGAACCGCTGCAAACTCCGCTCGAACCGTGGGAGAGAGTGGCCCTGGACTTTGTCACGGATCTGCCCAGCTCGAGGGGCAAGACAGCAGTGCTAGTGGTGGTGGACTTGTTAACCAAAATGGCACATTTCATTCCGTGTGCGAAGGTGGCCACGGCGGAACAGACAGCCAAACTGTTCATAGATCACGTGTTCAAGGTTCACGGTCTGCCACGGTCTATACTGTCCGACCGGGGGCGGCAGTTCATCTCGAACTTCTGGCAGAAGCTGATGGGCATCCTGAACGTCAAGATCAACCTAGCGTCGGCGAGACACCCGCAGAACAACGGGCAAGCGGAGCGGGTCAATGCCATCATGCAGCAGTACCTGAGATGTTACGCAAATCAGCAGCCTGCAACGTGGGTGGACTACCTGCCACTCGCCGAGTTCGTCTACAACAACACGAAGCACGTGTCCACGGGGGTGACGCCGTTCTTCGCCAACAATGGGAGGCATCCCAGAACCTTCCCAGGATTAGAGAGAGTGGGGGAGGGGGAGCCACAGACAGCGGACGCCTTCGCGTCAGAGTTGCAGGAGGTCCACGAACAGCTTCGAAGGCAGTTAGAGCTAGCTAAGCACGCATACAAACTGCAGGCTGACAGACACAGGAGGGTTGGGGAAGAAATACAGGTGGGAGACTGGGTTTGGTTGGCAGCCCAGGCAGTGCCGGCCAGATCGTTAGCGAAAAAGAAGCTCGGCCATAAGCAGCTAGGGCCCTACCAAGTCGAGGCACAGGTCAACCCGGTGGCTTTCCGGCTGACACTTCCGGAGGGATCCAGGATGCATCCGGTTTTCCATAGATCAGTGCTCACTCCCTACAAGGCACCGCACAGATTTCAGGAGCCAGGGACGGCACCAAGCCCGCTCAGGGAAAGGACCACGCAGGTGTTGGTTTCTGTTCTCTTCACTGTGCAGCGAAGTGCTTGTCACAAGACAATGTTTACATTCCACAGTCAGAGTACTGTTGGGTTTTCCCACGGGAATGGGAAGCTGGATGTGACGTACACTGGTTTCCTGTTATTCACTGTTTCTCTCGGTGTTCTTCATTCCGAGGAGAAGGATGGTTGCTTCTCTGCTCCAGCAGAGGCAAGATGCATGTTTGTAATTTCTCAACAATAAACTGAAAATAAAGCAACTTTAAGCATGTGGCACGTACTGTTCGTCATTCCGTTGTGCACAGGACTCTGCTATATCAACATTTTGGTTATGGGCCCAGAAAGACGTAAATCAAGCTGCGGAATGCCGGCAGAGGTACAGAGGAACGGATCGCGTTATCTGCTCTGCGCGTCAAGTTTGATTGATGAAGGTATGTGCTCATGCTCCGGGAAGCCTCCCAGTTTATGGCTGGACTTTGAACTTTTAAAGCCGTGTTGCCGCGAAACAGGCAATGGCTGGGGAAAACGAAAGTACTTTTTAAAAGTGCTTTTGGAAAAAGCTGCAGTACTGTGACACAGCTTGTTATAAAGCAGCAATGATGGCTGATGCAAAGCTGGCTGAAGCTTTTGGGATTCCAAAGCTCAATAAGAAAAATTACACAGAGTGGGTACTTTATGCAGAGGCAATTCTGCGGAAAGAAGGTCTGTTTAATGTTATTACAGACAACCCCCCAGCTCCAATTACAGCTGAATGGAATGCTAAGGATTCCAAAGCACGGGGAACGCTTACGTTGATAGTATCCCCAGAAGAGCTCTGTCTGTTGCGTGGAAAGACCACAGCCAGAGAAATTTGGGACTCTTTAAGAGAGGCTCACTTGAGGACAGAAGCTGGTTCCTCAATGTACTACTGTGCCAAGCTGCATGGTATGGCTCTTGCTGAAGGTGGAGATGTGCGTAAACATCTGATGGAGATGCAAAATCTGAGACACGAGCTGCAACAGAGAGGACTCAATTTTCCAGAGGCTGTGTATTCCTTCATGATACTACATTCTTTGGGACCAAGTTGGGAGTCCGTTGCCACTCAGATTGCTGTTCAACCAACTGCTCAGCTCACAGTAGCCTATGTTACTGCCGTGATCCAGAATGAAGCAGATCGCCGGGGTGCTAGCTGCATGGGTAAGGGGGAGTCTTCACAGACGTCATCCCAGAGTGCAGTGGAACCACCAGAGGGCGCCAAAGCTTTGAAGGCAGTGAAATGCTACTCGTGTGGACGTCTAGGCCATATGAAGAGGGAATGCAGATATCCCAGGGCCAAAACAGAGCAGCGCAGCGGAAGCTCATCGCGTGGAAAAGGCCAAAGCAAAGGCAAAGGCCCGGTCTCAAGGACAACGCAGCACAAGGCAATGGTCTCACGCTTCACTCCAAAGGTTGCAAAGGTCCAGAAGACGTCTAGATCTTTCTTCGTTGTTGATTCAGCAGCTACCCACCACATGTGCAACGACAAGAGACTGTTCGTGTCTTTTACACCGCAGGAAGGTGCGATTCACCAGGCGGATGACCACACGATTCCCAGTCAAGGCTACGGAACTGTTGTTCTTCACAGTTTGGACTTATCGATACAGGATGTACTTTATGTTCCAGATGCCACACACAATCTTCTAAGTGTGATGCAGCTGAATGAACGGAACATTGACGTTTCCTTCAAGAACAAGAAATGCACCATCACAAAGAAAGACGATTATGTATTGCATGCTGAATGTGTTGATCGTTTGTTTGTTTTGTATTATGATGATGTTGTGCAGAATGATACTTGTTGCATTGCAGGTTCTAACAAAAGTTTGCATGCAGGATGTATTCATGATTTTCACAGGAAATTTGGTCATTTGCATTTTGAGGCAGTATCTAAAATGCCTACCTTGGTTGAAGGTATGACTATTAAGCCCTGCAGGTACCACATGAAGTGCAAAGCATGCGCAGCAAACAAGGTGAAAATGGCTGCGAAAGGTAAGGTGTCTAGTAGGCAAGCTACAGAACCATACCAGATTGTTCATGCTGATTTAGTTGGTCCACTATCGCCCTCTTTGGATGACAATAGGTTTTTCATGGTTCTCATTGATGCATTTTCCAGGTATATTTATGTGTACAATCTCAAGCAGAAATCAGAGGCTTTTCCAAGGTTCAAGGAATTCTGTGCTTGGTTGGAAAATGTGCATGGTAAGAAGATAAAAATTCTTTTCACAGATCGCGGGGGAGAATTCACTTCTCAGCAGTTTGAAGCTTTTCTGACTGAGAAAGGAATTCAACACGATTTGTCCAGTCCTCGCTCGCCATGGCAGAATGGACTTTGCGAAAGGGCAAATCAAACATTGCTTCAAGGGTTAAAAACCTTGCTGCATGATGCCAATCTTCCAGAGAGTTATTGGGCCGAAGCTCTCTCGTGTTTTATTTACAGTTACAATCGCAGGTTATCTTCAGCGATTGGTTGTACCCCGTATGAGAAGATGTTTGGCAAGAAACCATACATCAAACACATGAGAATATTTGGTTCTGATATGTGGATTCATTCACCACAAAGCTCCAAATTAGGCAAACGTGGATTGCATGGTATCTTTCTAGGTTATCAGAAAGGTTCTTACAGAATAATGATGACTGACTCTAAGACAATTAGGCTCACAAGAAGTGTTGAGTACAATGCAAAGTGGGGGGAGAATGTGGGAATTTTTCAATGTTATCCTGATGACAGTGATGAGACTGAGGATAAGCAACAACAACCCACACCCACTGATGAAGGTTCTGATTCTGAGTCTGAAACTGAATCGGATACTTCAGAGGATTTCAAGAGTGCGAAAGCCTCTATGCGACCCTCTGAAAGCTCTGATCAGGAATTGGAAGAACCATTGTTCACAATAGGTCACTTTTCTCCTAAGAAGGAAGAGGAGAGTGTTGAAGACCAAAGGCTAATTCGTAGGTCACAAAGAGCCACAAAAGGCAGACCTCCAAAGAGATTTGCTGATGAATTTGCTAAAACAGCAGTAGCAGCTGTTAAAAGCTCCAAGAAGGTATTTGAACCTTCAAGTTTCCAAGAAATCCAGGATTTGGATTCTAAGGAAGCTGAGCCATGGTTAAACGCAATGAAGGCTGAGCTTGATTCCTTAGAAAAGAACAAAACTTGGGAGCTAGTTCCAGTAGTTCCAGGAATGAAACTACTTGGAAGCAAATGGGTCTTCAAAGCGAAGACTGATCAAAATGGCAAGATAGTCAGACACAAAGCCAGATTGGTAGCCAGAGTTTTTGCACAGGTACCAGGTGAAGACTATCACGAGACCTACTCACCCACGGTGAGGTATGAGAGCATAAGGCTTATGCTCAAGCTAGCTGCAGAGGAGAATCTACACATTAGTCACCACGATGTGAATACAGCGTTTTTGTACGGATCTCTAGGTGAATCACTTTATATGCTTCCACCTGATGGCGTACAGGTAAAACAGGGATTTGTTTGTGCTCTGAAAAAGTCCCTTTATGGTCTCAAACAAAGTGCACGGTGTTGGCACACAAAACTCACTGAAGCATTGTTTTCTCTAGGTTTTCAACAAGGGAAATCTGATCCATGTGTATTTGTCAAAGAGGAAGGGCAAAAGAAGCTGTATTGTTTGTTTTATGTTGATGATATTTTATTCTTTTGGAAAGATGTCACAATGTATAATAACGCCCTAGCTCAACTGAAAGAGCACTTTGACATGAAAGACCTTGGTGAGGTAAACAACTACCTATCTCTGGAAATAGAGAAAGATCAAAGTGGTAACATTCTAGTACACCAGTCACGGAAAATTGCTGATGTGTTAAGCAAACTGAACCTGATGGATGCTAACCCTGTAGACACACCGATGACAACAGGTTATCAGGTAGAAGACACTGAAGAAGCATTTTCTGACACTACACTGTACAGAAGTGTGCTAGGTAAGCTAAACTTCATTGCCAGATGTTCAAGACCTGACATTGCTGTTAGCTGTAATTTGCTAAGCAGACAAGTCAACAATCCTACTGTTAAGGATTGGAAAGCTCTGAAACGCATAGCACGCTATTTGAAAGGCACTATGCATTACAGACTAAGATTTAACAATCAGAAGTCTGGTGGTCTTGAAATCTTTGCAGATGCAAGTTTTGGAAGTGACACTGCAGACAGGAAAAGTACGTCTGGAGTTTGCTACATGTACAATCAGGGTCTATTTGATTGGTCATGCAAGAAGCAAACAACAATTAGCTTAAGTACTTGTGAAGCTGAATTGAATGCACTGTCTTATTCACTTAAGGATTGTGAATGGTTGTTACAATTGTGCAAAGACATGAAAATTCCTGTCAAATGTCCAATCCAGGTTTACCAGGACAACAAAGCATGTTTAGCTTTGCTGAATTCGGAAGGTTGTAAGCAAAGCACGAAGCACTTGCAGTTGAAGGTGCAACATGCTAGGGAACATATTCAGAAGGGACTCGTAACGGTGTCCTATATGCCAGGTAATGAAATTCCTGCTGATGTATTGTCCAAGATTGTATCAAGGGATCAACACTGTACCTATGTACAGAAGTTGGGTTTGTACTGATACTGTACGAACACGCTGCCCAGTGATGTTCACGGAAAGGGGGAGGATGTTGGTTTCTGTTCTCTTCACTGTGCAGCGAAGTGCTTGTCACAAGACAATGTTTACATTCCACAGTCAGAGTACTGTTGGGTTTTCCCACGGGAATGGGAAGCTGGATGTGACGTACACTGGTTTCCTGTTATTCACTGTTTCTCTCGGTGTTCTTCATTCCGAGGAGAAGGATGGTTGCTTCTCTGCTCCAGCAGAGGCAAGATGCATGTTTGTAATTTCTCAACAATAAACTGAAAATAAAGCAACTTTAAGCATGTGGCACGTACTGTTCGTCATTCCGTTGTGCAGAGGACTCTGCTATATCAACAGCAGGGGGGGTCACCAGAGGGGGAGCCCATCAACGAGGTCACAGAGATTTTAGACTCAAGATGGGGGGAAGACGGAGTGGAATACCTTCTCGCCAGAGAAGGCACCACAGTCAGTGCCAACAGCTGGGTGCCGGGCTACGCTTTGGAAGAACCTCTGCTAAAAGACGAGTTTCATGCCCTCTTCCCACACAGGCCCATGCCAGCCGAGTTTTTCGACGACTGGCTTTTCACACCCACGCTTTCAGCCAGCACGTTCCAGGGGTTCGACTCGGACGAGGAACCGACACTGAACACACGTTCCCCGGAGGGGTCACCCTCGGGATCTGCCTCAGAACCCTCGTATTGGTGGGATGACCGACCAGAGGAGCAGTGGCGCAGGAAGTGGCTGGAGGGTCCCGGGCGAGCAACGTCCCCAGAAGGGACCGAGGGAGAGACGGACATGGACGTGTTCGGGGAGGACCTTGGGTTCGAGCACGGCGGCACAGAGATGGAAGCAGAGGAGATCGATGTCGGCGAGTGCAAGGAGGAAGAGCCGGACTTATCCAGTTGGATGTACGCCACGGGGAATGAACTGTATCCGGCACTCACCCCCATATCAACGGAGCACCCAGCACCCACGCCTGAAGGAGGGGAGGGGGAAGGGGGGGCTTCGAGGGGGGATGGATGTCAGGGGTTCAGGAGCAGAGGCACAGGAAAGGGAGGAAACAGAGAGCGAGGGGGAGGAATCCGAAGGTAAAATGAGCGATGACAGCGGCCCGAGATCTCCAAGTCTTTCCAGTGAGTCGGAAGATTCACAGAAAGGGGCGCCAGTGGTCAGAGCAAGGGGGGCGCCTAGGGGGACACCCCAGGTAGAAGGGACCAGAGGGGACTCAGAGAGCAGCAGTTGGAAATCGGGACCAGCTTCCCCACCAGAGCGCAGTAGGGGGGAGGGGTCCCAGGTATCGGGATCTGGCGGCTCGCCGCAAGCGGGAGGGCAGGAGTTAGGATTGGCCACACCTCCATCGGGGAGCAAGGAAACAGTGAAGAGGAAGGTTGAAGGCTGCGCGCGCGCGCCAAGTTCAAATGCACAGGAAGGCGGCACAGTAAGCAGCCCGGACAGGGAGCCAGGTCCTAAAGCCCGCCGCAAGGAGGGAGAAGAGTCGGGGGGGTCAGCGTCAGAAGAGTCCAGGAAGGAAGAGACCACGGGGGGTAGAGGGACCCAGAGGAGAAAGGAAAGACGGAAGAGGTGGAGTAAGGCTAGAGTATTAAGTTGGTGTACAGGAGGCGGAGACTCAGACGGAGCTTTGCCGGTCTAGCTTCTAAGACGTAGAGCTGCTCGCTGCGGCTTGAAAATGGAAACTGTAACTCAATAAAGAAGTTTGTACAATACTGCCGGCTAGCGTGGTCCTCTGTGAGCTGGGACCTGGAAGCGGCTCTGACACTTGGGTATTTGGATCACCCCCAAGAACATAAACTTATTTCAGGATAATTACACCAAAACTTGGTTAGAGATTAGAAAAAACTTTGTAACCTGGAGTAAACTAAAATTAACATTTCTGGGTAGGATTTCCATTATAAAGATGAATGTGCTTCCAAAATTCATCTTTTTATTTCAAATGATTCCAATACTGGGTGAAGCAGGTTGTCTCAAGATATGGCAAAGAGAAATTTCCAAATTCCTGTGGGAAGGGAAGAAACCTAGGATTAAACACCTGATCTTAATAGACATAAAAGAGAGAGGAGGCTTTTCTCTACCCGACCTAAAACTTTACTACGAGGCAGCCTGTTTCACCTGGCTAAAAGATTGGTGCACGTTGCAGGATTCGGACCTCCTGGAAGGTTTTGACAACTGTTGGGGATGGCACGCCTACCTGATATATGGAAAAGCGAAAATTCATTAAAAAATTACCAACCATATAATAAGAAAGTCACTCTTTGCTGTATGGGAAAAATATAAAGACCTGATGGAGCCTAAAGTCCCGTGGTGGACTTCTCCAATAGAAGCCATAGCAGTAAAACGGGGAAAAAACCCAGGAATGCTGGCCAACATATAAAACACTTCTAAAAAATGGAGATTACCAAATAAAATTTAAAAACTTTGAGGAAATAAGAGAACACATCTCAGACTGGTTTCAATACCATCAGTTATTTGAAAAATTTAAATCTGACAAACAAAAGGGGTTCTCAACAGAAATTTCCCGATTCGAATCTGATCTGGTAAATTCTAAAAGAAAAACTCTTTCCAAAACTTATCGACTCCTCCTTGACTGGACAGTCAAGGAGGAGGAGGTAACAGTGGCAATGGTGAGGTGGTCCCAGAATTTTGGCCATTCAATAACCATGGCACAATGGGAAAATTTATGGAAGATCAATTGGAAATTCACAAATTGTTACACGATTAGAGAGAACTTTCAAAAAATGCAACATCGATGGTATTCTAACACCATGGAAACTTTCAAAAATGTATAAAAATGTGTCAAGTAATTGTTGGCAATGCGGGGACTCAGGAACATTCTACCATATGTGGTGGATATGTAGGAAAATACAGGTATTCTGGGAGAGTATACATGCAGAACTGCAAAAAAATGATAAAGATCTCTTTCAATAAAAAAACAGAGGCCTACCTCCTGGGAATAACAGATTTAGATATTCCACAAAAGAGGAAGGGTATCTTTTTATATGTGACAGCAGCAGCAAGAGTTTTGATCGCAGCAAAATGGAAGAGTAATGAAATCCTCTCTATACAAGATTGGATTCAAAAGCTGACAGAATATGCCGAATTAGATGGTTTATCAGAAAAAATAAAGAATAAATCAAAACAGGAATTTGTTTCAAAATGGAAGGTTTTCAAAGAATATCTGAAAAATAAATATAGTAGTTTAAATTCAGTTGCAGCATTCGAGTAATAGTTGCAAGGTAGATATAAGAAATTATATTTACCGTATTTTTCGCCCCATAGGACGCACCGGCCCATAGGACGCATCAAGTTTTTTTGGGGGGGAAATAAAGGGGGGGGAATTATTTTCCCCCCAGGCGCTTGTGGGGCCGGCAGCAGGGAGAAGCGTTCTTCTCCCCGCTGCCCGCCTTCAGATCAGGTCCGGGGACAGCGGGATGACGCGCTGCGCCTCCCCGCTGTCCCCGGAGCTTGCGGGGCTGGCGGTGGGGTCTCCCCGCTGTCAGCCTCCAAACCACTTCGGGAGACAGCAGGATGGCGGCGTTCCGCCTCCCTCTGTCCCCCGACCTTGTGGGGCTGGCGCTGGGGCTCTCCTGAAGTCTGGAGAGCGAGAGGGGTCGGCGCGCACCGACCCCCTCTCGCTCTCCAGGCTTCAGCGAAAGCCTGCATTCGCCCCATAGGACGCACACACATTTCCCCTTCATTTTTGGAGGGGAAAAAGTGCATCCTATAGGGCAAAAAATACGGTATTAAGAATAAGTTTAATTATGATAAAAGTGTGTATTGGCAATAAGTAATATGAATTTGAAATATGGAATAGAAGGGAGGTTGGTTCTTTAGTGTTAAGACCAATAGATGTTTTATTATTTGCTAAGAAAATTATGTGTCTATGGTTATTCTTGTGCGTAATTTGGTACTTGTGTTCTTTTTCTTTTTTCTTGTTGTACCAATAAACTTTATTAAAAAAGAAAAGAAAAGAAAAGAAGTAGAAATGTGAGAAGCAGAAGAAATACCACCAGAAACCCCCGACAAGAGGGGAAAAGTAAATTGCGCAGAAACCCCAAAGCCAGTTAAACCTTAGTTTTGCATGGTGTGGGGGTGATTTCGCTTTTGCGTGGCTATTCCCTCCCCCCCCCCCCACAGGTGGAATAAATAAAGACAACGGACACAGCGTTTTAGGTTAATGGGCGAAAATGGCCACAACTTTATTGATTACCGGAAATGAAGGGTATTGGCTTTGGGGCATTGGGGGAGGTGATGGCGTTCCTCCCCCCCCCAACCTCATCTGCATGACAATACCCCGGCCAATGCCTACCGCCAAAACTGAGGGAGTTGTGACGATTTGCTACGAGGTAGGCGAAAAAACCAAGTGGCTCACAAAACCAGCCAATTAGCCAAATGGAAAAACTCCTACCAGGCCCCTTGCGGCGACCAGCCAAAGCCCATAGCAAGGTCAGTGGCAAAACCTAGAGGGCGGGTGGGTGGGAAACCGCGTCGTCTCCAGGGTGAAAAGGGGCAAGCCGAGGGCTGCCCCGACCTTAAGTGGCCTTTCTAAGGCCCGCCCCTGCCGCCAGCCGATTGGCTGGCGCCACAGGGGATGCTAATTGGGGGAATCCCTGTCTCCCGCGAGGCTGGCGCCAGCCTCGCGAGAGCGAGTGTGGGCGTGGTCGTGATCCCGCAACCCCCCCTCCCCCTGACGATCGGAAGGGGCATTGCGTGGCTATTCCCTCCCCCCCCCACAGGTGGAATAAATAAAGACAACGGACACAGCGTTTTAGGTTAATGGGCGAAAATGGCCACAACTTTATTGATTACAGGAAATGAAGGGTATTGGCTTTAGGCATTGGCCCCTAACCGACTATCCGGTCTGACCGGGAAGGGTTAAACACCAACAGGGGGAGCCACCTGAGATGCGTATCCCTAGGCGCTCCCCGAGGGGTTACCGCTCGGGGGCGCGCTTTAGGCCCTAGCCTCCGTAGGTTTCGGACGAGGCGTCGCCCCTCGGAGTCCTTTAACGAACTACCCTTCAAGCATTGGGGGGGTGATGGCGTTCCTCCCCCCCAACCTCATCTGCATGACAATACCCCGGCCAATGCCTACCGCCACCGAGCCTCAAGCCGGCTCGCCGCCAATACCCTCAGACCTGTAACCAATCCCTAACACCTTGAAAAATATCAGCCAACCAAATATCATTTCCCGCATCAGATAGATGCACGCCATCCCAGCGATAAAGCATTTCCTTGTCAAACCGTATGCATGGGTGCTGAATGACCCGACCGCCCCATGCGGCCACTCTACGTGCCACCGTGCGCTCCACAATCCTTCTAGCTTTATTCACAGCCACGGGTTTCTCTGCATCCCGCCAACATCGCCTTTCCAGCAAAGATGACCAAATTATTGTAATGTTTTCATGGGATGCCCTCAACAATTCCAAGTCATTGATAATGTTCCACATCAAGTTCACCCCTTTCCTATACGCCAAGTCGTTCTCGCCCAGCTGGACGACCAAGGCACTGGGTGGGCCCTCGGCAGCGATTTTTTTGGATACAACTGGGAAAAACTCTTCCCAACGCATACCCCTCCTAGTGATCCATGATAGTTTGACCCAGCTGGGTAGCCGTAGCTCTTTAACCCAGCCCCTTTGTTCGGCGCGCCGCTTTGCCCAATATACGATGCTGTGGCCGAGGATCCACAGTCGAACCACACCAGTACCTGAAAAGAGAGAATCGGAGAACCGGATCAGGAGGAGTGCCCGGGGGGAAAGCTGAGGGGAATTTAGAAGGTCTACCGTATATAACCCTGGAATGCGTTGGATTTCCAGCGCCCCATGTCCATAATTCTTTCAGCCGGTAAGCCCATATGGGCGGCGGTGGTCACCGCCCCAATGCAAAAGGAGTGCGCGGCGTACTCCTCTTGGGGAAGCCCGATGGCGGCAATTGCTTTGCGCATGACCCTCGTGAACTGCTGCTTTGAGAGGGAGGAACCGTCGGAATGCAAGAAAAAGGGGCCACTAGATTCTGGTCTTACACACAGGTATTTTCTAGCATCCTTTACAGGGCAAGGGCCCGCCTTTTGAGTCGCCTGGAGGCGAACCAAGGCTCCCTTGCCAAGCTGATCAGTCTTCGAACTACGGATTCTTAACATTACATGAGCACTGCCCACAGTTACGTCCTCAAGTAGTAGCCCCCTGGACGCTGCGCGGTCCTCACAAACCACTTCGCCTATGCGTAGGGCGCCAAAAAATGCGAAAGAAAACGCTGCTGAAAATAATCTGGCTTCATATCTTGACCAACACAGGGCCCTCAGCTTCCTACGGATTTGGGTGAGTATATCTAAAGTTATTGGCCTTCTCCTGTCCCGGCTGTGAGGCCTGGACCTGCGCCAGCCCTCAAGCATCTTACACACAACGAAATGCGAACAGGGATCCACAGAAAATAAAGTTTTAGAAAAGAAGGATATAGCTGCTGAATGAATATTGAGGGTTTTGGGGGCCCGGCCAAGATCTCTAAGGTGGACCAAGTACTCTATGACTTCAGACTTGGACGGTGGCCTGCCTGGCTTGGACCGTCCCTTTTTGATGCGGAAGGATGTGAAGTCTAGCCACGCCTTATTATACGATCTCAGGGTAGAAGGCGCTAGCGCAGACAATACTCCTTTATTGCTTCTTGTTGCCAATATTCCAGAGGTGCTCCGGGAATGGTTGAGGCTGCTGCTACGCATCCAGCGCCAATGAGCGAAAGCGTTCCATCTGGAAACGAGATAGAGCATCCGCGATGTTATTATCAATACCAGGGACGAACTGGGCTGAAGCGTGAAGGTTCAACCGCAGGCAGGAGAGGACAAAGTACCGTAAAAGGGACGCTACTCTGGGTGAGCGTGACAATTGTTTATTCAAAACTGACACGACCGCTAGATTGTCCGTCCAGAAACAGACCCTATGGTTCTTGAACTGGTCTTCCCATAAGTGAATTGCAACCACGATGGGAAAGAATTCTAAGAATGTCAAGTCACGTAGTATTGGTTTACCTTGCCAGGAGGGAGGCCAGTGCTGGGCACACCACTGGCCCCTGAAGTAGACCCCAAAACCTAAGGACCCGGCCGCATCCGAATGTACTTGGAAATCAGACTGCAGCACCAAACTATCCTGCCAAAGCGATATGCCGTTGAAACCATCCAGGAATTGCAACCAAACAAGGAGGTCCGCCTTTACTGCCTTGGATAAGCGTACCCTATGATGGGGTGACCGTAAGCCCGTGGACAGCTTTGCTAGGCGGCCACAGAACGGACGACCGGGGGAAATTACACGGCAGGCGAAGTTGAGGTGCCCCAGGAGGGATTGAATTTGCCTCAAGGTGACCTTCTTTAGGGGCAGTATTTGGCCGATAAGCTCTCTTAAGGCAACCAATTTTTTAGCCGGTAATTGCGAGGTTTGGGCAACGGTGTCAAGTTCAATGCCCAGGTAGGTCATGGTAGTGACCGGGCCCTCGGTCTTCTCGCTTGCCAGAGGGACACCCAGTTCCCTAGCTAAGGACTCGAAGGCCAGGAGGAGGGACCTGCACTCCCCAGCGTCACTTGCCACCAAAATAAAATCATCGAGATAATGACCCACCCCCAGAGAGCCAGTTCTAAACTTTAGGGCCCATTCCAAGAATGTGCTGAAGGTCTCGAACGCAGCACAGGCAACAGAACAACCCATGGGCATAGCTTTGTCAATGAAGTAAGCTCCCTGGAATTTGAAACCCAACCAGCGGTAGTCTTCCGGATGAACCGGGAGTAGGCGAAATGCTGACTCGATGTCGCATTTTGCCAAAAAGGCGCCCCTGCCAAAGCTCCGCACCAACCGCACAGCTTGATCGAAAGACGAATACTTCACCGTGCACATCTCTTGGGGAATGGCGTCATTAACCGAGGATCCTTTGGGATAGGACAGGTTGTGTATCATTCTAAATTCACCGGGGGCCTTCTTTGGGACAATACCAAGGGGGGAGATATGAAGCCCTTCGATAGGCGGAGTTGCGAATGGACCGGCCACCCTGCCGGCTGTAATCTCCTTCTGTATCTTTTTAAACGCGATGTCGGGCCTTTCTAATACTGATTTCTGGTTAGGGGGGCAACTGGAATTGGGTGTGAAGGCAACCGGAATTCTAAAACCTTCAGAAAACCCTTCATCCAGTAGGTGGGCTGCACGTCTATTTGGATAGAACTTTAACAATGCTCTCAAGGGCTCCAATTTTATCGGAGAGCACGCAAGGCCTAGGGAGATGTTAGTAACGAGCCCCAGTTGGCCCTTGGGAGGGGGCTGCAGGTCCGGCGGGGCCACCCCTGTTTCCCCGGGAGAGGTGACCCCTGCCTCCCCGAAAGGGCTGCTGCCTCCCTTTGAAGCAGTTGACTGCTGGGTGGCTGCCTAGGCACCTATCGCATTCGTGCAAGTACTTTCAAGTAACGCGCTGACAGGTACCCTTGTTGAAGTCCCAGCACTGCCTACGGCGTTGGGTCTCCACCTTACCAGATTTTGGCTGTTGAGCGGCTTTCTTCTCAATATTGGGCCCCACATGTTCAAACCAGCAATTGTTGTCCTTTTGGTCCCAGCGCGTTGAAGACAGCAGCGAGGCATTCCTCCGAAAGTCTTCATCATACGCCAAAGCAGCTTCATCTCCTGCCATCTCCCGTGCCCTCCTGACGTGTGCCAGGTAGGACACGAGGTGCGCGCCCCTCTTGGGATAGCAACTTGACACCACAGCCATAAACACTTGATAGCCATTAAGCCAATTCTCGAACGTTCGCTCTACCCAGGGTACCCTGTACCTCCTTTTCCCATAGTACTTAATTTTTTCCCCTTTTCCCTTGACCTGAGCTGGGGGCAGCAAGGAAAACATATCTACATAATTGCCATTCAATATCTTATTCCTCTTCCTCTTAGAGAGGTGGTTCCCCAGAATAAAGTCAGTGGCAGCGTTGGTTGAGACTTTAACGTCTGGAACCAGAGCCCCATCCTTCCAATCAAGCGTGCCGTTAAATGTCTTCCTGTGTGAGTTTGCCCTCCGCTCATGCACCCACTGGGGTGCTCCAGTGTCCTCCCCCTCCCCCAATATGCCTCCATTGGGGCGTCACTATCCCCATCTGATGAAGAGGTACCTGTTTCCTCCTCGGAGTCCGAAGTGTCCCTCTTCTTGCTTTTCTTCGACCGGTGTTTCTTCTTCGCCTTCCGCTTTCCGCCCCGTGGAGCATCGTCATGGGGGGCCGGGTCGCTGGCAGCGGCCACCTGCTGAGGGGGCAGCTCCTCCTCAGAAGATGACTCCTCCGATGTGCTTGGTTGCCTAGGGTTATCCTGGAAAACACTGGGAACATCAATCACCTCCTGGCGCGGGGCTGATGTAGAGGCCACCGCCGGCCTGGCCTTTTGTCCGCTCGCCCTAGGTTTTTTAGCTGGTGCCTTGCCTTTCAGTGGACCTGACTTAGATTTTTGAGTTCTAGCAGCTTGTAGGCGCGTCCGTGGCCTGCTGGGGGCCTGCTCAACCACGTTAGCTGCACTAGTGGAGGGACCATCCTGACCCTGCTGACTGGGGGGGGGTGTCTGGTATGCAATCTTGTGACACCTCGACAATGTTCGGAGAGGGAGTGATAGGTGCCCTGCACTGCGCGTAGAATGATTGCAGCGCGGAAAAAAGCTGGGCCAAGGCCTGAGGGTTACAAGGGCCTGTTGGCATTAGGGCGTTGCCACGCTGAGATTGTTGGGGGTTGCTGCTGCCCTCCATGACCAAGCTGAAAGCAGTGCCTCGGGGGGGTGGGCGCAAGTCAAGTCAAGTTAGTAAGCAAATCGAGTGTCTATTTTATTTATTTATTGTTTACCTATTTGTTTATTTATATGTTTGCTTGTTTTTTAATTTAATTTTATTTATTTTATTATTATTATTTATTTATTTATTATTTATTTATACTTGTTTTTCTATTTATTTATTTATTTATGTGTATATATATGTGATTACTTATTTATAATTATTTATGTAACTGGGGCTATATCACTATCAGTCTAACCTGCTAAATGAATTTCCAGGCAGAGGCGGCCTGGATAAGCAACGAAACACAGCAGGAATTGCGGTCAATGGGGTCAGGTAGCCCTTGTCAACCAAGCAAGATATTCTGTATTAATATATTAGCAACCAGTACAATTGACAACCACTTTGGGAATAGCCTTATAAACCACCAAATGTCCTTTTAAATACAACGCGTAAGGCTATCAAATACTAAATCAGCTCAAATTAATTTAGCGCCAACCACCAAATAATTATAAATAATTGTAAATGCTGGGAAAGCGGCCGGAAAAACTGGCTAGGTTATAGCCTATACAACCTCAAATATAATTCAGTACCAGCTAAATCACTATGACTGCGAATGCTTTCCTCAAACCAGGCTAGGTAGCAGATCTAGTTTAAAAAGGCCGCCACCAGGCCACGTGGGCGGAGGCAAATTAAATTAAATTAAAGAGGGACTTCTCAGCCAGGTAAGAAGGGAAGCACTAAACCTCTATGCGCTCCCAACTAGAGATGCCTCTACTAAAATGGCCGCTTCTAAAGCCACGTGGTTCAATCAAAATGGCGACCGTTGGCTAGGCAACCAGGACGCTGCAATCTGCAACAGTCGCTGCAAAAGCCCCCTGCGTACCCGCAAAAGGACTCTCCGGCCCTGAGGCTTCGTGGCCGCTACCCCTCACCACGCTCCCCAATAGCCTCCCGTTCCCCCTTGTAACCTTCAGTGAGCGCTGCAGCTGCTCACTATGGCGATCCGTCCAGGGAGGGTCAAACAAAGCGGCGCGGCACCAGCGATGTGCCAATGGCTCGTGGGGAAGATGCGGACAGTGGCGCTTCGGCGGCGCGGCTCGTAAGCCTTGAGCGCGGTGGCTGCTCGCACCCGAGAGACCAGCACGGAGGTAGATTCAGGCAGGGCGTCGCTCCGATCCGCTGCCGGAGGATCAGCTGATGGGCGGCCGCTTGCTGGCAGGCTGCTGAGAGGCTGTAGGCGCTCCCTTTTGCTGCCGCAGCTCAGCTGATGAGCGGCCGCTTGCTGGCGAGCTGCTGATCGGCTGCCGGCACGACGATCCCGGGCGCAGCTGACGAGCGGTAGCTGGCTATCCGAAGCTCAGCTGATGAGCGGCCGCTTGCTTGCGAGCTGCTGGGATGCTGCCGGCACGGCAATCTAGTGCACAGCTGAAGAGCGGTAGATCCGATCAGCTGATGAGCGCTGCCGGCGCGGCGATCCGAGCGCTGAAATCCGAACCACGAGGAGCGGCAAGTTTGGAAGACGACGAACCTCACGGCGACCCATCAAACCGCGTCGTCTCCAGGGTGAAAAGGGGCAAGCCGAGGGCTGCCCCGACCTTAAGTGGCCTTTCTAAGGCCCGCCCCTGCCGCCAGCCGATTGGCTGGCGCCACAGGGGATGCTAATTGGGGGAATCTCTGCCTCCCGCGAGGCTGGCGCCAGCCTCGCGAGAGCGAGTGTGGGCGGGGTCGTGATCCCGCAACCCCCCCTTCTCCTGACGATCGGAAGGGGCATTCCCTGAGATGTTTACTGTGTGGGTTTCTTGTGGTTCTATTCCATTGGTTTTCTCATCTTTGGTGGATGTGGTTTGTTTCTGTTGTTTCTGGTTCGTTTTTGGGCTTATGTTGAATTTGTTTCTTTTAGGGCGGTTTTCGTTTCATGGATTCTTTTATATAAATTACGATTGTGAGATATACTTGGGGTCCTGTATGTATTTCATGCTCTTTATTGCCCCCCCCCCCAACAACCTCAGGCTTTTATATACATTTTTTACACAATGAGTCCCATCTGACTGGCTAATTCTGGTTTTTTTAAAAAAAATATTTTTTATTGGTTTTACAAAAATTTTTATAGACAATACAAACAAATAAAGAAACAAACAAACATGTATAATTTCATATCCTTTTTTTCATAAACCTCACTTCTCTGACTCCCCCAAACCTCCCCTTTCTACATCCCAATTTCCAAAATTATTTCAGCAAATCCTAAACTTAGTTTTATCAAATTTGTCCCTTATTTATTCTTTTCTTTTACTTAATCTTTTGTCGCTGTAATCTCATTTTCTTTCTAAAAACCTCAACATTTTAGCATTCATCAATTTTGTAATATTTCTTGAGATAAATTTTAAATTTCTTCCAATCTTCATCCGCCGTCTCTTTCCCCTGATCACGGATTCTGCCGGTCATTTCAGCCAATGTCATATAGTCTATCACCTTCATCTGCCATTCTTCCAGGGTGGGTAGATCTTGAGTCTTCCAATGCTTTGCAATGAGTATTCTTGCTGCTGTAGTAGCATACATAAAAAAGTTCTGTCTTTCTTTGACACCAATTGGCCGACAATGCCCAAGAGAAAGGCCTCTGGTTTCTTAGGGAAAGCTGACTGGCTAATTCTGCTTCCCTCCTGGCGCCTGAATGGCCGGGAGGAAAAGACCAATCAGTTGTTGCATTCTAGGATCCTACTTGCCTATTTTTCTAGGATCCAAGGTTAGTACATAACAGATTGCTTCATTTCTAGGTTTTTGGGGGTTTGCACCTTTGAGTATATTAATTTTTATGAGATCTGATAATCCCCCCAAGAAAGGAAAACCACCAGAAATGAAGCAAAACCACCAGAAATGTCTAATGACCATTCCAACAATGAAGTCAACCACTAAAAACGCAAGAACCTATTGAAAAGAAGCAGAAGAAACATGTAAAAGCAACATCAATGGAAACTGACAAAGAAGCCAACCAACCCCAAGCAAAGCAGATTCACCAGAAACCCCCAAAGCATTCAAAAGTATTACCACCAGAATGCAAAAACAAGAAAACTTCTCAAAGGAAGCAATAAAGCAAAAGTCCAAAAAACAAGCCAAACCAATGGAAAAGAAATGAAGCCAGCCGCAAATGAAGCACATTCACCAGAAACCCAAGACTAAGTGAAAACTACCGTATTTTTGGCCCTATAGGACGCACTTTTTCCCTTTCAAAAATGAAGGGGAAATGCGTGTGCGTCCTCTGGGGCGAATGCAGGCTTTCGCTGAAGCCTGGAGAGCGAGAGGGACGAACTGGCCGCCACAGGAGACAGGAAAGTGTTTTCTCCTCGTGTATCTTGTCGTGCCAGAAATGGGGTGGCCATGTTACACGGAAACCAAATTCCCTGCTGGGTCTGAACCCACCCAGGGGCAGCAGCCTGTGCAGCACTAAAATCCAGCACCCTCTGCTTTGAGCATGTCCTGCTTTACAACGTCACAGAATGATAGCATTGTAGAGCTGGATGGCACACCCAGGGTCATCTACCCTGCAGGTGGGTGCTGGGAGTCAAGGAACGGCTCCAGATCCCACCAGCCCTTGTCCTTTCCTAGGAGCTGGCCCCACCAGGTGGGCGTGGCGGGGTGGCACCTTGGAACAAGGTCTGCTTGACGACCACACCCTGGGCACACCGGAGGGTGAGTGGTGCCTTGCGGCAGGTTGGACTGGATGACCCCCAGGGTTTCCAATCCAGAAGAAGATCTAACTGGAACACATCTCTTCCCTTCCCCATGGCACTACATGGTTGCCGACACCAGCACTGGCTCTCTGGTGTCAGGTCAAGCAGCGGCACTGCGGATGGGGATATACCCGCTGCTTGGGGGCACCCAATGCATCGGCTTCTGGTACTACCTGAGCTCAGGGTGGGCTGGACGGCCCACAGAGTTCCCTCTTGCCTCCAAGCTAGAGGACCCCAGTGACTTCCACCGCCCCAAGTCCTTCATCCATTCAGCTGAGAGTCCCAAATGCATTGCTGTGCTGGTGGCCCCAATCCGAAAGGAGTTGGCCGCGAATTCAGCTGGGGGTAAACCACAGGCAGCAATCGCCCTTCGCATAGCACGCATGAACTGATGCCGTGCAAGGTAGGAGCCATCCAAATGTATGAGGAATGGGCCTGAGACGGTTGGTCTCACGTACATGAAATGTCTAGTACTCTTTACTGGGCATGGCCCATTGTGACTAGTTGCTCGGAGCCGAATAAGGGCCCCCTTTCCCTGCTGATCAGTTTTGGAACATCGGACATGCAGGACTAAATTGGATCTGGACAAGGTCAGGTCTCTCAAACTTCCCCAAGCAGCGGAATCTTGTTGGCCCTCACAAACCACTTCGCCAATGCGCAGAGCGCCAAAGGAGGCAATGGTGTAGCCTTATTAGACTTTACTGATTGGTGGGCTCTGCGTTGCTCCCGGACAGGAGGAAGGAAGTCAAATGACACCAAGGTTGGTTCAAAGAAAGAGTTTATTCTGCTCTCCAGATAGCAGAAGGCACTTGTGTGGTGAGTCCACAGCAAGTCCAAAGAAATGAGAAATTTCATGCAGTATATATATCCTCCAGGCACCCTCTCCCTCCTTCCCCAGGAATCCAACCACATCAGCCTATACACGCAGGTTGACATCACATGTGTTCCTGCTCCGGTATTCTTAACCATAAAAGGATATTCGTTCCTGTACTTCTGACCATAAAAGGGTATTCCTGTTCCTACTCTTATCTTGGAGCAAGAGGTCACCAACTCCAAGAACACACTCTGGCACTGTTCCCGGACTAGGTCTATGCGTCAGGACGTAAGATAAGACCTAGACATTGTTGGGATACTGCCAGGGAGAAAAAGGCCATGATGACCCCACGTCGATTCCGGACGATCCATCGATCTCCCGTAAACATGCAGTATCATTCAATTAGTGACACGAGCTCCAGAAATAGCTTGCCACATTCCAGAGCTGGTGCACGCTCTATCAGCAGAATTTGCACAGCGAAAGATGCACGCAGGAGAGCATTATTTACAACTTTATTCAGTGTTGGTCAGAACAAAGAAAACATGACTGCCTGTGTTGATGTCTCGGGCACATAGAGAGAAACGAAAGCAATAGACAAACAGAAACTTCCTGTGAGCAGGAAATACATAGGCTGTGACTCACAACAGCCTGTCCCCTTTTTAAGGTGGAACGGAAATATCCTAACACCCTCCCCCTTTCCGTGTAAACTGTAGTACCTGTGGTTCAACCCAACTGCAACCTCTGTACATAAACCTTAGGTTGTTCTCTGTTAACAACCTTAGACAACAGATCAGCAGGAATTTCATTTCCTGGCATGTAGGACACCTAAAGGAGTCCTTTCTGAATACACTCTCTTGCACGATGTAGCTTAATCTGCAAGTACCATATTTTTTGCTCTATAGGACGCACTTTTTCCCCTTCAAAAATGAAGGGGAAATGTGTGTGCGTCCTATGGAGCGAAGACGCCATAGCCCCGCGACCCTCTCCCGGCTGGAGAGGTGATGCGCGGCTATGGCAGGAACCTCTACAGCCCCGTGTCACCTCTCCAGCCGGGAGAGCATGCGCGGGCGGGGCTAAAGAAGCACCCCGCGACCCCCTCCCGGCTGGAGAGGTGACACGCGGCTATGGCAGGAGCCTCTATAGCCACGCGTCACCTCTCCAGCCGGGAGAGCACGCGCGGGACTAAAGCAGCCCCCCGTGACCCTCTCCCGGCTGGAGAGGTGACGCGCAGCTATGGCAGGAGCCTCTATAGCCGCGCGTCAACTCTGCAGCCGGGAGAGCACTCGCAGGGCTAAAGAAGCCATAGCCCTGCGACCCTCTCCCGGCTGGAGAGGTGACGCGCGGCTATGACAGGAGCCTCTCCCTGCACCTTTCCGTTGCTCCCTGACCTGCTCTTTGGGACTGGTGGTGGGCTTCCCCGCACCAGCCCCAAAGAGCAGGTCAAAAGGAACCTGAAGCCTGGAGAGCGAGAGGGGTCAGTGCACACCGACCCCTCTCCCTCTCCAGGCTTCCAAGGTAGCCGCCTGAACGCACCTTAAATGGCACCTTGTTTTAGAGCGGGAAAACAAGAGGGGGAAAGTGACATTAGCCGAATGCTCTCATACGTGACGGTGGGTGAGTAGGTCTCGTGGTAATCCTGTCCTGGTACCTGTGAAAAACCTCTGGCGACCAGTCTGGCTTTGTGTCTGACAACCTTGCCATTCTGGTCTGTCTTGGCCTTGAAGACCCATTTGCTGCCAACCAGTCTCATTCCTGGGACTACTGGTACCAGCTCCCAAGTTTGGTTCCTGTTCAAGGAATCAACTTCAGCCTTCATGGCATTAAGCCAAGGCTCAGCATCTTTAGAGGTTAACTCCTGAACCTCTTTGAAGCTTGAAGGTTCCCACACCTTCTCTGAGCTACTAAGAATAGCAGTTGCTATCTTAGCAAACTCATCAGCAAATCTCTTTGGAGCTTTGCCTTTCGTGGCCCTTTCAGATCTGCGTACTAGACGCAAGTCTTCTGCACTCACCTCCTCCTTCTTAGGAGAAAAGTGACCAATGGTGAACAGTGGTTCTTCCAGTTCATTGTCAGACGCATCAGATGGTCTGACTGAGGCCTTTGCGCTCTTGTAGTCTGCTGTGTCATCACTGTCGCTGACATCAGCAGCAGCGCTGCCCACTGAGCTGGAATCCGAACTCTGATCATCATCATCATCCTCAGCTTCCTCAGCTTCCTCTTCTACCTCAACATTATCTGCTTTTTTCACATCACCTTCATCTTCCTCTGGGTAACTCTGGAAAATCCCCACATTTCCCCCCCCCCACTTAGGATTGTACGCAACACTCTTTGTGAACTTAATGGACTTAGAATCAGTCATCCATACCCTGTATGCACCTTTTTCTTACCCCATGAACAAACCATGTGCCCCACGCCTCCCAAGCTTGTTGCTCTGTGGGGTGTGTACCCACATGTCAGAACCAAAGATTCTCATGTGTTTGACGTAAGGTTTCTTACCAAACATCTTTTCATAGGGAGTACAACCAATAGGTGATGACAGTCTCCTGTTATAGGAATAAACCAACGTTGATAAAGCCTCCCCCCAATACTTCCCAGGGAGATTGGCATCATGCAACAAGGTTTTTAGGCATTGAAGCAATGTCTGGTTTGCTCGCTCCACAAGTCCATTCATCCATGGCGATCTAAACATTTACAAGTCATGCTGTATTCCCTTCTCAGTCAGGAAAGCTTCAAACTGCTGAGAAGTGAATTCCCCGCCCTGATCAGTAAAGAGACAGCCAATACGTTTACTGTGAACATTCTCCAACCAAGCACAGAATGCCTTGAACCTAGGAAACGCTTCCGATTTCTGCTGCAGCATAAACACATGAATGTACCTGAAAAAAGAATCAATTAGAACCATGAAGTACCTTGCTCCACCCAAAGAGGGCGCAAGTGGACCAACCAGGTCTGCGTGGACTAGCTGGTAGGGTTTGGAAGCCTGCCTGCTAGACTCCTTGCCTTTTGGAGCAACCTTCACCTTGTTCTCTGCACAAGATACACATTTCATGTGATACTTACAGGGCTTGATGTTCAAACCCTGAACCAACTCCGGCATCTTGGCCAGTGCCTGCCAAGACATGTGAGCAAACCTTCTGTGTGCCTTGTGAATGCATCCTGCATGAAGAACTTTGTTAGTTTGTGCAACACAACAAGAATCAACATTTGACACAGCAGCACCATTGTCATCATAAGTTATACAGAATAAGCCATCCATAAACTTTGCATGCAAAATGTCCTATTTGCCTTTCCTGATGACACAGATGCTCCTCTTGAAGGAAATCTCAAAGCCACACCCAGTCAGCTGTGGGACACTGAGCAAATTGTCTGCAGCACCTGGAACATAAAGTACATCTTTGATGGTAGTGTGCAGACTTGCAAGTCTCACAGTCCCTTCTCCTGCGATTCACAACGTCTTTCCATCAGCCTGGTGGATCTCTCCGTCTTGAGGTGTGAAGGAGATAAACAGATGTTTATCTTTTGCCAGATGGTGGGTGCATCCCGAATCAACAATAAATCTGGCTTTGGCCTTTGGAGCAGCTTTTACAGCAAGCAAAACCTTGTTTTCCACCGGCGTGGGCTTTTGCTGCTTGCCCCCCTGCTCCTGGCCATCAAACAGGCATCTGTCTCTGTTTACTTCTGGCCTTCTGGCCTCTGCAAAGACGATGACCTTGGCTCTCATGGGAATCAGAGCTCTCAGCTGCCGACTCCTTGGCTCCCCCTGGAGGCTGGAATGCTGCCTGGGATGACATCACAGTCAGCTCCCCCTGCAGCTTGCAACCGGTGCCCTCAGCATCCCTGCATTCACTCGCATTCTGGGAAACAGCCAGGACCTCCGATGCAGTCAAACTCTGGGCTGGGATGACTGGCAGATGAGCTACTTTCAAAGCATTCCACATCTGACGTGCTGTCGTATTGCCAGCTAGCGTAGCAATTTCCTCCAGAGAGACGGACAAGACAATTACGTCTATGGCCCTTGAATCTTGGGCCCTCCATCTATCTGTCAGAGGAACTAGTGGGGCTTCACACACAGTATGCCACACTCCAAACTGACGAAGTAGACTCTCACAGCAACTTGCCCAAGTCTCATAATTGTGCCTGTAACTTTGGGCACTCAGTGCCTTCAGAGGCTTGGAAAAACTCCATTCCAGGCTTTTACTTGAGCCGTGAGCCTTTATGCCTTCAAAAACTTCTTATCTTGGCAGCTCATAAATCACGAAGCGCGGCTCCCAGGTCAATTAAGCCAGCCGGACATCAAAGTCACTCTGCCTCGGCAATTTTTCCACATAACTCACAGCAGTCTGTCGCAGTCTTACTCTCCTGTAAGTGCTGTGAATCTGGGACCATAACCTGTTGTTGAGATACTGCCAGGGAGACAAAGGCCATCATGACCCCACGTCGATTCCGGACGATCCATCGATCTCCCGTAGACACGCAGTATCATTCAATTAGCAACACGAGCTCCAGAAATAGCTTGCCACATTCCAGAGCTGGTGCACGCTCTGTCAGCAGAATTTGCACAGCGAAAGATGCACGCAGGAGAGCATTATTTACAACTTTATTCAGCATTGGTCAGAACAAAGAAAACATGACTGCCTGCGTTGATGTCTCGGGCACATAGAGAGAAACGAAAGCAATAGACAAACAGAAACTTCCTGTGAGCAGGAAATACGTAGGTTGTGAATCACAACAGCCTGTCCCCTTTTTAAGGTGGAACGGAAATATCCTAACAGACATGTCATCCCTACTCCACTAGAACAGCCAAGGTCATCCTTGCCGTCACAAACTGATAAAGGAGAGGGCTCTGAGCACTTGTTTATACAGCTGGGTTTTGGCTCAAGAGCTCAAGTTAAAGCATTCTAGAAATGCTCCCTTGGAAACAGAAAAAAGTGGATTTTGGGTCCCTGCACAGAAACCCATTCCTTCAATGGCGTATGCAGCCGAAAAATAACCGGGCCTTGTACTTGGACCAACAGATACTTCTTAACTTTTATTTTTGTTGTTGTTGTTGTTTGGATTTGGCATAGAATGTCATATGTTATGGGCCTTCTACCATCACTGCTGGGAGGCAGCAGCCTGCGCCAGCCCCCCAGTGCCCTTCACACTAAGAAATCTGCACAAGGGTCTATGGAGTAAATAGCCTTACAGAAGGAGGAGATTGCAGCTGACTGGATGTTATAGAGTCTTTGCTGCGCGACCCAGCTCCCTAAAATGTACCAAGTATTGCAGAACCTCAGCCTTGGTAGGGGGTGTGTCAAGCCTAGCATTTTTTAATTTGCCTTGAAACTCCATAAAGTCCAACCAAGCCTTTTTATGATGTCTAAGCGTGGATGGGACTACTAAAGCCAATACTCACTTCAGGACATCATGTTCCAAAGGTGCTCCAGGAATGGCTGTGGCAATTGCTGCGCCTCTGGTGCTAATGAGCGGAAACAGTCCATCTGAAAACGAGACAGAGCATGCGCGATGTCATTGTTAACCCTAGGTGTAAATTTGGCAGAGAAATAGGTGATTAATTCTAAGCACAAAAGGACAAAGAGCACGTTTGCCACCCTAGGAGAGTGTGATGATTGTTTAGACAGGACACTGACAACCGCTTGATTGTCAGTCCAGAAGCATACCTGGTGATTCCTGAACTCATCAGCCCACAAGTGCACCAGAACTACGATAGGAAAATTCTAAGAAGGTGAGGTCACGCGTGATAGGTTTTCCTTGCCAGCTGGTAGGCCAACGCTGAGCACACCAGCATCCCCTAAAGTAGACACCAAACCCCAGGGAACCAACTGCATCAGACTGTACCTGAAAGTCTGAACGCAGCATCAAATTGTCCTGCCACAAAGAATTCCCCTGTACTTATCCAGGAACTTTAACCAAACCTCCAGGCCTTACTTGATCACTTTAGAGAGGCGCACTCTGTGTTGAGGAGCATGCAGTCCCGCTGACAGCTAGCCAATTTCCTACAAAAGGGGCAGCCAGGGGGCACTACCCGGCATGCAAAGTTGAGGTGACCCAAGAGTGATCGACTCTGCCTAAGGGTGACCTTCTTGAGAGGAAGAAGTTACAGAATTAATTCCTTAAGTGCTGCTAGCTTCTCCCTTGGTAGGCTGATGTCTGTGCGATTGTGTCCAATTCAATACCCAAAATAGGTTATGGTCGAAACTGGACCCTCTGTTTTGTCTGCCACCAAAGGTACCCCAAGCTCCTCAGCCAGGGAGGTGAAAGCCTCTAAAGAGAAGCGCAATCAGGGCTATTACTAGTGATGAGAGAAAAGTTATCGAGGTAATGGGTCACCCTTTCAGAACCAGTTCTAAAGCAAAGGGCCCAGTCTAAAATTGTACTAAATGACTCAAAAGCTGCACAAGCTACTGAGCACCCTATTGGCATAAATTTGTCTATGAATAAGCCCTAAACCTAAAACCTAGCCACAGAAAGTCCTCTGGGTGAATTGGCAGGAGGCAAAAGGCTGACTCAATGACACACTTAGCCAAGAGTGCTCCCCTGCTGAACCTGCGAATAAGCTTTTATAGCCTGATCAAAGGAGGCATATTTCACAGAACAAGGCTCCTGTGGTATTGCATCATTGACTGAGCCACCTCTAGGGTAGGATGGGTTGTGGCTCATACGATACTCTCCTGGAGACTTTTTAGGGACGATGCCTAAAGGTGAAATGTGTAAAGCCAGTATAGGCGGCTCCCTGAAGGGGCCAGCCACCCTCCCAGCCAGAATTTATTTGTTTATTTTCTTTTTGCAATAGCTAGCATTTCCCTAACTGGTTTGTTTGTTTTTTGTTTGTTTGGTTTAGGGGGTCCCCTGAGTTAGGAGGGATCTAAGAGGTGAGAGCTTAACAGAAGAGAACGCCAAAACCATGGGCCAAATTAATACCGGTTTGCGGCTGAATTAATACCGGTTTGTGGCTGTTCTTTGGGCTGGTCTGTGAGCATTTCAAGACCCCTGGTGGAAATGCCCCCTACCGCCCAGAAAGGGCTGTTTACCTTTAAAACATGAGGACGCCGGGTAGTTACCTAGGCACTTTTCACATTCATGTGCATACTTACAATTTGGCCCCTGGCACACACCCAGCAAACCTCACGGTGAGGGACTCGCTTAGCTTTGAATTTCCAAACTTAGAGGGATCTGGCTGCTTCTTTTCCACATAGGGACCCACGTGCTCCATCCAGTAATTCTGGTAGCTCAGGTCCCAGCAGGTGGTGGGCAGCAGGGAAGCATTTCTGAATTGTCCTCGGAATCAGAAGGCTTACTTCTCTTGCTCTTCTTGGCCGAATGCTTCTTCTTACTTAGACTTCTTTCTCCCTTGCCCATCATTGGAGACTGGTGCTGTTCTGCAGCCGCTGACACTTCCTGTTGCCCCTGCATCTCTTCCTCCGATGATGTTTCGGAGCCCCCTTCCGTAGTAAGGTTGTGAATCCTGTAGAATACTGGGAAAGTCTGGGGTATAGTGAGAGGCAGAAAGGTTATAATTGGTGGGTTTCTGGATGAAAAATCGGCTCTGGATCCATTCCAGTCCGGCTTCCGCGCTGGTCATGGGACCGAGACGCCTCTGGTCGCCCTAACAGATGATCTCCGCAGGCAGCTGGATCGAGGCGGGTCGGGGCTGCTGATTCTTCTAGACCTGTCAGCAGCCTTCGACATGGTCGATCACGAACTTCTGGACCACCGCCTTGCCGACGTGGGGGTCCAGGGCACAGTCCTTCAATGGCTGCGCTCATTTCCCTCCGGTCGGGGACAGAGGGTGGCACTTGGGGGGGAATTGTCATCGCGCCACTCCTTGGTGTGTGGCGTGCCTCAGGGTGCGATTCTCTCCCCGATGCTTTTTAACATCTTTATGCGCCCCCTCACCCAGCTTGTCCGGAGTTTTGGGCTGGGCTGCCATCAGTATGCTGATGACACCCAACTCTATCTGTTGATGGATGGCCATCTTGACTCGGCCCCAGACACACTGATCAGATGTTTGGAAGCTGTGGCTGGATGGTTACGTGGGAGCCGGTTGAAGTTAAATCCTTGACAGTGGTCAAGAAGGTGAAATACCTAGGGGTTTATTTGACATCTAAAAATGTGAATTTGTATAAAGATAATTATGAAAAATGTTGGTCAGAAATTAAAAAAGATCTAGAAATATGGTCAAATTTGAAATTGTCAATGTTAGGCCGAATTGCAGTGATTAAAATGAATGTATTGCCTAGAATGCTATTCCTGTTTCAGACCTTGCAGATTCTTGACAAGATGGAATGTTTCAAGAGGTGGCAGAAAGACATTTCGAAATTTGTCTGGCAGGGCAAAAAGCCCAGAATTAAATTTAAAATATTGACAGATGCTAAAGAAAGAGGGGGTTTTGCCCTGCCGGACTTAAAGTTGTACTATGAGGCAGCAGCTTTTTGCTGGCTGAAAGAATGGATGCTCCTCGAGAATATGGACATTTTGGATCTGGAAGGTTTTAACAACGCTTTTGGTTGGCATGCATATCTATGGTATGACAAAGTCAACAGTGCCTTTAAAAACCACATTGTTAGAAAAGCATTATTCAATGTTTGGATAAGATATAAAGATCTGTTGGAAAACAAAACCCCTAGATGGGTCTCACCAGTGGAGGCTAAAGCAGTGAAGAAACTCAATATGGAGGTCGGATGGCCGAAGTATTGGGAAATTTTAGAACAGGATGGAGATAAGTTTAAACTACAAAGTCATGAGAAACTGAAACATAAAGTACAAAATTGGTTTCAATATCGTCAAATATTGGAGTTTTACAAACAGGACAGGAAAATTGGTTTCCAGGTGGAAAAATCAAAACTAGAAACTGAACTGTTAGAACCCAATACTAAGAATTTATCTAGAATGTATAACTTGTTGCTGAAATGGAGTACACAGGATGAAACAGTTAAATCGGCTATGATTAAGTGGGCACAGGATGTTGGACATAACATTATGTCAGCTGACTGGGAATGGTTATGGAACACCGGTATTAAATTTACGGCATGTAATGCCTTAAAGGAAAACATTATGAAAATGGTTTATAGGTGGTACATGACCCCAGTCAAGCTGGCAAAAATCTACCATTTGCCCGATAACAAATGTTGGAAATGCAAAGAGACTGAAGGTACCTTCTACCACCTTTGGTGGACATGCCCGAAGATTAAGGCCTTCTGGGAAACGATTTAAGCACCTTCCATGTTTCCGTCTCATTGGTATTGCCTGACGTTGTGCTTTTAGTATCTCGCTCTTAACAAACTCCCAGCCATCATGAACTCCCTTTCCTTTTAGTATTACTGTCCATGGGATCTCACCCAGCACTTCCCTAAGTTTTATGAAGTCGGCTTTCTTAAAGTCAAGAAATTGAGTCCTAGTATGCTTGGCTGCTCCTTTCCGCTGTATAGTAAACTTCAGAAGAGCATGATCACTCGCGCCTAATGATCCTTCCACTTCTACCCCACTAACCAGGTCATCAATATTGGTTAGGACCAGATCTAAAATGGCTGTTCCTCTTGTTGCTTCTCCCACTTTCTGGACAATGAAGTTGTCTGCAAGGCCAGTGAGGAATCTGTTTGACCGTATGCTCTTGGCTGAGTTTGACATCCAACAAATATCCGGGTAATTGAAGTCCCCCATTACTACTATCTCCCTTCCTTTTGCATGCTTGGCCATCTGTTCCAGGAAGGCATCATCTATGTCCTCCGTTTGGCTTGGGGATCTATAGTAAACTCCCACAATGAGATCTCTGTTATTCTTCTCTCCCTTAATTTTGACCCAAATGCTCTCACTTTGGCTTTGAGGTTCTAAATCTTGGATCTCTTCACAGGTATACACATCCCTGACATATAACGCCACTCCTCCTCCTTTCTTGTCTGGTCTGTTTCTCTGAAATAGATTGTATCCCCCCATTATTACATTCCAATCGTGGGACTTATCCCACCAGGTTTCAGTGATGCCTATTATGTCATATGTATTTTGCTGTACCAAGAGCTCAAGCTCATCTTGTTTATTTCCCATGCTTTGCGCATTAGTGTACAGACATTGAAGTCCATTAATCATTCCCCCGTGTCTCTTATTTAAGGATTTTTTCCTCCCACCACTAGGTCTGCGTGCTGTTTGCTCCATTTGGTCTATGACATTTGGATGATCATCTTCATCAATTGATAGACTCCTACCTTCAGGAGCACTGTCTCCCTCCCCCACATTAGTCAGTTTAAAGCCCTCCTGATGAGGTTTCTGAGATTTTTGGCAAAAACATTTCTCCCAACCGTTGTGAGGTGCAGCCCATCGCTTGCCAGAAGTCCATCTTCAAGAAACTGCAGTCCGTGATCTAAGAATCCAAACCGTTCCTGTTTTCACCATTTGCGAAGCCAGCTGTTCACTTCCACGATTTTTCCCTCTCTCCCTGGGCCACGTCGTTCAACTGGGAGGAGAGATGAGATGACAATTTGTGCATTTAGTTGCTTCAATTTCCTGCCGAGAGCCTCGTAGTCTCTTTTGATCTTCTGGAGGCTATTGCTTGCAGTGTCATTGGTTCCCACATGAACCAAGAGGAAGGGGTATTCGTCAGTGGGTTTTATAATTCCTTGCAGTCGTTCAGTTACATCTTGGATCTTAGCCCCGGGGAGACAGCACACTTCCCGAGACATCTTGTCAGGCCCACAGATCACTGCTTCTGTTCCCCTCAGTAGGGAATCCCCTATCACCACTACACGCCTCCTCTTAGGTTTGGTCGGGGTTCTTCCGTGAGCTGTCCGTTCCAAGGTCGCCTGCACATTCCCTGAGGACTGACTTTGCTGCTCGTCTTCATATACCTGATCGACTGTAATGCGGGAGAGATCCTCAAATGGAGTCTGCTCTTCGTCTTCCATGCTAGGGGAGAGGACTAGGGGAGAAATATGCCTCGATGCCGGAATTGGAGGCTTCCATTATTCTAAGCCCAATACGCAATCAAGATCCACAGCTTTTGTCAAATTTTGACCCGCTAGCAGTACCGACGCAAGATGCAGCTGTTGACCTGCTACCTGTACAGCCTATACGGGTCTGCAAAACCCTTGCTCTGCAAAAACCAGCTGAACATCATGATACATCAGCTGAACAACATGATATTTGTAACAGTGTCATCGAAGATCCTCTGGGCCAAATCAACCTATTGGCCCCTCAGTTAAAGCTATCACACCTACCTAGGGACCAGCGACCTCAAACCTGGAACCACCAAGCAGGGCAGAAAGAGGAGGAGCCCAGCTCAGGAGCCTCAAACCACCGGAAAAGAGATTGACTGCCACTATTTCCACCATCACCCTATTTCCACATCCTTTCTTGGAATGTGGCGGGATGGCTATCTAAGCAGGGTGATGTCGACCTTCTGGATTTCCTTACAAAATTTCAGATTATATGTCTACAGGAGACATGGTGTCTAGATCTCCATGTCCCTTCTTTACAGGGATACGAAGCCTTTGCTACCCCTGCGATAAAACCAAATTCCCGAGGCCGACCTAGTGGTGGTTTAGTCACTTTTGTTTCTACCAAGCTAAAGTGCAAGGCCCGGCAACAGCAGTGGGTGAAGAGCAACAATTTACAAATCTTACTTATTTCTAGCAGTGAAGGAGGAGATTTCCTTTGCTTTAATATATATATCCCTCCCATAGGCACCCCTCCCCAGTCGTTACAAATCTGGGAAGATTTAGAGCTATGTTTGGAGAAGGCTGAATTAGAATTCCCTGGCATGGATATCCTGCTGGCAGGTGATTTCAACGCCAGGATAGGAAATGACATTAATACGTACTGCTCTAAATCCCAGTTCCTGCCAGAGGCAGATTGGTTTATTCCCTGGTCCTCTGACGATAAGGTCTTGAATAAGGCAGGCATTACATTAATGGAGACTGCCTTCAAACATAATTTGTATAATTTGCATGGTACCCATATGGACAGGTCAGGGGGTTTCTTTTCTTTTCTTGGACCTAGAGGTGCGAGCGTTATTGATTATATCCTGGTCTCCCCAAAACTCTTGGAGAGGTCACAGGGCTTCAGGACTTTCAATAGAATTGAGAGTGATCATCTTCCTATATCAGTTTCACTAATTCCCCGTGGTTTGGAGGATCCGCAATACCGCAATCACTGTGCAGACCCACCTCCAACTCTGGCCCTTCGTAGGCGTAAATGGAACAGCGACCTGGAATCTAAAATCAAACTACACCTGCATTCATCAGACTTACTGGCCTTGAGAGACCAGTGTATCTCATCTAATTCTGACCCCTTTTCAACATTTCAGCAGGTCTCAGAGTCGCTCTTCCCACTACTCACGAATTCCAACCCTCCCAAACAACAAAACAACTCGAGGGCCTGGTTCAACAAAGACTGTAGGAATCTAAGATCTTTGCTTAGGAAATTACAAAATAAGGTAAAACAGGAAGGGACCCTGTCCTCAGTGGAAAACCTGCACAGGTGGCGTTCTCATTATAAAAATACTCTAAAATTTAAGAAATCCCTCTACAGAAAGGAACAATGGGAGGCACTTGACAAAGCGATCAAATTGTGGGACGACAAAAAGTTCTGGGAAATAATTGCTCAGGGAGTTTCACCCAAAGGGAAAATTGTAACCAACAGTATTTCATCTAACTTATGGTACCAACATTTTTCCCGGCTATATACAGCTCCAAACATTGCTAAACCGAGCCAGTTTCCTCCTCTTAAAAACGATCTATTAATGGGCTGGGATCCTGTTACCAAATCAGAATGTTTACAGCTAATTAAAACACTCAAGAATGGCAAAGCTCCCGGTGAAGATATGATTCCTCCTGAGGTGCTTAAATTAAATGCCTAGTGGTGGGCTGCTATTTTGGCCCAACTTTTTACAGCAATAAATGATACATGCAAAATCCCAGAAAACTGGAAACTGAGCCTGGTAGCCCCCATCTATAAGAAGGGAGACCCCCAAGACCCCTCAAACTATCGCCCCATAAGTCTCCCGGACATTGTGTATAAACTTTATACTCGATACCTGCTAAATAAACTGGTTGACTGGGCTGACCACTCTAACTTGCTTAATCCGGAACAGGCAGGGTTTAGAAAGGGCCATAGTACAACAGGCCATTGTTTGGTACTACAGACAATGATAGATAAGTATACAAAGGTACATAAGAGCAAACTTTTTGTGGCTTTTGTAGATCTCACATCCGCTTTTGATTCAATCTGTAGGGACAAATTTGTTGGTTTCTGCTCTCTTCACTGTGCAGCGAAGTGCTTGTCACAAGACAATGTTTACATTCCACAGTCAGAGCACTGTTGGGTTTTCCCACGGGAATGGGAAGCTGGATGTGACGTACACTGGTTTCCTGTTTTTCACTGCGCTCTCGGTGTTCTTCATTCCGAGGAGAAGGATGGTTGCTTCTCTGCTCCCGCAGAGGCAAGATGCATGTTTGTAATTTCTCAATACTGAACTGAAAATAAAGCAACCTTAAGCATGTGGCACGTACTGCTCATCATTCCGTTGTGCACAGGACTCTGCAATTACAACAAAATTATGGCAAAAACTATATGAAACAGATATTGATAGACGACTTCTTATCAGAGTTTGCAGGGCAGCGGCGCGCGAAGTTATACGCATCTTTCAGAATTAGGGGAGCTAGTCTCAAACGTTTGTTGGGGGAGACCTAGGGTTTTTTTGTGGGGGAAGTTATTTGTCCTGTCTTCAAGCTTTTTATGATGGAGGACCTCTGTAGCCCCCCCCAACGACACGATCTCAAGATGGAAGGGGAGGGAACAGCTGCAGTCACCTGCGATTCCTGCGCAATGTTTGCCATCTTGCCAAAGGTTGCAGAGGACAGGGTCACACTTCAAAACGACCTTGACAGATTAGAGAACTGGGCAAAAACAAACAAAATGAATTTTAACAGGGAGAAATGTAAAGTATTGCACTTGGGCAAAAAAAATGAGAGGCACAAATACAAGATGGGTGACACCTGGCTTGAGAGCAGTACATGTGAAAAGGATCTAGGAGTCTTGGTTGACCACAAACTTGACATGAGCCAACAGTGTGACGCGGCAGCTAAAAAAGCCAATGCAATTCTGGGCTGCATCAATAGGAGTATAGCATCTAGATCAAGGGAAGTAATAGTGCCACTGTATTCTGCTCTGGTCAGACCACACCTGGAGTACTGTGTCCAGTTCTGGGCACCACAATTCAAGAAGGACACTGACAAACTGGAACGTGTCCAGAGGAGGGCAACCAAAATGGTCAAAGGCCTGGAAACGATGCCTTATGAGGAACGGCTAAGGGAGCTGGGCATGTTTAGCCTGGAGAAGAGGAGGTTAAGGGGTGATATGATAGCCATGTTCAAATATATAAAAGGATGTCACATAGAGGAGGGAGAAAGGTTGTTTACTGCTGCTCCGAGAAGCGGACACGGAGCAATGGATCCAAACTACAAGAAAGAAGATTCCACCTAAACATTAGGAAGAACTTCCTGACAGTAAGAGCTGTTCGACAGTGGAATTTGCTGCCAAGGAGTGTGGTGGAGTCTCCTACTTTGGAGGTCTTTAAGCAGAGGCTTGACAACCATATGTCAGGAGTGCTCTGATGGTGTTTCCTGCTTGGCAGGGGGTTGGACTCGATGGCCCTTGTGGTCTCTTCCAACTCTATTATTCTATGATTCTATGATTCTATGATTCTATGATTCTATGATTCTCAAAATACTTAGAGAGTTACATTCAGATACCACAGTTAAAATCAGAACTGGGATGTCAGGCAACTATACTGACCCATGTGGTAGCGGTTTTTGTGATGAAGGCCATGAAAGCCAGGGAAAGATTTATGGATGACAATGTAAAGACCCCTTCATCGTCTGTTTAACTCATTGCTGGTTTTCCCTCTCTTTCTATTTTGTGGGATGAAGGTTTTGTTGGCATAGTATGTAATGAATTTTAATATTTTTAACTATTGTTGTGTTGATGTTTGTGTACAGGCATGGTCCTCACAATAAACGGATTTGTTGTTGTTGTTGTTGGTTTAGGGTTACGGTTAGGATTATGGTTAGGGTTAGGGTTGGGGTTGGGGTGAATGACCACCAAAAGAACAATCAAAGCTTATTCGTCCTCTTCCTATTCAGATGGAACCCAAACACCTATGCTTGATTTGGGCTGATAAAAAACATTTCACTCTGCGATTTTTGAGTGAATGTGCATTCTAACCCCCAAAACAGCAATTTGAAATAAGCCCAATCAGGCCTTTCTCATCTTCTTTTTATGCAGATGGAACCCAAAGCACCTTTTTGCTGTGCTTGGGGGTGATTCTGGTCCACACCCCAAAAACACCATGCAAATTGAAATAAGACCAATCAAAGCTTATTCGTCTTCTGTATACACATATGGAAGCCAGGAGACTGTGTTGTTTTATTTTGGTCTCATTACACACACTTTGCGATTTCAGGGTCAATGTGCATTAACACCAAAGAACACGACATGAAATAAGCGAAATCCAAGATTCTTCTTTCTATGTAGCTGGAACCCAAAACAACCTGTTTGGCATTGTTTAGGCTTATTTTACTTCGCTTTGCTATTGTTAGTGTTAGTATTAGGGTTAGTGTTAGTGTTAGGGTTAGGGTTAGGGTTAGGGTTAGGGCTAGGGTTAGGGTTAGGGTTAGGGTTAGGGCTAGGGTTAGGGTTAGGGTTAGGGTTAGGGTTAGGGTTAGGGTTAGGGTTAGGGTTAGGGTTAGGGTTAGGGTCAGGGTGAATGACCACTGAAAGAACAATCCAAGCTTATTTGTCCTCCTTCAATAGAGATGGAACCAAAACACCTATCCTTGATTTCCGCTGATAAGAAACATGTCATTCTGCGATCTTTGGGTGAATGTGCATTCTAACCCCAAAAACACCAATTTGAAATAACCCAATCACAGCTTTATCATCTTCTTTTTATGTAGATGGAACCTGTCAGGGCTGCCTCAGGTCTCAGCTCACAAAAGACCAACGCCAGGTTCTTCTTATATACAAGGATGTTTATTGCAGTTCATTATTGGTTCCACAACCGAGGCGCACAGCCCCGTGTCTCTTAGCCTAGACGTTTGAAGTCCCCTCTGAATCGGTCCCGCCCCTACACCAGCTTAAGAGGCTTGTGCTAGTCCACCTCTTCCTGTCTTTCCTTTTCCGCTGGGTCTTTCTGCCCCCCTGGGTTCCTTCCCTCCTGCTCTCTCCTGAAGCGGATTCCTCAGATGCCTGTTCCCCCCTCCTTCGTGCTTTGGGGCCAGGCTCCTCCTCCGGGCTCTCTCCATTTCCGCGCGCCTCCACATTCGAACTTGGCGCGCGTTCGCTACCCCTGACCTTCCTCTTGACACTTACACTACTCCCTGTACTACTCTCCGCCTCTTCCGGCAGGACGTCCTGCCCCGATTTCCTTCCCCTGTCTCCTTCCTGCTCCGCTCCGTGTGTCACACTGGGAATTCCACTCTCTTCACTTCGTTCCTGCTGGGAAGCCGGCCCCGATCTCCCACTCCCACTCGGGGTTTCCCTGCTGCTTCCCTGCTCCTGGCAGGTCCCCCCTGTGACCCCCCTTGGCCTGACTAGGGGCGCCCCCTTCTGGGAATCCTCCGATTCACTTGAGAGACTCATGGAAGACATCAAGTCATTGTCATCCTCTTCCTCACTGTCCTGGGATTCTTCCCCATCGCTCTCCGTCTCCCCCCTCACCTGTGCCTCTGTCTCTGAACCCCTGACAGAACCCAAAGGACCTTTTTGCTTTGGTTGGGGGTGATTCTGGTGCACACCCAAAAAACACCATGCGAATTGAAATAAGACCAATCAAAGCTTATTCGTCTTCTCTCTACGCATATTGAAGCAAAAAGACGGTGTTGTGTTATTTTGGTTTCATTACACACACTTTGCGATTTCTGGGTCAATGTGCATTAACACCAAAGAAAACGACTTGAAATAAGCGAAATCCAAGATTCTTCTTTCTATGTAGTTGGAACACAAAACAACCTGTTTGGCTTTGTTTAGGCTTATTACACTTCACTTTGCTAGGGTTAGTGTTAGTGTTAGGGTTACGTTTAGGTTTAGGGTTGGGGTTGGGGTTGGGGTTGGGGTTGGGGTTGGGGTTGGGGTTGGGGTTGGGGTTGGGGTTAGGGTTAGGGTTAGGGTTAGGGTTAGGGTTAGGGTTAGGGTTAGGGTTAGGGTTAGGGTCAGGGTGAATGACCACCGAAAGAACAATCCAAGTTTATTCGTCCTCCTTCTATTGAGATAGAACCGAAACACCTATGGTTGATTTTGGCTGATAACAAACATGTCACTCTGCGATTTTTGAGTGAATGTGCATTCTAACCCTAAAAACACCAATTTGAAATAAGCCCAATAAGGACTTTATCATCTTCTTTTTATGTAGGTGGAACCCAAAACACCTTTTTGCTTTGGTTGGGGGTGATTCTGGTGCACACCCAAAAAACACCATGCGAATTGTAATAAGCCCAATCAAAGCTTATTCGTCTTCTCTCTACGCATAGTGAAGCAAAAAGACGGTGTTGTGTTATTTTGGGCTCATTATACGCACTTTGCGATTTCTAGGTAAATGTGCAGTAACACCAAAGAACACGACATGAAATAAGCGAAATCCAAGATTCTTCTTTCTATGTAGGTGTAACACACAACAACCTGTTTGGCTTTGTTTAGGCTTATTACACTTCGCTTTGCTAGGGTTAGTGTTAGTGTTAGTGTTAGGGTTACGTTAAGGCTTAGGGTTGGGGTTGGGGTTGGGGTTGGGGTTGGGGTTGGGGTTAGGGTTAGGGTTAGGGTTAGGGTTAGGGTTAGGGTTAGGGTTAGGGTTAGGGTTAGGGTTAGGTTCGGGGTGAATGACCACCGAAAGAACAATCCAAGCTTATTCGTCCTCTTTCTGTTCTGATGGATCCAAAACACCTATACTTGATTTGGGCTGATAAAAAACATGTCACTCTGCAATTTTTGGGTGAATGTGCATTCCAACCCCAAAAACACCAATTTGAAATAAGCCCAATCAGAGCTATATCATCTTCTTTTTATGTAGATTGAACCCAAAACACCTTTTAGCTTTGGTCGGGGGTGATTCTGGTACACACCCAAAAAACACCATGCGAATTGAAATAAGCCCAATCAAAGCTTATTCGTCTTCTTAATACGCATATGGAAGCGGAAAGACGGTGTTGTGTTATTTTGGTCTCATTACACACACTTTGCGATTTCTGGGTCAATGTGCATTAACACCAAAGAACACGACTCGAAATAACCGAATTCCAATATTATTCTTTCTATGTAGCTGGAACCCAAAACAACCTGTTTGGCTTTTTTTGCCTTATTGATAAAGCTCTGATTGGGCTAATTTCAAATCCAAGATTCTTCTTTCTATGTAGCTGGAACCCAAAACAACCTGTTTGGCTTTGTTTAGCCTTATTACATTTCTCTTTGCTAGGGTTGGGGTTATGCTTAGGGTTAGGGTTACTGTTAGGGTTAGGGTTAAGGTTAAGGTTAAGGTTAAGGTTAAGGTTAAGGTTAAGGTTAAGGTTAAGGTTAAGGTTAAGGTTAAGGTTCGGGTTCGGGTTCGGGTTCGGGTGAATAACCACCGAAAGAACAATCCAAGTTTATTCGTCCTCCTTCTTTTTTATATATATAATTTTTTTATTGGTTTTACAAAATTTTTCAAACAATACAAACAAATAAAAAGACATACAAACATGTATAATTTCATAGCCCTTTTTTCATATCCCTTACTTCTCGGACTCCCCCATACCTCCCCTTCGTGCATCCCAATGTCCAAATTTCTTTCAGCAACTTCTAAATAATTTTATCAAATATATGTCTTGCTAATCTTTTCTTCAACTTAATCTTATGTCGCTGTAAAGAAAGGAGGAGGAGTGGCGTTATATGTCAGGGATGTGTATACCTGTGAAGAGATCCAAGATTTAGAACCTCAAAGCCAAAGTGAGAGCATTTGGGTCAAAATTAAGGAAGAGAAGAATAACAGAGACCTCATTGTGGGAGTTTACTATAGATCCCCAAGCCAAACAGAGGACATAGATGATGCCTTCCTGGAACAGATGGCCAAGCATGCAAAAGGAAGGGAGATAGTAGTAATGGGGGACTTCAATTACCCGGATATTTGTTGGACGTCAAACTCAGCCAAGAGCATAAGGTCAAACAGATTCCTCACTGGCCTTGCAGACAACTTCATTGTCCAGAAAGTGGGAGAAGCAACAAGAGGAACAGTCATTTTAGATCTGGTCCTAACCAATGCTGATGACCTGGTTAGTGGGGTAGATGTGGATGGATCATTAGGCGCGAGTGATCATGCTCTTCTGAAGTTTACTATACAGCGGAAAGGAGCAGCCAAGCATACTAGGACTCAATTTCTTGACTTTAAGAAAGCCGACTTCATAAAACTTAGGGAAGTGCTGAGTGAGATCCCATGGACAGCAATACTAAAAAGAAAGGGAGTTCATGGTGGCTGGGAGTTTGTTAAGAGGGAGATAGTAAAAGCACAACGTCAGGCAATACCAATGAGACGGAAACATGGAAGGTGCCTAAAGAAGCCAGGGTGGCTATCTAAAGAACTTTTAACTGAATTAAGATTAAAAAAGGATGTGTACAAAAAATGGAAAAGGGGGGAAACCACCAAAGAGGAATTCAAACAAATAGCCAGCACGTGTAGACACAAAGTCAGAAAAGCTAAAGCACAGAATGAACTCAGGCTTGCTAGAGAGGTTAAAAGCAACAAAAAAGGCTTTTATGGGTATGTTCGTAGCAAAAGGAAGAACAAAGAAACAGTGGGGTCACTCAGAGGAGAAGATGGTGAAATGCAAACAGGGGACACAGAAAGGGCTGAACTCCTCAATGCCTTCTTTGCCTCAGTCTTCTCCGATAAAGAAAACAATGCCCAACCTGAAGAATTTGAAGCAAATGATTCAGCAAAGGAAACACAGCCCAGAATAACTAAGGAGATAGTACAAGAATATTTGGCTAGTTTAGATGTATTCAAGTCTCCAGGGCCAGATGAACTGCATCCAAGAGTATTAAAAGAACTGGCAGATGTGATCTCAGAACCACTGGCAGTCATCTTTGAGAATTCCTGGAGAACAGGCGAAGTCCCGGGAGACTGGAGGAGGGCAAATGTTGTCCCTATTTTCAAAAAGGGGAAAAGAGAGGACCCAAATAATTACCGCCCAGTCAGTCTGACATTAATAGCAGGGAAGATTCTGGAGCAGATCATTAAGCAAACAGTCTGTGAGCACCTAGAAAGGAATGCTGTGATCACCAATAGTCAGCATGGATTTCTGAAAAATAAGTCATGTCAGACTAACCTGATCTCGTTTTTTGACAGAATTACAAGCCTGGTAGATGAAGGGAACGCAGTGGATGTAGCCTACCTTGATTTCAGCAAGGCATTTGACAAGGTGCCCCATGATATTCTTGTAAAGAAGCTGGTAAAATGCGGTCTTGACTATGCTACCACTCAGTGGATTTGTAACTGGCTGACTGACCGAACCCAAAGGGTGCTCATCAATGGTTCCTCTTCATCCTGGAGAAGAGTGACTAGTGGGGTACCACAGGATTCTGTCTTGGGCCCGGTCTTATTCAACATCTTTATCAACGACTTGGATGATGGACTCAAGGGCATCCTGATCAAATTTGCAGATGACACCAAAGTGGGAGGGGTGGCTAACACCCCAGAGGACAGGATCACACTTCAAAACGACCTTGACAGATTAGAGAACTGGGCCAAAACAAACAAGATGAATTTTAACAGGGAGAAATGTAAAGTATTGCACTTGGGCAAAAAAAATGAGAGGCACAAATACAAGATGGGTGACGCCTGGCTTGAGAGCAGTACATGTGAAAAGGATCTAGGAGTCTTGGTTGACCACAAACTTGACATGAGCCAACAGTGTGACGCGGCAGCTAAAAAAGCCAATGCAATTCTGGGCTGCATCAATAGGAGTATAGCATCTAGATCAAGGGAAGTAATAGTGCCACTGTATTCTGCTCTGGTCAGACCACACCTGGAGTACTGTGTCCAGTTCTGGGCACCACAATTCAAGAAGGACACTGACAAACTGGAACGTGTCCAGAGGAGGGCAACCAAAATGGTCAAAGGCCTGGAAACGATGCCTTATGAGGAACGGCTAAGGGAGCTGGGCATGTTTAGCCTGGAGAAGAGGAGGTTAAGGGGTGATATGATAGCCATGTTCAAATATATAAAAGGATGTCACATAGAGGAGGGAGAAAGGTTGTTTTCTGCTGCTCCAGAGAAGCGGACACGGAGCAATGGATCCAAACTACAAGAAAGAAGATTCCACCTAAACATTAGGAAGAACTTCCTGACAGTAAGAGCTGTTCGACAGTGGAATTTGCTGCCAAGGAGTGTGGTGGAGTCTCCTACTTTGGAGGTCTTTAAACACAGGCTTGACAACCATATGTCAGGAGTGCTCTGATGGTGTTTCCTGCTTGGCAGGGGGTTGGACTCGATGGCCCTTGTGGTCTCTTCCAACTCTATGATTCTATGATTCTATGATTCTTTTTCTTTCTCAAAACCTCGCCATTTTAGCATTCATCTATTTTATAATAGTTCTTAAGATAGATTTTAAATTTCTTCCAATCCTTTTCCGCCGTCTCTTTCCCCTGGTCACGGATTCTGCCAGCCATCTCAGCCAGTGTCATGTAGTCCATCACTTTCATCTGCCATTCTTCCAGAGTGGGTAGATCTTGTGTCTTACAATACTTTGCGATGAGTATTCTTGCTGCTGTCGTAGCATACATAAAGAAAGTTCTATCTTTTTTTAACACCAATTGGCCGACAATGCCCAAGAGAAAGGCCTCTGGTTTCTTAGGGAAGGTACATTTAAGTACCTTTTTCATTTCGTTATATATCATCTCCCAAAAGGCCTTAATCTTCGGGCACGTCCACCAAAGGTGATAGAAAGTACCTTCGGTTTCTTTACATTTCCAACACTTATTGTCAGAGCTGCTTCCAGATCCTAGCTCACAGAGGATCACGCTAGCCAGCGATCATTAAGTAAAAGTCTTTATTGAGTTACAGTTTCCATTCTCAAGCTACTGCGTGCAACTCTACGTCTAGTGGCTAGATCGGCGAAGCTCCGTCTGAGTCTCCGCCCTTTGTGCACCAACTTAATATCCTAGCCCTGCTCCACCTTTTCCGCCTGACTGTTCTCCTCTGGGTCCCTCTGCCCCCCGGGGTCTCTTCCTTCCTGGATTCTTCTGATGCCGACCCCCCGGACCCTCCTGTCTCCTTGCGCCGGGCTTTAGGACCTGGCTCTCTTTCAGGGCTGCCTACTGCGTCACTTTCCTGTGCATTTGAACTTGGCGCGCGCGCCCAACCTTCCACTTTCCGTCTGACCGTTTCTTCGCTCCCCGATGGAGGTGTGGCCACTCCTGACTCATGCCCTCCCCCCTGTTGTGAGCTGGCAGCGCTTAATCCCTGGCTCCCTTCCTCTTCCCTGCTCTCTGGCGGTGACGCTGGTCCCGATTTCCAACTGCTCTCCTCTGAGTCCCCTCTGGCTCTATCTTGCTGGGGTGTCCCCCTAGGCTCCCCCCTTGCTCTGGCCACTGGTGCTCCTTTCTGTGAATCTTCTGATTCACTAGAAAGACTCGGAGATCTCGGGTCGTCGTCATCACTCATCTTTTCTTCTGCCTCCTCCCCCTCGCTCTCTGTTTCCTCCCTTGCCCTTGCCTCTGCTCCTGAACCCCTGACATCCATCCCCCCCTCGAAGCCCCCCGTTCCCCCCTCCCCTCCTTCCGGTGCGGGAGCTGGGTGCTGCTGTGTCAGAGGGACGAACGTCGGATACAGTTCGCTTCTCGTGGCGGGCCTCCATCTGAAGTCTCCCGGTTCTTCCTCCCTGCTCTCGTCGACGACGGTCACCTCCGCTTCCATCTCTGTGCCGCCGTGCTCGAAACCAGGGTCGTCCCCGAAAACGTCCATGTCCGTCTCTCCCTCACTTCCTCCTGGCGGCGTTGCTCGTCCTGGACCTTCCAGCCACTTCCTGCGCCACTGCTCCTCTGGTCTATCGTCCCACCAATACGAGGGTTCAGAGGCAGATCCCGAGGGTGACCCCTCTGGGGAACGGGCGTCTCGTATCGGGTCCTCGTCCGAGTCGAACCCCCGGAACGTGCTGGCAGAAAGTGTGGGCGTGAAAAGCCAGTCGTCGAAAAAGTCTGCTGGCATTGGTCTATGTGGGAAGAGGGCATGAAACTCGTCTTTGAGCAGAGGTTCGTCCAAGGCGTAGCCCGGCACCCAGCTGTTCGCACTGGCCGGGGTGCCCTCCTTGGCGAGAAGGTATTCTACCCCCTCTTCCCCCCATCTGGAGTCCAAAATCTCCGTGACTTCGTTGACGCGCTCCTCCTGTGCCACTCCCGCGTGCCCGGTTCTTTCTCTGAGCGGACTGGGTGCCGTTCCGGGTTCCTGAAACCTGTGCGGTGCCTTGTAGGGAGTGAGCACCGATCTGTGGAACACCGGATGCATTCTGGAACCCTCCGGAAGCGCCAGCCTGAAAGCCACCGGGTTGACCTGCTCTTCGACTTGGTAGGGCCCCAGTTGCTTATGCCCCAGCTTCTTCTTGGCCAACGACCTGGCCGGCACTGCGTGGGCTGCTAACCAGACCCAGTCCCCCACATGGATCTCTTCGCCAACTCTTCTGTGTTTGTCCGCCTGCACCTTGTATGCATGTTTGGCCAGCTCCAGGTGCCGCCGCAGCTGATCGTGGACCTCCTGCAACTCCGACGCGAACGCATCTGCTGTCTGCGGCTCCCCCTCCCCCATTCTTTCCAGTCCCGGGAAGGTTCTGGGGTGCCTCCCGTTGTTGGCGAAGAACGGCGTGACCCCCGTGGACACGTGCTTCGTGTTGTTGTAGGCGAACTCGGCGAGCGGCAGGTAATCCACCCACGTCGCAGGCTGTTGATTCGCATAACATCTCAGGTACTGCTGCATGATGGCATTGACCCGCTCCGCTTGCCCGTTGGTCTGCGGGTGTCTCGCCGACGCCAGGTTGATCTTGACGTTCAGGAAGCCCATCAGCTTCTGCCAGAAATTCGAGATGAACTGCCGCCCCCGGTCAGACAGAATAGACCGTGGCAGACCGTGAACCTTGAACACGTGGTCTATGAACAGTTTGGCGGTTTGCTCCGCCGTGGCCACCTTAGCACACGGGATGAAATGTGCCATCTTGGAGAACAAGTCCACCACCACCAGCACGGCCGTCTTGCCCCTCGAGCTGGGCAGATCCGTGACAAAGTCCAGGGCCACTCTCTCCCATGGTTCGACCGGAGTTTGCAGCGGTTCCAACAGTCCGGCCGGCGGTCTGTGCACTGGTTTGGCCCTCTGGCAGGTGTCACACCTCACCACGTAGTCCGCGACCTCCCCTCTCATTCCGGGCCACCAGAAGTCCCTGGCGACTAATTCCACCGTCTTCTCCTTGCCAAAGTGCCCGGCAGTGGGCGCGTCTCCCGGCACGTAGATGGCCCCTTTATGGATGAGCAATCCATCTCTCAGCTGGAACTCGTCGGTCGCTGCCGTGCCCCTTTGCACCTCTGCCATCTTTGTTTGCGCGAAGGAGTCATCCTGCAACGCTCGTCGCACCGCCTCCAGGTCCACTGTTGCCGCAGCGCACGCCCACACTGTGTTGTTATTGCAGAGTCCTTTGCACAACGGAATGACGAACAGTACGTGCCACATGCTTAAAGTTGCTTTATTTTCAGTTCAAAGTTGAGAAATTACAAACATGCATCTTGCCTCTGCTGGAGCAGAGAAGCAACCATCCTTCTCCTCGGAATGAAGAACACCGAGAGAAAACAGTGAAAAACAGGAAACCAGTGTACGTCACATCCAGCTTCCCTTCCCGTGGGAAAAACCCAACAGTACTCTGACTGTGGAATGTAAACAGTGTCTTGTGACAAGCACTTCCGCTGCACAGTGAAGAGAGCAGAAACCAACATCCTCCCCCTTTCCGTGAACATCACTGGGCAGCGTGTTCGTACAGTATCAGTACAAACCCAACTTCTGTACATAGGTACAGTGTTGATCCCTTGATACAATCTTGGACAATACATCAGCAGGAATTTCATTACCTGGCATATAGGACACCGTTACGAGTCCCTTCTGAATATGTTCCCTAGCATGTTGCACCTTCAATTGCAAGTGCTTTGTGCTTTGCTTACAACCTTCCGAATTCAGCAAAGCCAAACATGCTTTGTTGTCCTGGTAAACCTGGATTGGACATTTGACAGGAATTTTCATGTCTTTGCACAATTGTAACAACCATTCACAATCCTTAAGTGAATAAGACAAAGCATTCAGTTCAGCTTCACAAGTACTTAAGCTAATTGTTGTTTGCTTCTTGCATGACCAATCAAATAGACCCTGATTGTACATGTAGCAAACTCCAGACGTACTTTTCCTGTCTGTAGTATCACTTCCAAAACTTGCATCTGCAAAAATCTCAAGACCACCAGACTTCTGATTGTTAAATCTCAGTCTGTAATGCATAGTGCCTTTCAAATAGCGTGCTATGCGTTTCAGAGCTTTCCAATCCTTAACAGTAGGATTGTTGACTTGTCTGCTTAGCAAATTACAGCTAACAGCAATGTCAGGTCTTGAACATCTGGCAATGAAGTTTAGCTTACCTAGCACACTTCTGTACAGTGTAGTGTCAGAAAATGCTTCTTCAGTGTCTTCTACCTGATAACCTGTTGTCATCGGTGTGTCTACAGGGTTAGCATCCATCAGGTTTAGTTTGCTTAACACATCAGCAATTTTCCTTGACTGGTGTACTAGAATGTTACCACTTTGATCTTTCTCTATTTCCAGAGATAGGTAGTTGTTTACCTCACCAAGATCTTTCATGTCAAAATGCTCTTTCAGTTGAGCTAGGGCGTTATTATACATTGTGACATCTTTCCAAAAGAATAAAATATCATCAACATAAAACAAACAATACAGCTTCTTTTGCCCCTCCTCTTTGACAAACACACATGGATCAGCTTTCCCTTGCTGAAAACCTAGAGAAAACAATGCTTCAGTGAGTTTAGTGTGCCAACACCGTGCACTTTGTTTGAGACCATAAAGGGACTTTTTTCAGAGCACAAACAAATCCCTGTTTTACCTGTACGCCATCAGGTGGAAGCATATAAAGTGATTCACCTAGAGATCCGTACAAAAACGCTGTATTCACATCGTGGTGACTAATGTGTAGATTTTCCTCTGCAGCTAGCTTGAGCATAAGCCTAATGCTCTCATATCTCACCGTGGGTGAGTAGGTCTCGTGATAGTCTTCACCTGGTACCTGTGCAAAACCTCTGGCTACCAATCTGGCTTTGTGTCTGACTATCTTGCCATTCTGATCAGTCTTCGCTTTGAAGACCCATTTGCTTCCAAGCAGTTTCATTCCTGGAACTACTGGAACTAGCTCCCAAGTTTTGTTCCTTTCTAAGGAATCAAGCTCAGCCTTCATAGCACTTAACCATGGCTCAGCTTCCTTAGAATCCAAATCCTGGATTTCTTGGAAACTTGAAGGTTCAAATACCTTCTTGGAGCTTTTAACAGCTGCTACTGCTGTCTTAGCAAATTCATCAGCAAATCTCTTTGGAGGTCTGCCTTTAGTGGCTCTTTGTGACCTGCGAATCAGCCTTTGGTCTTCAACACTCTCCTCTTCCTTCTTAGGAGAAAAGTGACCTATTGTGAACAATGGTTCTTCCAATTCCTGATCAGAGCTTTCAGAGGGTCGCATAGAGGCTTTCGCACTCTTGAAATCCTCTGAAGTATCCGATTCAGTTTCAGACTCAGAATCAGAACCTTCATCAGTGGGTGTGGGTTGTTGTTGCTTATCCTCAGTCTCATCACTGTCATCAGGATAACATTGAAAAATTCCCACATTCTCCCCCCACTTTGCATTGTACTCAACACTTCTTGTGAGTTTAATTGTCTTAGAGTCAGTCATCATTATTCTGTAAGAACCTTTCTGATAACCTAGAAAGATACCATGCAATCCACGTTTGCCTAATTTGGAGCTTTGTGGTGAGTGGATCCACATATCAGAACCAAATATTCTCATGTGTTTGATGTATGGTTTCTTGCCAAACATCTTCTCATACGGGGTACAACCAATCGCTGAAGATAACCTGCGATTGTAACTGTAAATAAAACACGAGAGAGCTTCGGCCCAATAACTCTCTGGAAGGTTTGCATCATGCAGCAAGGTTTTTAACCCTTGAAGCAATGTTTGATTTGCCCTTTCGCAAAGCCCATTCTGCCATGGCGAGCGAGGACTGGACAAATCGTGTTGAATTCCTTTCTCAGTCAGAAATGCTTCAAACTGCTGAGAAGTGAATTCTCCCCCGCGATCTGTGAAAAGAATTTTTATCTTCTTACCATGCACATTATCCAACCAAGCACAGAATTCTTTGAACCTTGGAAAAGCCTCTGATTTCTGCTTGAGATTATACACATAAATATACCTGGAAAATGCATCAATGAGAACCATGAAGAACCTATTGTCACCCAAAGAGGGTGATAGTGGTCCAACCAAATCAGCATGAACAATCTGGTATGGTTCTGTAGCTTGCCTACTAGACACCTTACCTTTCGCAGCCATTTTCACCTTGTTTGCTGCGCATGCTTTGCACTTCATGTGGTACCTGCAGGGTTTAATAGTCATACCTTCAACCAAGGTAGGCATCTTAGATACTGCCTCAAAATGCAAATGACCAAATTTCCTGTGAAAATCATGAATACATTCTGCATGCAAACTTTTGTTAGAACCTGCAATGCAACAAATATCATTCTGCACAACATCATCATAATACAAAACAAACAAACGATCAACACATTCAGCATGCAATACATAATCGTCTTTCTTTGTGATGGTGCATTTCTTGTTCTTGAAGGATACGTCAATGTTCCGTTCATTCAGCTGCATCACACTTAGAAGATTGTGTGTGGCATCTGGAACGTACAGTACATCCTGTATCGATAAGTCCAAACTGTGAAGAACAACAGTTCCGTAGCCTTGACTTGGGATCGTGTGGTCATCCGCCTGGTGAATCGCACCTTCCTGCGGTGTAAAAGACACGAACAGTCGTTTATCATTGCACATGTGGTGGGTAGCTGCTGAATCAACAACGAAGAAAGATCTAGACGTCTTCTGGACCTTTGCGACGTTTGGAGTGAAGCGTGAGACCATTGCCTTGTGCTGCGTTGTCCTGGACACCGGACCTTTGCCTTTGCTTTGGCCTTTTCCATGCGATGAACTTTCGCTGCGCTGCTCTGTCTTGGCCCTGGGATATCTGCATTCCCTCTTCATATGGCCTAGACGTCCACACGAGTAGCATTTCACTGCCTTCAAAGCTTTGGCGCCCTCTGGTGGTTCCACTGCACTCTGGGATGACGTCTGTGAAGACTCCCCCTTACCCATGCAGCTAGCACCCCGGCGATCTGCTTCATTCTGGATCACGGCAGTAACATAGGCTACTGTGAGCTGAGCAGTTGGTTGAACAGCAATCTGAGTGGCAACGGACTCCCAACTTGGACCCAAAGAATGTAGTATCATAAAGGAATACACAGCCTCTGGAAAGTTGAGTCCTCTCTGTTGCAGCTCATGTCTCAGATTCTGCATCTCCATCAGGTGTTTACGCACATCTCCACCTTCAGCAAGAGCCATACCATGCAGCTTGGCATAGTAGTACATTGAGGAACCAGCTTCTGTCCTCAAGTGAGCCTCTCTTAAAGAGTTCCAAATTTCTCTGGCTGTGGTCTTTCCACGCAACAGACAGAGCTCTTCTGGGGATACTATCAACGTAAGCGTTCCCCGTGCTTTGGAATCCTTAGCTGCCCATTGAGCTGTAATTGGAGCTGGGGGGTTGTCTGTAATAACATTAAACAGACCTTCTTTCCGCAGAATTGCCTCTGCATAAAGTACCCACTCCGTGTAATTTTTCTTATTGAGCTTAGGAATCCCAAAAGCTTCAACCAGCTTTGCATCAGCCATCATTGCTGCTTTAAAACAAGCTGCGTCACAGTACTGCAGCTTCTTCCAAAAGCACTTTTAAAAAGTACTTTCGCTTTCCCCAGCCATTGCCTTAAAGCCTTTATCGCGGCAAAACGGCTTTAAAAGTACAAAGTCCAGCCATAAAAACCATAAATTAGAAACTGGCAGGCTGCCCCGGAGCATGAGCACATACCTTCATCAATCAAACTTGACGCGCAGAGCAGATAACGCGATCCGTTCCTCTGTACCTCTGCCGGCATTCTTCAGTTTGATTTACGTCTTTCTGGGCCCATAACCAAAATGTTGTTATTGCAGAGTCCTTTGCACAACGGAATGACGAACAGTACGTGCCACATGCTTAAAGTTGCTTTATTTTCAGTTCAAAGTTGAGAAATTACAAACATGCATCTTGCCTCTGCTGGAGCAGAGAAGCAACCATCCTTCTCCTCGGAATGAAGAACACCGAGAGAAAACAGTGAAAAACAGGAAACCAGTGTACGTCACATCCAGCTTCCCTTCCCGTGGGAAAAACCCAACAGTACTCTGACTGTGGAATGTAAACAGTGTCTTGTGACAAGCACTTCTGCTGCACAGTGAAGAGAGCAGAAACCAACACACTGTTGGTGCGAAGATGTGCATGGCGGCCGCTGGCGTGGCGTCCTCCAGATACTGTGGCTTACGGGAGAGAGCGTCCGCCATGATGTTGGTGTCCCCCGGGACATACTCTGTTCGGAAGTCGAAGTTCGCAAAGAACTCAGCCCAACGTATCTGCCTCTGGTTCAGGAACTGTGCCGTGCGCCAGTGCTCCAGATTCTTGTGGTCCGTGCAGACCTGCACCGTGTGCTTGGCGCCGATCAGGAAGTGCCTCCACGCTTTGAACGCTGCATGAATGGCCAGCAACTCCCTGTCCCAGATGGTGTAGTTCTGTTCGGACTTGCTGAGCTTCCTGGAGTAAAACGCTCCCGGACGCCAAACCCCCTGCGGGTCTTTCTGCAGCAGGACTGCTCCCACGGCTCTGTCCGAGGCGTCTGTCTCGACCCTCATCGGCCTGCTGGGGTCGACATGCAGCAGCTGCTCTTCCGACGCGAAGAGACGTTTGAGTGCCTGAAAGGACTGCTCCGCCTGCTCTGTCCAGATGAACTTCTTTTTCTTGGAGCTAAGCGTGTCCGTGATGGCCGCTGTCTGCATAGCGAAGCCTTTGATAAACTTGCGATAGAAGTTCGCGAAGCCGACAAACCGTTGGACCTCCTTCCGGTTGCGTGGGCTTTTCCAATCCAACACCGCTCGAACCTTGGCGCTGTCCATGGCGAGCCCCTTGTCAGACAACTTGTAGCCCAGAAAATCCACCTCCGTCACGTCGAATTGGCACTTCTCCAGCTTGGCGTAGAGCCTATGCTGCTGCAGCCTGCTCAGCACTTCCTTGACGTGTCTGTCATGCTCCTGCTGCGATTCCGAAAAGATCAGGATGTCATCTAAGAAACAGACGCACGTCTTGTAGAGGAGCCCCGCCAACACGTGATGCATGAACGCTTGAAAAACGTGGGAGCCATTTTGCAATCCAAAAGGCATAACTCTATATTCGTAGGTGCCCAGTGGCGTGAACATGGCTGTCTTCCACTCATCTCCTTCCCGCATGCGAATGAGGTTGTACGCCCCTCGCAGGTCTAACTTGGTGAACACGCTGCCCTTCCGTACCTTTGCGAGGAGGTCGTCGATTCGGGGCATGGGGAAGTCCGATGGCTTGGTCACACTGTTTAAGATGCGATAGTCCACTACAAGCCTTTTTTGGGGCGTGTCCCGCTTCTTAACAAAGAATACAGGACTGCCCCCCGCTGCCTTGGACTCCCGGATGAAACCGCGCTCCAAATTATGATCTATGAACTCTTTGAGTTCCTGCAGTTCGTCCTCAGACATGGAATACAGCTTTCCTTTAGGCAGCGCCGCCCCTGGCAGCAGGTCAATTTTGCAGTCATATGGTCTGTGGGGGGGCAGCCTGTCTGCCTCCTTCTCGCAGAAAACCTCCAAAAATTCTGCGTACTTGTGGGGAATCGCTTGCAGCGTGCCTAGCAGCAGCTGTGACTCCTCTTCCTCTCCTTCCTGCCGGGGCATAGAATCATAGAATCATAGAATCATAGAGTTGGAAGAGACCACAAGGGCCATCGAGTCCAACCCCCTGCCAAGCAGGAAACACCATCAGAGCACTCCTGACATATGGTTGTCAAGCCTCTGCTTAAAGACCTCCAAAGTAGGAGACTCCACCACACTCCTTGGAAGCAAATTCCACTGTCGAACAGCTCTTACTGTCAGGAAGTTCTTCCTAATGTTTAGGTGGAATCTTCTTTCTTGTAGTTTGGATCCATTGCTCCGTGTCCGCTTCTCTGGAGCAGCAGAAAACAACCTTTCTCCCTCCTCTATGTGACATCCTTTTATATATTTGAACATGGCTATCATATCACCCCTTAACCTCCTCTTCTCCAGGCTAAACATGCCCAGCTCCCTTAGCCGTTCCTCATAAGGCATCGTTTCCAGGCCTTTGACCATTTTGGTTGCCCTCCTCTGGACACGTTCCAGTTTGTCAGTGTCCTTCTTGAATTGTGGTGCCCAGAACTGGACACAGTACTCCAGGTGTGGTCTGACCAGAGCAGAATACAGTGGCACTATTACTTCCCTTGATCTAGATGCTATACTCCTATTGATGCAGCCCAGAATTGCATTGGCTTTTTTAGCTGCCGCGTCACACTGTTGGCTCATGTCAAGTTTGTGGTCAACCAAGACTCCTAGATCCTTTTCACATGTACTGCTCTCAAGCCAGGTGTCACCCATCTTGTATTTGTGCCTCTCATTTTTTCCCCCCAAGTGCAATACTTTACATTTCTCCCTGTTAAAATTCATCTTGTTTGTTTTTGCCCAGTTCTCTAATCTGTCAAGGTTGTTTTGAAGTGTGATCCTGTCCTCTGGGGTGTTAGCCACCCCTCCCACTTTGGTGTCATCTGCAAATTTGATCAGGATGCCCTTGAGTCCATCATCCAAGTCGTTGATAAAGATGTTGAATAAGACCGGGCCCAAGACAGAATCCTGTGGCACCCCACTAGTCACTCTTCTCCAGGATGAAGAGGAAGCATTGATGAGCACCCTTTGGGTTCGGTCAGTCAGCCAGTTACAAATCCACTGAGTGGTAGCATAGTCAAGACCGCATTTTACCAGCTTCTTTACAAGAATATCATGGGGCACCTTGTCAAATGCCTTGCTGAAATCAAGGTAGGCTACATCCACTGCGTTCCCTTCATCTACCAGGCTTGTAATTCTGTCAAAAAACGAGATCAGGTTAGTCTGACATGACTTATTTTTCAGAAATCCATGCTGACTATTGGTGATCACAGCATTCCTTTCTAGGTGCTCACAGACTGTTTGCTTAATGATCTGCTCCAGAATCTTCCCTGGTATTGATGTCAGACTGACTGGGCGGTAATTATTTGGGTCCTCTCTTTTCCCCTTTTTGAAAATAGGGAAAACATTTGCCCTCCTCCAGTCTGCCGGGACTTCGCCTGTTCTCCAGGAATTCTCAAAGATGACTGCCAGTGGTTCTGAGATCACCTCTGCCAGTTCTTTTAATACTCTTGGATGCAGTTCATCTGGCCCTGGAGACTTGAATACATCTAAACTAGCCAAGTATTCTTGTACTATCTCCTTAGTTATTCTGGGCTGTGTTTCCATTGCTGAATCATTTGCTCCAAATTCTTCAGGTCGGGCATTGTTTTCTTTATCGGAGAAGACTGAGGCAAAGAAGGCATTGAGGAGTTCAGCCCTTTCTGTGTCCCCTGTTTGCATTTCACCATCTTCTCCTCTGGGTGACCCCACTGTTTCTTTGTTCTTCCTTTTGCTACGAACATACCCATAAAAGCCTTTTTTGTTGCTTTTAACCTCTCTAGCAAGCCTGAGTTCATTCTGTGCTTTAGCTTTTCTGACTTTGTGTCTACACGTGCTGGCTATTTGTTTGAATTCCTCTTTGGTGGTTTCCCCCCTTTTCCATTTTTTGTACACATCATTTTTTTAATCTTAATTCAGTTAAAAGTTGTTTAGATAGCCACCCTGGCTTCTTTAGGCACCTTCCATGTTTCCGTCTCATTGGTATTGCCTGACGTTGTGCTTTTACTATCTCCCTCTTAACAAACTCCCAGCCGTCATGAACTCCCTTTCCTTTTAGTATTGCTGTCCATGGGATCTCACCCAGCACTTCCCTAAGTTTTATGAAGTCGGCTTTCTTAAAGTCAAGAAATTGAGTCCTAGTATGCTTGGCTGCTCCTTTCCGCTGTATAGTAAAACACTGCATGATGCAGTGTTCAGCACAAAAGGAAGAGCCGAAGGTCAGCTGCCTCTGGTACCAAGCCAGCGTTGGGCTGTGCTTGTCCAGCCAACTCATGCCCAATACAATGGGCGTGTCCGATAGTTGAGTGACGTTGAAGCTGATGATTTCCCTGTGATTCCCAAGCCGCATCACCATTGGTGGCGTCTGCTTCACCACTTGCCCCCCTAGCAGCTCCCTGCCATCCACCGTGACAACCTGCAGGGGTAGCGTGGCAGGCAGCAACTGTATAGCGTGCCGGTCGACAAAGTCCTGCCCTATAAAGTCCGCATTGCTTCCTGAGTCAATGGTGATTGGCACGTCCATGGTGATTCCATTGGGCAGCTGGAGCGATGCGGTGAGCCTCACCACTGGTTTGGGCGGGAGGGGGTCCATGGGCGGTAAAATCTCTGGGGACTGCTTCACTGACACGTCTGGCTGGGCCCCAGTGCCTCTTCCTCCAGCCAGACATCATCGTTTCCCTGCTGTGGTACTCCTTGCTGCGTTGCTGCAGTTACCATTGCTGAGGCTGCAGTGTGCTTGTGGAGCCTCCGGGGACACTCTTTCGCCATATGCTGTGGATCCTCGCAGATATAACACTTCCTGTTCCCTCTAGGAGGCTTCGCTTTCACTGTTGCCGGTGCTAGGGCTCTGGCTGCTGACTGAGCCCTTGCACTTCCAACCTCCATAGGTTCCACCCCTCCTCCTGGTGGATGCGTGGATTGCGCACGCGCTGCTTCTCTGGGAAGGAAGGAGGAGCCCCTGGCTGGTTCGCGCCCGCCACGCCCTTCGTCCCTGCTCCACGGACGTTCTTCCAGCCGCACCCCCACCGCCAGCACCCTCTGAACGATCTCCTGCGTGGTCCGGGGTCTGTCCCCCCTCGCAATTTCATCTTTAACCGAGCCGTGCAATCCCTCCCAAAACAGGTCTCTTACAGGAGCCGAATCTCTGTCCCATTCCAGGGCACTGACCAAAGCGAAAAAGCGTGCATGGTACTGCCTGACGCTGGCCCTCCCTTGCTTCAGTCCATGTATCTGCTGCCGAGCAAGATCCACGTCAATGCTTGATAAAAAACACCCATCCATCGCTTTAATAAAGGCATCCGCATTTTGGAGCGCCGGATCCCCATCCCTCCACAAATTGCACAGCCATGCTTTTGCATCTCCATGCAAATGGGACATGATGAATCCCACTTTCTCTTGCTCATCTCTAAAGTCTTTTTTCAGCAGTTGCAGTGCACACATTACATCTGCTCTAAAGTTGGGGTACTGTTGCAGATTCCCATCGAAGTGAGAGACCAGACCGCCTGTTCGTCTCGCCAACCCAATTCCCTCCTGTTTGGGTGTCAGTTGCCCTTGCTTAGTAAGCATGTCCAACCTGACCTGGAGATCCCTGCAGGCGGCAGCTGCCTCCTCCTCTCTCTTCCTGGATGCGAGAGCCTTGGCATTCAGTTGTGACACTGCTTCTCTGAGTTCCGCTATCTGCTGCTCAGCCGTCATGTCGTCTGCCGTTCGTGAGCTCGCTAGTAGGCACCTGCTTCTCTCCTCACCTCGAGGCTGTAGATGCCCACAATTAAGAGACGGAGCTTACTGTCAGAGCTGTTTCCAGATCCTAGCTCACAGAGGATCACGCTAGCCAGCGATCATTAAGTAAAAGTCTTTATTGAGTTACAGTTTCCATTCTCAAGCTACTGCGTGCAACTCTACGTCTAGTGGCTAGATCGGCGAAGCTCCGTCTGAGTCTCCGCCCTTTGTGCACCAACTTAATATCCTAGCCCTGCTCCACCTTTTCCGCCTGACTGTTCTCCTCTGGGTCCCTCTGCCCCCCGGGGTCTCTTCCTTCCTGGATTCTTCTGACGCCGACCCCCCGGACCCTCCTGTCTCCTTGCGCCGGGCTTTAGGACCTGGCTCTCTTTCAGGGCTGCCTACTGCGTCACTTTCCTGTGCATTTGAACTTGGCGCGCGCGCCCAACCTTCCACTTTCCGTCTGACCGTTTCTTCGCTCCCCGATGGAGGTGTGGCCACTCCTGACTCATGCCCTCCCCCCTGTTGTGAGCTGGCAGCGCTTAATCCCTGGCTCCCTTCCTCTTCCCTGCTCTCTGGCGGTGACGCTGGTCCCGATTTCCAACTGCTCTCCTCTGAGTCCCCTCTGGCTCTATCTTGCTGGGGTGTCCCCCTAGGCTCCCCCCTTGCCCTGGCCACTGGTGCTCCTTTCTGTGAATCTTCCGATTCACTGGAAAGACTCGGAGATCTCAGGTCGTCGTCATCACTCATCTTTTCTTCTGCCTCCTCCCCCTCGCTCTCTGTTTCCTCCCTTGCCCTTGCCTCTGCTCCTGAACCCCTGACACTTATTATCAGGCAAATGGTAAATTTTTGCTAGCTTGACTGGGGTCGTGTACCACCTGTAAATCATTTTCATAATATTTTCCTTTAAGGCATTACATGCCGTGAATTTTATCCCGGTGTTCCACAACCATTCCCAGCCAGCAAACATAATGTTATAACCAATGTCCTGTGGCCACTTAATCATAGCTGATTTAACTGTTTCATCTTGTGTATTCCATTTCAGCAGCAAATTATACATTCTTGACAGATTCTTAGTATTGGGTTCTAACAGTTCAATTTCTAATTTTGATTTCTCCACCTGGAAGCCAATTTTCCTGTCTTGTTTATACACCTCCATTATTTGATAATAATGGAGCCAGTCTCATACTTTGGGTTTCAATTTCTCGTGACTCTGTAACTTCAACTTATCTCCATCTTGTTCCAAAATTTCCCAATACTTTGGCCATTCCGCTTCCATATTAAGTTTTTTCAACGCCTTAGCCTCCAAGGGTGACAACCATCTAGGGGTTTTGTTTTCCAACAAATCTTTATATCTTATCCAAACATTATATAAAGCTTTTCTGACAATATGATTTTTAAAGGCCTTATGCACCTTAATTTTATCATACCATAGATATGCGTGCCAACCAAATGCATTATTAAAACCTTCCAAATCCAAGATGTCTGTATTCTCGAGGAGCATCCACTCTTTCAGCCAGCAAAACACAGCTGCTTCGTAGTACAGTTTTAAGTCCGGCAGGGCAAATCCCCCTCTTTCTTTTGCGTCCGTCAGTATTTTAAATTTTATTCTGGGCTTTTTGCCCTGCCAGACAAATTTCGAGATATCCTTCTGCCACCTCTTGAAACAATCCATCTTGTCAAGAATTTGCAATGTTTGAAACAGAAATAACATTCTGGGCAATACATTCACTTAATAACTGCAATTCGGCCTAACATGGACAATTTCAAATTTGACCATATTTCTAGATCTTTTTTAATTTCTGACCAGCATTTTTCATAGTTATCTTTATACAAGTTCAAATTCTTAGATGTCAAATGAACCCCTAGATATTTCACCTTCTTAACCACTGTCAAACCTGTTTCATTCTGGAACCTCTCCCTCTCCATGACTGTTAAATTTTTTTCCAAAACTTTAGTCTTTTGTTTGTTCAGTTTAAATCCGGCTATTTGACCAAATTCTTGAATTAACTCCAACACCCTTTTTGTACTAGCATCTGGCTCTTGTAAAGTAAGTACTAAATCATCTGCAAAGGCCCTTAACTTATAATGTACACCTTTAACCTGCTGGTCATCTCTAATCATATTTAGCAACACCTCCAGAACAGAAATAAAAAGTAATGGGGAAATTGGGCACCCCTGTCGTGTCCCTTTTTCTATCTTAAATTCTTCAGTTATCACATTATTTACAATCAACTTGGCTTTTTGTTCAGAGTATATCGCACCCATACCATTCTCAAATCCTTGGCCTACCCCCATCCCATGAAGATTCTTTTTCATAAAACTCCAAGAAATATTGTCAAAGGCTTTCTCCGCATCTACAAAGATCAGAACTGCTTTAGTGTTTATATTCACCTCCAATAGTTCCAAAATGTCAATTATGTTCCTCACGTTATCTGATAAATGCCTTTTTGGGAGAAAGCCTGCTTGGTCCCTATGAATCTTCTCCATCAACACTCTTTTCAGTCTTTTTGCCAAAATGTCTGCAAAAATTTTGTAATCCACATTAAGTAATGATATTGGGCGGTAGTTCTTAAGTTGAGTCTTTTCAGTCTCTGTCTTTGGTATGAGTGTAATATACGCTTCCTTCCACGATTCTGGCGCCCTTTTCCCCTTTAAGATCTCATTGCAGACTTCCTTTAACGGTTGTACCAAGCACTCCTTTAAAGCTTTATAGTATCTGGAAGTCAGTCCATCTGGTCCTGGAGATTTGCCCAGTTGCATGTTCTGAATGGCACCCTCTATCTCTTGTTCTGTTATTCTCTGGTTTAGATCCACCTTACTTTGATGAGAGATTTTTTGTAATCCATATTTTTTAAGGAATTCATCTATATCCTCTTCCTTCTGCGGTCCTTGTGAATATAATTTTTTAAAATAACTCAAAAAACAGTTTCTAATCTCATTGGGTTTAGATATATTCTTTCCATCCACTTCTAGGTTTGTAACTGTATTTAGTTTCTGTCTTTTCTTCAATTGCCAAGCCAGAAGCTTACCACATTTGTCTGCAGATTCGAATGTCTTTTGTCTCATTTGCTTTATCTTCCATTCAATCTCTTGGTTCATCAGTTCCATATATTGTGTCTGATATAGCTTAATCTCTCTCAAAATCTCCTGGGACTTTGGTTTTGATCTCAATTTCTTCTCTCCTTCTTTTATCTTTTCCAGGATCTTTTCCTTCTTCTCATTTAGCTTTCTCTTTTTTACTGAATTTTGTTGAATTAAAAATCCTCGCATCACAGCTTTACTTGCGTCCCAGATCACTCTTTTTTCTACATCATTTTTTAAATTTATTTCGAAATAGTCCTTTAAAGTTTTTTGGGCCTTTCTGTGGATCTCCTCATCTCGAAACAGGGTGTCATTCATCCTCCATCTAAATTGACCAGTTGTTGTAGGTTTCATCTCCATCTTCACGGCGTTATGGTCGGAGCAAGTCTTTGGGCAGATTTCCACTTTCTTGATCTTCGGAGCCAGCCCACTAGCAATCCAAATTTGGTCAATTCTGGTCCAAGTCATCATTGCTTGAGAGAAAAAAGTTCCCTCTCGAGAGAGAGGGTTCCTTGTTCTCCAAATATCTATTAAGTCCATATTTTCAGTCATTTCAAAAAAGGTCTTTGGAAGTCTCCCTTCCTTGGAGATTGTCTGTCTTTGTGCCTTGTCCATATTTGTAGAAACCACACCATTCATGTCTCCCATGATTACCACATTGTAGTCCAAATAGTCCATCAGAGTTTCATGCAACTTCTTAAAAAATTCCGCCTTCCCTTCATTTGGTGCATAGATTCCAACTATTAACAGTTTTTCTCCTTGTATTTGTATTTCAATTGCCAGGTATCTTCCTTGTTCATCTTTAAACATCATTTTTGGGGCCAATTTCTCCTTTGCATAAATCACCACTCCTCTTTTCTTAACTTTATCCGATGAGATGAATTCCTGTCCTAATCTTTTGTTTATAAGTAGTTTCCTGTGTACCCTGGTCACATGAGTTTCTTGTAAACAGATCAAATCCAATTGTTCTCTTTTCAAAATATGAAAAACTTGGCGTCTTTTCGTAGGAATGTTCAGCCCATTACAATTCCAACTAAGGAATTGCAGGGCCATCTTGTTATTTGTCTTCTACTCCTCCAACCGCTCCAAGTTGCTGCTCTTCCTCTGACGGTGGTTTAAGTCCAAACGATAAATTCAGAATGTCCACTGCTCCTTTTACCTCTAAAATTGGGTCTACCGTTCCCTTCTGCAAATCCTCGTGGTTTCTCTCCAAAAACTTCTCTTTGTCTTGAACTGTTTTTATTTTCACCTTCTTTCCCTTGTAGTTGAAGGACAGTCCTTGTGGAAACTCCCACCTAAAAGGTATGTTGTTCCTTTTCAGCAGGTAGACCAGATCTTTATAGAAGGCTCTCACCTCCAGGATGTATTTAGGGATGTCCTTAAAGATTTGTATATGAGAATTTTCAATTTCCAAGGCCTTTTGGTAATGTAGGTTTAGTATTTTGTCTCTTTCTTCCTTGGATCTGAAAGTAATCAGACAATCCCTCGGGGTCTTTCTATTCTGTCTCCTGCCCAGTCTGAATGCTGTTGTTATCTTGAATTCTTCCTCCAATTCTTCCTGCCAAAAGTCAGAAAACTCTTGTGTAAGGAACTCCACAAGGCTGTCCCCTTCACTTTCAGGAACTAATCTTAATTTCAAATTTCTCTCCTTTCTCTGTAATTCCAGCAAAGACAAGGCCACATCATGTTCATTCACTTTTTTGGAGATCGGTTCTAATTTTCCCTGTGTCTCTTCAGCAATATTTCTGGCGTCCTCTGCAATCTTGCGTGTTGCAGAATTTTCTTCAATCAACTTATTTATAGATTCTGTGTTAGATGTCACACTTTTCGTATTCAAGTCCAGCCTTGATGTTAATTCTGTTAATTTTTGTGAGTTTTCTGTACTCTGCTTTGTCAAGGCTTCTAAAGATTGGTTTATCTTGAGTAACGCCTGTGTCATTGAATCCATGGAAGCAGCTGTCACTTTTTCTTGCCCGGCTGCTCCTGCTGGTGTTACACTTGATATTGAGCCCCTTTTCTTTTGTGCTTGTTTTGCTTTAGCTCTAGTTGTTATCTCGTCTGCTGGGCCACTCATATCCCAAGGACTTTCTCACAGGAGCAGTTTCCTGATGGAAAATCCCACTGTCCTATTCCGTTGCTCTGCAATTGTTACTCCTCAACCCTCTAGAGGGAGCAATCCAAAATGTCCAACTGAAAAAGACAAAGAATAAAGAACAAAGAAACCAGGAATCCTCTGTATAAATGCTGCAACACTTTTTCTATATAGTTTCTCTATCAACACTGTCCAATAAATTGTTGCAGCAAAGCCCCAAAACTTTGTATCAAGTAGCACTCCAACTATGTAACTTTGTAACAAGTTTCTAAATGCAGATCACTGTCCTGGTACTTTACTTTGGCAGTCCGTTTCAGGAGATTAAGGCAGCGGAAAACTTTTTTCTCTCAATAAGTCATGCAGGTTAATAAAGTCACTTTTTCTCCCCTCTGCCCCTGCTTGCTAGAGAGGAAATTCGTATCCAATGCCAAGGTTAGACAGTCTTAAGGTTATTTTCGTTCTGATGCAGCTTTATACTTTCGTTGCTTTATCTATCATGCAGTCGGGGGAAGGCAGACTTCCTTATTTTTAGCCTTTCCTGTTTCCGGCCGAATTTTAAAATTTAATTTTTAGGGTCCCAGGTAGTCATTCAGTCCTACTCACGGGTTTTTCGATCCAATTTCAATTTACAGGAAGGAATCGGCGCTCTCCGTTCATGGCGACGTGGCTTCGCTCCGCGGGCTGGGTTGCGACTCTCAGCGCCGCGCTCACTCCCGATGCCATTCCGGAGCCTTTAAAAAGGCTCTTTCGCAGTAAGGGGGGCGCTTCTGATGCCCACCGAGTCTCCTTGTTCACAGGCTTCCGCGCCTGTGATTTTAGGGGTCCCCCGCTTGCCGTAGCGGGTCAGACCCGAACTCGCGGAGCAGTCCTCCTCCAGAGCTCGAAGAGAGGACCGCCACTGAACGCTGGCGCCGACCGGAAGTCTATTCGTCCTTCTATTGAGATAGAACCGAAACACCTATGGTTGATTTCAGCTGATAACAAACATGTCACTCTGCGATTTTTGAGTGAATGTGCATTCTAACCCCAAAAACAACAATTTGAAATAACCCAATCAGGACTTTATCATCTTCTTTTTATGTAGGTGGAACCCAAAACACCTTTTTGCTTTGGTCGGGGGTGATTCTGGTGCACACCCAAAAAACACCATGCGAATTGTAATAAGCCCAATCAAAGCTTATTTGCCTTCTCTCTACGCATATTGAAGCAAAAAGACGGTGTTGTGTTATTTTGGTTTCATTACACACACTTTGCGATTTCTGGGTCAATGCGCATTAACACCAAAGAAAACGATTTGAAATAAGTGAAATCCAAGATTCTTCTTTCTATGTAGCTGTAACACAAAACAACCTGTTTGGCTTTGTTTAGGCTTATTACACTTCGCTTTGCTAGGGTTAGGGTTAGGTTTAGGTTTAGGGTTAGGGTTGGGGTTAGGATTAGGGTTAGGGTGAGGGTTAGGGTTAGGTTTAGGTTTAGGTTTAGGGTTAGGGTTAGGGTTAGGGTTAGGGTTAGCGTTAGGGTTAGGGTTAGGGTTAGGGTTAGCGTTAGCGTTAGCGTTAGCGTTAGCGTTAGGGTTAGGGTTAGGGTTAGGGTTACGGTTAGGCTCAGGGTCAATGACCACCTATAGAACAATCCAAGCTTATTTGTCCTCCTTCTATTGAGATGGAACCAAAACACCTTTGCTTGATTTCGGCTGATAACAAAAATGTCACTCTGCGATTTTTGAGTGAACGTGCATTCTAACCCCAAAAACACCAATTTGAAATAAGCCCAATCAGAGCTTTATCATCTTCTTTTTATGTAGATGGAACCCAAAACACCTTTTTGCTTAGGTCGGGGGTGATTCCGGTGCACACCCAAAAAACACCATGCGAATTGAAATAAGACCAATCAAAGCTTATTCGTCTTCTTTCTACGCATATGGAAGCGAAAAGACGGTGTTGTGTTATTTTGGTCTCATTAGGCGCGAGTGATCATGCTCTTCTGAAGTTTACTATACAGCGGAAAGGAGCAGCCAAGCATACTAGGACTCAATTTCTTGACTTTAAGAAAGCCGACATCATAAAACTTAGGGAAGTGCTGGGTGAGATCCCATGGACAGCAATACTAAAAGGAAAGGGAGTTCATGATGGCTGGGAGTTTGTTAAGAGGGAGATAGTAAAAGCACAACGTCAGGCAATGCCAATGAGACGGAAACATGGAAGGTGCCTAAAGAAGCCAGGGTGGCTATCTAAAGAACTTTTAACTGAGTTAAGATTAAAAAAGGATGTGTACAAAAAATGGAAAAGGGGGGAAACCATCAAAGAGGAATTCAAACAAATAGCCAGCACGTGTAGACACAAAGTCAGAAAAGCTAAAGCACAGAATGAACTCAGGCTTGCTAGAGAGGTTAAAAGCAACAAAAAAGGCTTTTATGGGTATGTTCGTAGCAAAAGGAAGAACAAAGAAGCAGTGCGGCCACTCAGAGGAGAAGATGGTGAAATGCAAACAGGGGTACATGCAGTACATGTGAAAAGGATCTAGGAGTCTTGGTTGACCATAAACTTGACATGAGCCAACAGTGTGACGCGGCAGCTAAAAAAGCCAATGCAATTCTGGGCTGCATCAATAGGAGTATAGCATCTAGATCAAGGGAAGTAATAGTGCCACTGTATTCTGCTCTGGTCAGACCTCACCTGGAGTACTGTGTCCAGTTCTGGGCACCACAATTCAAGAAGGACACTGACAAACTGGAATGTGTCCAGAGGAGGGCAACCAAAATGGTCAAAGGCCTGGAAACGATGCCTTATGAGGAACGGCTAAGGGAGCTGGGCATGTTTAGCCTGGAGAAGAGGAGGTTAAGGGGTGATATGATAGCCATGTTCAAATATATAAAAGGATGTCACATAGAGGAGGGAGAAAGGTTGTTTTCTGCTGCTCCAGAGAAGCGGACACGGAGCAATGGATCCAAACTACAAGAAAAAAGATTCCACCTAAACATTAGGAAGAACTTCCTGACAGTAAGAGCTGTTCGACAGTGGAATTTGCTGCCAAGGAGTGTGGTGGAGTCTCCTACTTTGGAGGTCTTTAAGCAGAGGCTTGACAACCATATGTCAGGAGTGCTCTGATGGTGTTTCCTGCTTGGCAGGGGGTTGGACTCGATGGCCCTTGTGGTCTCTTCCAACTCTATGATTCTATGATTCTATGATTCTACACACTGCGATGTCTGGGTCAATGTGCATTAACACCAAAGCACACGACTTGAAATAAGCGAAATCCAAGATTCTTCTTTCTATGTAGCTGGAACCCAAAACAACCTGTTTGGCTTTGTTTAGGCTTCTTACATTTCTCTTTGTTAGGGTTAGGGTTAGGGTTAGGGTTAGGGTTAGGGTTAGGGTTAGGGTTAGGGTTAGGGTTAGGGTTAAGGTTAAGGTTAAGGTTAAGGTTAAGGTTAAGGTTAAGGTTAAGGTTAAGGTTAAGGTTAAGGTTAAGGTTAAGGTTAAGGTTTAGGTTAAGGTTAAGGTTAAGGTTAAGGTTAAGGTTAAAGTTTAGGTTTAGGTTTAGGTTTAGGTTTAGGTTTAGGTTTAGGTTTAGGTTTAGGTTAACGTTAAGGTTAAGGTTTAGGTTAACGTTAAGGTTAAGGTTCGGGTTCGGGTTTGGGTTCTTTGGCAATTAAATCCTGCCGTCCAGTCAGCACAGCTCTGCTTGGGGCTTGAGGCCGACCTGTGCAGGAAGACAGAGTCGCAGCGGTCCTGCAGTCCGTGTGAGATAGAGAGATAAATGAAGTCCAGAGACATTTCATTGCTATCTCTAAAAAGCGTTTATTTACAAGCCTTAAATCAGTCACATTCCATCGGAGCTTTCCGGCATCTTTCCCGTGCTAAAAGCACACACAATCTCTCTTGCAGCATCTCTCAGTCTAAAGTGAAACCAAGTCTCCCAGACAAAGCCTCTGACGCACTTCCCTGCGTCAGGCCCCTCCCCAGATACAGGACACCAAGGAGTTTTAACCCTGTAAACTCCAAACTCCACACCCCCTCTTGCCCTGCATCTGGGGAAATAAGCAACAATGCTCACCCCAAACACAGACCTTCACAGAACTCCTCGTGCTTCTGGAAGGTTAACGGTTTTGTGAAACCACCAGTGAGGTTCTTGGTTGAGGGACAGCATTTTAGAGCAAGTAGCCCTTCACGAACGCTCTGACACACATTCTGAAAACGTATGTCCAAATGTTTGGTCCTGGCCTTGAATTGCGCCGTCTCGGCCAATTTGAGGCATGGTTGATTGTCTTCATGCACCACGACGGGCAGACAATGCTCTCCACAGAGTTCCTCGACCAAACACACATAGAACTCCAACTCTCTGCAAACCTCAGATAGCGCACTGAACTCAGCTTCGGTAGATGAAAGCGCTATGAGACTTTGCTTCCAGGACCTCCACCCAACTACTGAGTTCCCAAACTTCACCACTAGGCCTGACACTGATTTGCGGTCCTCAAGGTTAGCCCAATCTGAATCCACCCATGCAGTCAGCTTGACACCGCCCTCAGCTGACATCTTGAGGCAAAAATCTTTGGTATCTTGCAGGTAACGTAGCACCCGTTTAATACCATTCCAGGCCTGCACACTAGGACTTGAAGCCTCTCTACTGAGCAGATTGACAGCAAACGCTATGTCTGGTCTGCTCCACTGTGACAGATACAATAGACTACCCAGAGTTGACTGAAAGAGTTCAGTATTTTCGAACACAGCACGTTCTACTTGCTGACATTCTTTCACGTAACCAGCCTCCATGGGTGTTTTGACACCTGTACACTCAGACATTCTGAACTTCTCAAGCAACTGCTCAATCTTACCTTTCTGGCTGAGCAAAAAGCTTCCATCTCTTGCTCTCATGATCTCTATGCCTAGATACGACTTGACCTCTCCAAGCTGCTTGAGCTTGAACCGCTTTCCAAGCTCCCTAGCAAACTTCTCCACTTGTTTACTTGTCTGTGCCATGATCAAGATATCATCGACAAAAACCTGAGCAGCTTGCTGTGTCTCACCTGATCCTTTAAGGTAGAGACAGCTGTCCGCAACACTTCTCCTGAAACCTAGCTCTTCTAAGGCTTCATTCAGACACATGTTCCAATTTCTGGCAGATTGGCGTAATCCATAGATGGATTTGTGCAACCGCCACACAGTGCCTGGCACACTGACTCCAAACCCTGGAGGAGGAAGCATGTACAACTCCTCCTGGAGGTCTGAGTTCAGGTAGGCAACATCCACATCAAAATGGTTCACCTTCCAACCTCTCTGTGCAGCAACCGCTAAAAGTGTCCTCAAAGTCTCTGCTCTCGAGGTCGGCGAATAGACCTCCGTGAAGTGGACACCCTTCTTCTGTGTGAATCCACGAGCTACTAACCTAGCTTTATACTGTTTTTCTCCAGCTTCTGTGGGTTTAAGACGGTAAACCCATATGCAACCCACAGCCTGATTGCCAGACGGCAGCTGAGTGAGTGAGAACACACCAAGAGACTCCATTGAGTTCATCTCCTTCTGCATCGCCTCACGCCATTTGCTAGCTTCTTCCTGAGGCAACTTCTGAACATCCTCAAAGGATTCAGGTTCACATCTAGCCACACCTACCCAGACACTAGTGGCTTCATACCTTTCCGGTGGCTTTCCCTTGGTTGACCTTGCTGACCTCCTCAGTGTGAACTCTGGAACTGCGCCTGATTCACTTGGACCAGCCAGACCATCCCCTGTGTCAGAACCCCCCCCTCTGACCTGCTGCGCCTTTTTGGCCTCACAGCTGGGTCTGCTGGCGAGGATGGCTCACTCCTTGGCTCAGACTTGACAGAGACCTGTGGAGGGGTCTTGGGACTCCCCTTTGGAGAGGTTCGGAGCCTCTGCCTTGGAGATCCCGGCTCTGGACTCTGTGGCTATGGACTGTCCACCTCAGCAATAGGTTCAGCTTCGTCCTCCTCCTCTTCCTCATCTGAGTCTGACAGAACATCCGGGTTCCCGTGAATAGGTTTCCACCCACTCTGCTCGCAAAACTCAGCACTGCCGCTAATAAGCAGCTTAGACTGGTTGCCAGTAGGGTATGCAAAACGCCACGCCTTTGAGTCTGGCTCATAGCCTACAAAGATCGTTTTCCTAGATCTTGGTTCACCCTTTCTGCGGGTGGCCTTTGGAATGAGGACCCAAGCCTCACAGCCAAACACACACAAGAAATCCACTTTGGGTTTTTTCCCATGCAGCAGAAAATACGGTGTGTCACCCACACTTGAATTGAACACCCTGTTCTGAACAAAACATGCCGTCTTATAACTCTCAGCCCAAAAGCGCTGTGGCAGACCCGAGTCTGCCAGCATAGCATGCACTGCTTCCTGTAGGGTGCGGTGTTTTCTCTCCGCAATTCCGTTCTGTTGCGGAGAGTAGGGGGCAGTCAATCGATGACTGGTACCTTTCTGCCTGAAGAAAGATTGCAGCCCAGAACCTGTGAACTCGCCCCCCCCCCGATCAGATTGAAAGGAAACCACCCTGGCGGAGAAACGCAGCTCTACCGCTGTGATCCAATCCCTGATCAGTGCAGCCGCCCCCACTTGTGTTTAAGTGTAAACAGCCAGGTGTGTCTCGAAAAATCATCAATCAGAACCAAAACATGCTTCGATCCACTTAAAGAAGCTATTTGCATCGGCCCAGATAAATCTGCATGAACCAGCTCAAAGGGTTTGCTGGTCCTCTTTTCTGACCTGGGATATCTGCATGTCGTGACCTTCAATTTTTTACAAGCTTGACAATCTAAGTATTTATCACATGCCTTGAACCCACACCCAATTGTGTTCTCTGCGGCCCTTTTAACATATGACCACCCTGCATGTCCAAAGCGTCTGTGCCAGAGGTGTAAACAATCATGGTGTGGTGGTACATTTGCACACTGCACTTGTGCTTCTTCAGGGGACTCTGCAACAGTAGCATCAGTGACAGGCATCTGCACCAGAAAGAGCCTGTCCTTCCCCTCAACACTGTAGAGCTTCTTCCCATCCCTGTAAAAATAACACGTATTGTTAGTAAACAACACATCAAACCCATCGGCAACAAGAGCTGATACACTTAAAAGAGAATGTGCAAGCTCGGGCACCACGTAAGCTTGCACCTCATGATCTATAAAGGGACAGTATAAGAAACCAGTTTCAGTTAGCTGTCTCTTATATCCATCTGCCATCGTGACAAAACGTCCAGATTTAACTGTCTTGCAATTTTTCAGGAGCCCACCAGATGGCACAAGGCTGTGGGTCGCTCCAGTATCAACAACAAGAGATAACGTGGCTCTCTGGCTATCTTCCAAAGTTGCCATGGCAATGTTTGCACCCCCACCGGGGCCTCTGCCAGTGTCCTTCCTGGTTGCCATTGTTGCTGCAAGGCCTCTGCTGGTGTTCTCACGCTTCGCCGTCTGAGAACCGTTGCTTATCTGCCTTAGCAGGTGGCTGACCTTGCATTCCAGAGCCTCTGCAGAACAATGCCCTTCGCTGTTGGACTTCGCCTCAGAGCACAAACAACTCTTGGGGACTTTGGCTTTCCCAGAGCTCTTGGAACGGCCTGCACCCCCACTCCTGGGTGCCCAGCTGCCTGAGGAACAGTCTGCTACTGCCTTCCTCTTCCCAGCTCTCAGCCTCTCTCCCGGACCATCACACAGACGTGTTGAAGCATAGAAGCAGCTTCCCAAAACAGTCCCCGCCCCCTCTGGGCTTAATGCTCTCTCTGGGCATCTCCTAGCCCCCTCTGGTCTGGCTCCCACTGCGGCCTGACATGCTGTCTTCAGTGTGTGCCATGCGACCCAGGGCTTCTTCCCTTGGAGCTTTGGCAACAGCCAAGCATCAACGCTGGCCCTTAAAATGGCTAGCACCCTTTGCTCTCTTTCCAGAGCAGCAGCCACGTCTGCTTCACAAGCTTCCACTGCTCCTGCAGACCTCTCAACCTCTGCAGCTGCAGCACCAGGCTGGGCAAGGACTGGTTCGGCTTGTGTACACTCCCAAAGCTGCCTTTCTGCCAGCCAGTAGTACATGCGCTTAGACCAGGCTTCCCAATTGGCCCCATGCAGTCTTTCACCGGGGTAGCTCTCATGGCCTTGCTGTTGCTGAGCAGCAGCCATCTTCCTCCCCCCGGGGCTTAAGTGTACTCACGAGTTGCCAGCTAGCTGGTCCTCTGAAACAGCAGCCTCCTCTTGGCTCCGTTCTCCACCAGCGTCTCCCACAGCCCTTCCTGGCAGGAGCTCAAAGCAGCTCAAAGCTGGCAGCCTTCTTCCCTCCTCACACTTGGCAGGAAACACGGAAGAGCCATAACCTTTGGCAATTAAATCCTGCCGTCCAGGCAGCGCTTCCCCTGCGCAGCTCTGCTTGGGGCTTCAGGACGACCTGGCCAGGAAGACAGAGTCGCAGCGGTCCTGCAGTCCGTGTGAGATAGAGGGATAAATCAAGTCCAGAGACAGTTCGCTGCTATCTCTAAAAAGCGTTTATTTACAAGCCATAAATCAGTCACATTCCATAGGAGCTTTCCGGCATCTTTCCCGTGCTAAAGCACACACAATTGCTCTTGCAGCGCCTCTCAGTCTAAAGTGAAACCAACTCTCACAAAGCCTGTGACGTACGGCCCTGCATCAGTCCCCTCCCCAGATACAGGACACCAAGGAGTTTTAACCCTGTAAACTCCAAACTCCACAGGTTCGGGTTAGGGTGAATGACCACCGAGAGAACAATCCAAGTTTATTCATCCTCCTTCTATTGACATAGAACTGAAACACCTATGGTTGATTTCGGCTGATAACAAACATGTCACTCTGCGATTTTTGAGTGAATGTGCATTCTAACCCCCAAAACACCAATTTGAAATAAGCCCAATCAGGGCTTTATCATCTTCTTTTTATGTAGGTGGAACCCAAAACACCTTTTTGCTTTGGTTGGGGGTGATTCTGGTGCACACCCAAAAAACACCATGCGAATTGTAATAAGCCCAATCAAAGCTTATTCGTCTTCTTTCTATGCATATGGAAGCAAAAAGACGGTGTTGTGTTATTTTGGTTTCATTACACACACTTTGCGATTTCTGGGTCAATGTGCATTAACACCAAAGAAAACGACGTGAAATAAGTCACATCCAAGATTCTTCTTTCTATGTAGCTGTAACACAAAACAACCTGTTTGGCTTTGTTTAGGCTTATTACACTTCGCTTTGCTAGGGTTAGGGTTAGGTTTAGGGTTGGGGTTGGGGTTGGGGTTAGGGTTAGGATAAGCGTTAGGATTAGGGTTAGGGTTAGGGTTAGGGTTAGGGTTAGGGTTAGGGTTAGGGTTAGGGTTAGGGTTAGGGTTAGGGTTAGGGTTAGCGTGAATGACCACCGAAAGAACAATCCAAGCTTATTTGTCCTCCTTCTATGGAGATGGAACCAAAACACCTATACTTGATTTGTGCTGATAAAAAACATGTCATTCTGCGATTTTTGAGTGAATGTGCATGGTAACCCCAAAAACACCAATTTGATATATGGCTCAGAGCTTTATCATCTTCTTTTTGTGTAGATGGAAACCAAAACACCTTTTAGCTTTGGTCGGGGGTGATTCCCAAAAAAACACACAAAAAACACCATGCAGATTGAAATAAGACCAATCAAAACTTATTCGTCTTCTCTATACGCCTATGGAAGCGAAAAGAGGGTGTTGTTTTATTTTCGTTTCATTACACACACTTAGCGATTTCTTGGGCAATGTGCATTAACACCAAAGAACACGACTTGAAATAAGCGTAATCCAACTTTCTTCTTTCTATGTAGCTGGAACCCAAAACAACCTGTTTGGCTTTGTTTAGGCTTATTACACTTCACTTTGCTAGGGCTTGGGTTAGGATTAGGGTTAGGGTTAGGGTGAGGGTGAGGGTGAGGGTTAGGATTGGGGTTAGGGTTAGGGTTAGGGTTAGGGTTAGGGTTAGGGTTAGGTTTAGGGTTAGGGTTAGGGTTAGGGTTAGGGTTAGGGTTACGGTTAGCTTTAGGGTTAAGGTCTGGGTGAATGACCACCGAAAGAACAATCCAAGCTTATTCGTCCTCTTTCTATTGAGATGGAACCATAACATCTATGCTTGATTTGGGCTGATAACAAACATATCACTCTGCGATTTTTGAGTGAATGTGCATTCTATTTTTTTAAAAAAATCATATTTATTGAAATTTCCAAAACTCAAAAAAGAAAAAGAACAAAAGAAAAAGAAAAAAATAAACCTTTACAATTAAAGCCTTATTTTCATTAACATCTTTTAGGACTTCCCCATCCCTCTCCCTATTGTATTCCCCTTTCATTAATTTAGTTCCACAAGTTCTTACTCCCAATTTAAAACTTATTTTGTTTAACCCAATAATCAATTTAGTTATATAACCACGTTCCCTTTAAATTCCACCATCCCTCATCATTAAAAGAAAGTTTTCCCCCCAAGGTCCACCCCAATTTCCTTCCACGAATTCCCGTTTTGGTTAAACACGTCAAAACAAAATAAAAAATATAAAAAGATTCAAAAAATAGTTTTACACCCTTTGGATTCCAAATCTCCCCCCACCCTTCCCCGGTTTCGATTCCCCATGTCCATCAGTCTATCTACTATCAGCCTGAAGATCTCACGTCCATAGCCGATTTTTTTTCTTCAGTTCCACCTTGCCGGTTTTTTTTAATAATGTTTAACTTCAGACGCCCAGTCTTAAAGAGGCCCCTGACAGGCCTTTGGTTTTCCTTGGTCTTTCACAATAATTTGGCTCCTCCCTTGTTCTTTCCAAGTCGTCATCAGTCCTTTGTTCTTTTTTCTCACTTTCTCAGGTTTCTTTTCCTGTTCCGCTGCAAGAACATTCTAATTCAGAAATTTAATACCTCTACAGGGGTTGTTGTTAGTTCAGGAACAAAAACTTGCGTCCAGTCCCTTCCGTTCTTCAATAGATATTTCTATTGTCTCCTTTAATATAAACACCTCTGTAGACAAAATACTGTTTCGTTTTTGCAGCTTTCCCAGAAGATAACAAATCCTGTGCGATTCCAAGAGTGTTTTTCCACTTACAACCGTTCTTGTAATGTCCCGAGACCCCTCTAGGGGGATTATAGTAACTTTGTTTCCTCAAATCCAAAAGTCAAATTGTTATTCCTTATTTTCGACAATTTATATCCAAATTGTAACAAATTTAACCAGCAAAGTCCTCATAGCAAAGTTCTCTTTATATTCTCCAACTTTGACAGCTACTTTGACAGCTGTCAAGGTCTCTGTCTCTCTTCACCAGGCTCTCTCGCGGATCACCCCGGTTCCCGGGGGGGTTGCACTTTCACTCTCACCCTCCACTCTTCTCCCCCAGCACAGTTCTTATAATTTCGCATTGTGGAATTAATATTTTTTATCAGAAGCAAGCTCCTCTTACGACCTTAGTTGCCAAATCCTTGTTTTAAAATGTCTACAATAGGGGGGAGACTGACTTCCTTTTTGGATCTCCCCCGCTCGTGCCAAATCCGAAAAAAAAATTCCTCCTTTTAAGTCCGATTTCCAAATTACTCACGGGTTGTTGTTTACAGTCCAAATTTTCAATAGAAGAAGTCAGCGCTCTCCGTCGAATGGCATGCGGCTTCGCTCGGCAGGGAAAGCAGAGGACTCATAGCACCACGCCACTCCCCGGCACCCGTTCCGTAGCCTTTAAAAAGGCTCCTTCACGAGTCAGGAGGGCGCTAACGGTGCCCGCCGAGTCAACCATGTCCACGGGCTCCGTGCCCGTGGTTTTTGAGGGTCCCCGCGTCGCCGGTGCGGTAGGACCCAACCCCTGCCGAGCAGACTCCCTCCGGAGCTCGGAGGGAGTCCGCCATTCGGCGATGGCGCCAACCTGGAAGTCAGAGTGAATGTGCATTCTAACCCCAAAAACACCTATTTGAAAAAAAGCCCAATCAGAGCTTTATCATCTTCTTTGTATGCTGATGGAACCCAAAACACCTTTTTTCTTTAGTTGGGGGTGCTTCTGGTGCACACCCAAAAAACACCATGCAAATTGAAATAAGTCTAATCAAAGCTTATTCGTCTTCTTTCTATGCATATGGAAGCGAAATGACAGTGTTGTGTTATTTAGGTCTCATTACACACACTTTACGATTTCTGGGTCAATGTGCGTTAACACCAAAGAACACGACTTGAAATAAGCGAAATCCAAGATTCTTCTTTCTATGTAGCTGGAACCCAAAACAACCTGTTTGGCTTTGTTTTGCCTTCTTACACTTCGCTTTGCTAGGGTTAGGGTTAGGGTTAGGGTTAGGGTTAGGGTTAGGGTTAGGGTTAGGGTTAGGGTTAGGGTTAGGCTCAGGGTGAGTGTTTTTTTAAAATAAATATTTATTGCAATTTTTTAAACAAAAGAAAAACGAACCAATAAACATATAAAAACCCATCACCATACACCATAACAAAGACAACAGAAAAAATTAGTAAATACACATACCCTAAAAGAAAAAAGTACAACAAAGTCAATTTATCTTTAAATCTTATTTTCATGATCTTAGGACTTCCTCGCATCACCCTTTCCTGCGTTCTCAGCCATATAGTTATAAACAGCAAATTATTGCCTTATTTCAATTCTTGTTTTATAGTTCTCAAATATTATGTCTCAAATTTTCAATAATTTATCATATACTGACCTGCTTAACTTAAACATAATATTGCTTCAAATTTCATCCTTTTCTTAGTCATCGCTTATTCATACAATCATACAGCTAAATTACTGATGCCATGTTGTTTTCTATCATGCATTCTCTTAGCATTCATACAGTTTATATTGCTTTTGTAAATAGTCTTTAAATTTTTTCCAATCCTCTTCCATCGTCTCTTCTCCCAGGTCTCGAATTCTGCCAGTCGTTTCAGCCAGTTCCATATAGTCTATCAGTTGCGTCTGCCATTCTTCTAGAGTGGGCAAATCTTGTGTCTTCCAGTACTTTGCGATGAGTATTCTTGCTGCTGTTGTTGCGTACATAAAGAAAGTTCTATCCTTCTTTAGCACCCCTTGTCCCACAATGCCCAAGAGGAAGGCCTCTGGTTTCTTGAGGAAGGTATACTTAAATACCTTTTTTAATTCATTATAAATCATTTCCCAGAAAGCCTTAACCCTTGGGCATGTCCAGCAGAGGTGAAAGGATGTTCCTTCAGTTCCTTTACATTTCAACATTTATTGTCGGGCAAATGATATATTTTTGCGAGCTTGACTGGGGTCATGTACCACCTATATATCATTTTCATAATATTTTCTTTCAAGGCATTACATGCCGTGAACCTCACTCCGGTGGTCCATAATTTTTCCCAGCCAGCAAACATAATATTATGCCCAATGTCCTGTGCCCATTTTATCATAGCTGATTTGACCGTTTCATCCTGAGTATTCCATTTCAACAGAAAGTTATACATTTTTGAGAGTACCTTGGTCTTAGATTCTAACAATTCTGTTTCTAATTTCGATTTTTCCACCTGGAAACCTGTTTTTTTGTCCAAATTAAAGACCTCACTAATCTGAGTGTAATGTAACCAATCTCGCACTTTATCCTTTAATTTCTCAAAACTCTGCAATCTCCAAGTATCTCCTTCTTTTTCTAATATTTCCCAATATTTCGGCCATGCGGCCTCCATATTGAGTCTTTTCTGGGCCTTGGCTTCCATTGGTGAGAGCCACCTTGGGGTCTTGTTCTCTAATAAGTCTTTATATTTTGTCCAGAATTAAACACTGCCTTTCTGACAATATGGTTCTTAAAAGACTTATGGATTTTAACCTTGTCGTACCACAAATATGCATGCCATCCAAAAGCATTATTAAACCCTTCCAGATCTAGGACATCAGTGTTCTCAAGAAGAAACCAGTCTTTCAACCAGCAGAGAGCTGCAGATTCATAATATAGCCTCAAATCTGGCAGGGCAAACCCCACACTCTCCTTAGCATCAGTTAGTATTTTAATCCCAGAAACACCAATTTGCATTCTAATCCCAAAAACACCAATTTGAAATTAGCCCAATCAGAGCTTTATCATCTTCTTTTTATGTTGGTGGAACCCAAAACACCTTTTTGGTTTGGTTGGGGGTGATTCTGGTGCACACCCAAAAAACACCATGCAAATTGAAATAAGTCCAATCAAAGCTTATTCGTCTTCTTTCTACGCACATGGAAGCGAAAAGACGGTATTCTGTTAGTTTGGTTTCATTACACACACTTTGCGATTTCTACGTCAATGTGAATTAATACCAAAGAAAACGGGTTCGGGTTAGCCTTAGGTTTAGGGTTAGGGTTAAGGTCAGGGTCAGGGTTAGGGTTAGGGTTAGGGTTAGGGTTAGGGTTAGGGTTAAGGGTTGGGTTTAGGGTTAGGGTTAGGGTTAGGGTTAGGGTTAGGGTTAGGGTTAGGGTTAGGGTTAGGGTTAGGGTTAGGGTTAGGGTTAGGGTTAGGGTCGGGGTGAATGACCACAGAAAGAACAATCGAAGCTTCTTCGTCCTCTTTCTATTGAGGTGGAACCAAAATAACTATGGTTGATTTGGGCTGATAAAAGACATGTCACTCTGCGATTTTTGGGTGAGTGTGCATTCTAACCCCCAAAACACCAATTTGAAATAAGCCCAATCAGAGATTCATCATTTTCTTTTTATGGAGATGGCACCCAAAACACATTTTTTCTATCGTCGGGGGTGATGCCCAAAAAACACCATGCGAATTGAAATAAGACCAATGAAAGCTTATTCGGCTTCTTTCTACGCATATGGAAGCGAAAAGACGGTGTTGCGTTATTTTAGTTTCATTGCACACACTTTGCGATTTCTGGGTTAATGTGCATTAACACTAAAGAACACGACTTGAAATAAGCGAAATCCAAGATTCTTCTTTCTGTGTAGCTGGAACACAAAACAACCTGTTTGGCTTTTTTTAGCCTTATTACACTTCGCTTTGCTAGGGTTAGGGTTCGGGTTAGGGTGAATGACCACCGAAAGAACAATCCAAGTTTATTCGTCCTCTTTCTTTTGAGATGGAACCAAAACACCTATGCTTGATTTGGGCTGATAACAAACATGTCACTCTGCAATTTTTGAGTGAATGTGCATTCTAACCCCAAAAACACCAATTTGAAATAAGCCCAGTCAGAGCTTTATCATCTTCTTTTTATGTTGATGGAACCCAAAACACCTTTTTGCTTTGGTCTGGGGTGATTCCCAAAAAACACCCAAAAAACACCGTGCAAATTGAAATAAGACCAATGAAAGCTTATTTGCCTTCTTTCTACGCATATGGAAGCAAAAAGACGGTGTTGCGTTATTTTCGTTTCATTACAGACATTTTGCAATTTCTGGGTCAATGTGCATTAACACCAAAGAACGCGACTTGAAATAAGTGAAATCCAAGGTTCTTCTTTCTATGTAGCTGGAACACAAAACAACATGTTTGGCTTTCTTTAGGGTTATTACACTTCGCTTTGCTGGGGTTAGGGTTAAGGTTAGGGTTAGGGTTAGGGTTAGGGTTAGGGTTACGGTTAGGGTTGGGGTTGGGGTTGGGGTTGGGGTTAGGGTTAGGGTTAGGGTTAGGGTTAGGGTTAGGGTTAGGGTTGGGGTTAGGGTTAGGGCTAGGGTTAGGGTTAGGGTTAGGGTTAGGGTGAATGACCACCTGTCAGGGGTTCAGGGACAGAGGCACAGGTGAGGGGGGAGACGGAGAGCGATGGGGAAGAATCCCAGGACAGTGAGGAAGAGGATGACAATGACTTGAGGTCTTCCATGAGTCTCTCAAGTGAATCGGAGGATTCCCAGAAGGGGGCGCCCCTAGTCAGGCCAAGGGGGGTCACAGGGGGGACCTGCCAGGAGCAGGGAAGCAGCAGGGAAACCCCGAGTGGGAGTGGGAGATCGGGGCCGGCTTCCCAGCAGGAACGAAGTGAAGAGAGTGGAGTTCCCAGTGTAACACACGGAGCAGAGCCGGAAGGGGCGGAGAGTAGTACAGGGAGTAGTGTAAGTGTCAAGAGGAAGGTCAGGGGTAGCGGACGCGCGCCAAGTTCAAATGTGGAGGCGCGCGGAAATGGAGAGAGCCCGGAGGAGGAGCCTGGCCCCAAAGCACGAAGGAGGGGGGAGCAGGCATCTGAGGAATCCGCTTCAGGAGAGAGCAGGAGAGAAGGAACCCAGGGGGGCAGAAAGACCCTGCGGAAAAGGAAAGACAGGAAGAGGTGGACTAGCACAAGCCTCTTAAGCTGGTGTAGGGGCGGGACCGATTCAGAGGGGACTTCAAATGTCTAGCCTAAGAGACGCGGGGCTGCGCGCCTCGGTTGTGGAACCGAAAATGAACTGCAATAAACATCCTTGTATATAAGAAGAGCCTGGCGTTGGTCTTTTGTGAGCTGAGACCTGAGGCAGCCCTGACAGTAAGTCCCCTCCCAAAGATACGCAAAAAATTTTTTTGCAAAGCTCACGAAGTTTGGCAGCCATGAGTATGGAGCAGCAGATAGCTGAGCTACGCAACAGTCTCCCAGCTTACCACTGAGGTAGTGGTCTCCCAGAAGAGGGGGGAAGAGGCGGAAAAGCGGTGCCAAGATCTGCAAGCCAGGTGGGATCATGCATGCCAGGTGGGGTTCCCGGGGGCCAAAGCTGCTCGAGTAGCACTAGGCAGAAGAGGAGGCACCTTGGTAGCCCACTTCGATGGGAACCTGAAGCAGTACCCCAGTTTTAAAGCAGACGTAGAATATGCGTTGCATTTGCTTCGCGACGACTTTAAAGATGAGGAGGAGAAGGTGGGTTTCATTGTGTCCCACTTGCATGGGGAAGCGAGGGCTTGGCTGCGCAATCTGTGGCGCGAGGATTGCCCTGCTCGAAGGGACTCTGCTGAATTTATCAAATGCATGGACGCTTGCTTTCAGTCTAGCGTGGATGTGGATGTGGCACGCCAGCAGATGCATGGTTTAAGGCAAGGCAAGGCTTCAGTACGTCAGTACCATGCTCGCTTTTTCGCCTTGCTGAATGTGCTGCGATGGGAGAAAGATTCTCTGGCAGTCAGAGACTTGTTTTGGGAGGGGCTCTCTGGCCCTGTGAAAGACGAACTGGCAAGGGGGGACCGACCTAAAACCCTGGCAGACGTGGTGCAGCGGGCGCTTGCCATTGGAGTACGCCATGAAGAACGCCCTTGGCGCGATGAGGGGGGTAGCCAGCTTCACGCACCGTCTAGAGTGCCTCCGTTCTCTCCCTGAGATCCAGGACGTACGCGTCCCTCACCTCAGCTGCAGGCAGGGGAGGAACCGATGGAACTGGGGAGTGCAAAGGCTCAGTCAGCGACTGGAGCCCCAGCGTCCGGAGCAGTCAAGACAAAGCCTCCTAGAGGGAACAGGAAGTGTTACATCTGTGACAGTGGGACGCACATGGCCAAAGAGTGTCCCCAGAGGCTCCAAAAGCACAATGCAGTCTTAGCAACAGTAACTGCAGCAGCACAACATGAAGAGCAGTTTCAGGGAAACGGCAATGCCTGGCTGGAAGCAGAAATGCTGGGGCACAGCCAGGCAAGCCAGTAGGGCAGTCCCCAGCGCTTTTGCAGCCTACAGACCCCCTGCCACCTAAGCCAGTGGTGCAGCTCACTGCAACTCTCCAACTACCTAATGGACGCACCCTAGAAGTCCCCATTACAATTGACAGTGGGAGCAACGCAGACTTCGTGGGGGTGCACTTCGTCAAGCAGCATCGCATAGAGCTCCTACCAGCCACGCTGCCTTTGAACGTCGTCACGGTGGATGGCAGGAAGTTGCTGGGTGGGCAGGTGGTGCAACAGACGCCACCCATGGTGATGCAGATTGGCAATCACCGAGAAATCATCAGTTTCAACGTCACCCGCCTGTCAGACACACCTATAGTGTTAGGCATGAGTTGGCTGGATAGGCACAGCCCAACCATGGCGTGGTACCAGCGGCAGCTCACCTTCGGCTCGTCCTACTGCGCGCAGCATTGCATCCAGACTGGTCAAGAGGAGGAGGGCCCAGAGGAAGGGCAGCAGCTGAGGCTCAGCATGGCGCAAGCTGTACCCCTCAAGTACAAGGGGTTTTTGGAGGTCTTCTGCGAGAAGGAGGCTGACCAGTTGCCACCCCACCGGCCCTACGATTGCGCAATTGACCTCTTGCCAGGGACAACGCTACCGACTGCGAAGCTGTATTCCATGTCCGAGGACGAGCTGCAGGAGCTCAGGGAGTTCATAGATCACAACCTGCAGCGGGGATTCATCCAAGAATCGAAGGCTGTAGGGGGCAGTCCTGTGTTTTTTGTGAAGAAGAAGGACACGCCCCAAAAAAGGCTGATCGTAGACTTCAGATTCATAAACTCTAAGACAAAGCCCGCGGCCTTTCCCATGCCCAAGATTGACGACCTGCTCGCGACGGTGAGGAAAGGGAAGATCTTCACCAAGTTGGATCTCCGCGGCGCATACAATCTCATACGCGTGCGAGAGGGTGATGAGTGGAAGACGGCCATGTTCACACCGTTGGGCACCTACGAATACAGAGTTATGCCGTTTGGTCTCCAAAATGGCTCCCACTTTTTCCAAGCTTTTATGCATCACGTGCTAGCGGGACTCCTCTACAAGAAGTGCGTATGTTTCCTCGACGACATTCTTATCTTCTCGGAATCGCCGGAGGCTCACGAGAGTGACGTTAAGGAAGTCCTGTAGAGGCTACGGGAGCACAGGCTCTACGCCAAGCTGGAGAAGTGCCAATTCGACGTGACGGAGGTGGATTTTCTGGGCTATAGGCTGTCCGACAGGGGACTAGCCATGGACAGCGCCAAGGTCCGTGCGGTGTTGGACTGGAAGAGCCCGCGAACGCGGAAGGAGGTCCAGAGGTTCGTCGGTTTCGCCAACTTTTACCGCAAGTTCATCTGGGGTTTCGCCAGGGAGACGGCAGCTATCACGGACACTCTCAACTCCAAGAAGAAGAAGTTCACTTGGACGGACCAGGCGGAGCAGTCCTTCAGGAGACTTAAGAGTCTCTTTGCGTCCGAAGAACAGCTGTTACACGTGAATCCCGGCAGGCCCATGAGGGTGGAAACTGACGCATCTGACAGAGCGGTGGGGGCCGTCCTCTTACAGGAAGACCCGCAGGGGTACTGGAGGCCCTGTGCTTTCTACTCCCGGAAGCTCAGCAAGTCGGAACGGAACTACACCATCTGGGACAGGGAGTTGCTGGCCATCCACGCAGCTTTCAAGGCATGGAGGCACTTTCTCATCGGAGCCAAGCACACCGTGCAGGTCCGCACGGACCACAAGAACCTAGAGTACTGGCGCACGGCGAAGCTACAGAGCCAGAGGCACATACGCTGGGCAGAGTTCTTTGCGGATTTCGATTTCAGGATAGAGTACATCCCAGGCGACAACAATGTCATAGCAGATGCGCTCTCCAGGAAACCGCAGTATCTCGAGGAAGCGGCACCGGCGGCAGCCAAGCACATTTTTGCACCACAGGCGTGGGCGTGCGCTTCAGCCGCCGTGGACCTGGAGGCGGTGCGGCGCGCGTTGCAGACGGATCCGTTCGCACAGTCCAAAATGGAAGAGGTGCGGAGAGGCACAGCGAAGGACGACGAGTTCCAGATACGCGACGGCCTGCTGACCCGTAAAGGTGCTCTCTACGTTCCGGGAGACGATCTCCGTGCGAAGGTTCTGCAGCAGTTGCACGACGCACCCAGCGCTGGACACTTCGGCAAGGAAAAGACGACGGAATTAGTGGCCAGAGACTTTTGGTGGCCCCAGATGCGAGGGGAGGTCGCGGAGTACGTCGCCAGGTGTGACACATGCCAAAGGTCCAAGCCAGTGCACCAGAAGCCAGCGGGACTGCTGGAACTGCTGGAGACGCCACTGCAACCATGGGAGAGGGTGGCGCTGGACTTTGTCACTGATCTGCCCAGTTCGCGAGGCAAGACGGCGGTGCTTGTGGTTGTAGACCTGTTCACCAAGATGGCGCATTTCATTCCTTGCGCGAAGGTGGCGACAGCGGAGCAGACCGCCAAACTGTTCATAGACCACGTGTTCAGGGTGCATGGGTTGCCACGGTCCATTCTGTCCGACAGGGGGCGCCAGTTCGTGTCCAGCTTCTGGCAGAAGCTCCTAGGGATTCTGCACGTCAAAATCAACCTGTCGTCAGCGAGACATCCGCAGACCAACGGCCAAGCGGAGAGGGTCAACGCGATCATGCAGCAGTACCTGAGATGTTACGCCAATCAGCGACCCGCGGCTTGGGTGGATTACCTGCCGATGGCTGAGTTTGCCTACAACAACACGAAGCACGCGTCGACGGGGGTGACGCCGTTCTTCGCCAACAATGGAAGGCATCCCAGAACCTTCCCGGGGCTCGTAATGACGGGGGAGGGGGCGCCACAGGAAGCCGACCATTTCGCAGCAGAATTGCAAGAAGTCCACGACGAGCTACGGAGACATTTAGAGCTAGCCAAACAGGCATATAAGGTGCAGGCAGACAAACACAGGAGGGAGGGGGAGGACATCCAGGTGGGAGACTGGGTATGGTTAGCGTCCCAAGCAATGCCGGCCAAGTCGTTAGCTAAAAAGAAGCTAGGACACAGGCAACTAGGGCCGTACCAAGTTGAGGCCAAGATCAATCCCGTAGCGTTTCGACTGGCCCTCCCCGAAGGTTCCAGAATGCACTCGGTCTTTCATAGGTCGGTGCTCACCCCTTACAGGGCCCCACACAGATTTCAGGAGTCAGGGACGGCACCAGAACCGAGCAGAGAGTCGCCCAAGAGGGGGAGGTCACCTAGGGACGAACCAATCAACGAGGTCACAGAGATTCTGGACTCGAGATGGGGGGAAGAGGGAGTAGAATATTTTCTCGCCAGGGAGGGCGCCCCGGCCAGCGCCAACAGTTGGGTGCCGGACTACGCTTTGGACGAACCCCTCCTCAAGGACGGGTTCCATGCCCTTTTCCCACACAGGCCCATGCCAGCACAGTTTTTCGACGATTGGCTTTTTACGCCCACACTTTCCGCCAGCACCTTCCGAGGGTTCTCCTCCGCAGAGGAGACGACGCCAGAGTCGAGCCCTCCAAGGGGATCGTGTTCGGGGGTGGACACCGACCCTTCTTACTGGTGGGATGACCAACCAGAAGAGGACTGGCACACGAGCTGGCGGATGGGTCCTTGGCAAGCAGACCCCACCCAGGCAACAGGGGGAGGGGAGGACGTGAACATGTTGGGAGAGGACCATGGGTTCGAGCACACAAACAATGAACTGGAAGCAGAGGAGATCGACGTCGACGACCTGTATCCGGCAGCGACCTCCGCAACGACGGAGCCCCCAGAACCTGCGCCCGAGCAGCGGGAGGGGGGAAGGGGGGGCTTCGAGGGGGGGATGGATGTCAGGGGTTCAGGGACAGAGGCACAGGTGAGGGGGGAGACGGAGAGCGATGGGGAAGAATCCCAGGACAGTGAGGAAGAGGATGACAATGACTTGAGGTCTTCCATGAGTCTCTCAAGTGAATCGGAGGATTCCCAGAAGGGGGCGCCCCTAGTCAGGCCAAGGGGGGTCACAGGGGGGACCTGCCAGGAGCAGGGAAGCAGCAGGGAAACCCCGAGTGGGAGTGGGAGATCGGGGCCGGCTTCCCAGCAGGAACGAAGTGAAGAGAGTGGAGTTCCCAGTGTAACACACGGAGCAGAGCCGGAAGGGGCAGAGAGTAGTACAGGGAGTAGTGTAAGTGTCAAGAGGAAGGTCAGGGGTAGCGGACGCGCGCCAAGTTCAAATGTGGAGGCGCGCAGAAATGGAGAGAGCCCGGAGGAGGAGCCTGGCCCCAAAGCACGAAGGAGGGGGGAGCAGGCATCTGAGGAATCCGCTTCAGGAGAGAGCAGGAGAGAAGGAACCCAGGGGGGCAGAAAGACCCTGCGGAAAAGGAAAGACAGGAAGAGGTGGACTAGCACAAGCCTCTTAAGCTGGTGTAGGGGCGGGACCGATTCAGAGGGGACTTCAAATGTCTAGCCTAAGAGACGCGGGGCTGCGCGCCTCGGTTGTGGAACCGAAAATGAACTGCAATAAACATCCTTGTATATAAGAAGAGCCTGGCGTTGGTCTTTTGTGAGCTGAGACCTGAGGCAGCCCTGACACCACCGAAAGAACAATCCAAGTTTATTCGTCCTCTTTCTATTGAGATTCAACCAAAACACCTATGCTTGATTTGGGCTGATAACAAACATGTCACTCTGCGATTTTTCAGTGAATGTGCATTCTAACCCCCAAAACACCAATTTGAAATAAGCCCAATCAGAGCTATATCATCTTCTTTTTATGTTGATGGAACCCAAAACACCTTTTTGGTTTGGTTGGGGGTGATTCTGGTGCACACCCAAAAAACACCATGCAAATTGAAATAAGTCCAATCAAAGCTTATTCGTCTTCTTTCTACGCACATGGAAGCGAAAAGACGGTATTGTGTTATTTTGGTTTCATTACACACACTTTGCGATTTTTAAGTCAATGTGCATAAATACCAAAGAAAACGAGTGATATCCAAGATTATGCTTTCTATGTAGCTGTAACACACAACAACCTGTTTGGCTTTGTTTAGGCTTATTACACTTCGCTTTGCTAGTGTTAGGGTTAGGGTTAGGGTTGCGGTTAGGGTTGGGGTTAGCGTTAGGGTTATGGTTAGGGTTGGTGTTGCGGTTACGGTTGGGGTTAGCGTTAGGGTTAGGGTTTGGGTTTGGGTTAGGGTTAGGGTTAGGGTTAGGGTTAGGGTTAGGGTTAAGGTTAAGGTTATGTTTAGGTTTAGGGTTAGGTTTAGGTTTAGGTTTAGGGTTAGGGTTAGGGTTAGGGTTAGGGTTAGGGTTAGGGTTAGGGTTAGGGTTAGGGTTAGGGTTAGGGTTAGGGTTAGGGTTAGGGTTAGGGTTAAAGTCTGGGTGAATGACCACCGAAAGAACAATCCAAGCTTATTCGTCCTCTTTCTCTTGAGATGGAACAAAAACACCTATGCTTGATTTGGGCTGATAACAAACATATCACTCTGCGATTTTTGAGTGAATGTGCATTCTAACCTCAAAAACATGAATTTGAAATAAGCCCAATCAGAGCTTTATCATCTTCTTTTTAAGTAGATGGAACCCAAAACACCTTTTTCCCTAATTGGGGGGTGATTCCCAAAAAACACCATGCGAATTGAAATAAGCCCAATCATAGCTTATTCGTCTTCTTTCTACGCATATGGAAGGGAAAAGACGGTGTTGTGTTATTTTGCTCTCATTACACACACTTTGCGATTTCTGGTGCATTAACACCAAAGAAGACGACTTGAAATAAGCGAAATCCAAGATTCTTCTTTCTATGTACCTGGAACACAAAACAACCTGTTTGGCTTTGTTTAGGCTTATTACACTTCGCTTTGATAGGGTTAGGGTTAATGTTAGGGTTGGGGTTGGGGTTGGGGTTAGGGTTAGGGTTAGGGTTAGGGTTAGGGTTAGGGTTAGGGTTAGGGTTAGGGTTAGGGTTAGGGTCAGGGTGAATGACCACCGAAAGAACAATCCAATCCGACCTCGTTGAGTGTCGCCGCCCTCGGTGACTTCCTCCCCTCTGGTGACTTTCTGCGTGGGTCTGGTGCGGTTCCTGGCTCCTGAAACCTGTGTGGTGCCTTGTAGGGTGTGAGCACCGACCTATGAAAGTAACAAAGTGCATTCTGGAGCCTTCCGGGAGAGTCAACCGGTAGGCTACTGGATTGATTTGTGCTTCGACTTGGTACGGTTCTAGCTGCTTGTGCCCTAGCTTCTTCTTAGCTAACGACTTGGCCGGCACCGCCTGGGCCGCTAACCATACCCAGTCCCCCACCTGGATGTCTTCCCCGACTCTCCTGTGCCTGTCTGCCTGCACTTTGTAGGCGTGTTTAGCTAGTTCCAAGTGCCGTCGGAGTTGCTCGTGAACCTCCTGTAACTCTGCTGCTAAGTGCTCTGCTCCCTGCGGCTCCCCCTGCGCCGTCGTCTCTAACCCCGGGAAGGTTCTGGGATGCCGCCCATTGTTGGCGAAGAACGGTGTCACCCCCGTGGACGCGTGCTTTGTGTTGTTGTAGGCAAACTCGGCCAGCGGTAGGTAGTCCACCCAAGTCGCAGGCTGTTGATTCGCGTAGCATCGCAGGTACTGCTCCATGATGGCGTTGACCCTCTCCGCTTGTCCGTTGGTCTGCGGATGTCTCGCCGACGCTAAGTTAATCTTGACGTTCAGGGTACCCAGCAGCTTCTGCCAGAAACTGGAGATGAATTGGCGACCCCGGTCGGACAGGATGGACCGTGGCAAACCGTGAACTCTGAACACGTGGTCTATGAACAGCTTGGCGGTCTGTTCCGCTGTGGCCACCTTCGCGCAAGGAATGAAGTGTGCCATCTTGGTGAACAGGTCTACAACCACTAGTACAGCTGTCTTGCCTCGCGAACTGGGCAGGTCAGTAACAAAGTCCAGCGCCACCTTCTCCCAAGGCTCTAGTGGCGTCTGCAGCGGTTCCAGCAGTACTGCCGGCTTCCTGTGCACTGGTTTGGCTCTCTGGCAAGTGTCACACCTAGCGACGTAATCCGCAACTTCTCCTCACATCTACTAATTCCGCCGTCTTTTCATTGCCGAAGTGACCCGCGCTAGGCGCGTCGTGCAACTGCTGCAGGACTCTCTCGCGTAGGTCGTCCCCCGGCACGTAGAGAGCACCTTTGCGGGTTAGCAGTCCGTCGCGTATCTGGAACTCGTCATCCTTCGCCGTGCCCCTTCGCACCTCCTCCATCTTGGATTGTGCGAACGGATCCGTCTGCAGCGCGCGACGCACCGCGTCCAGGTCCACGGTGGCTGAGGCGCATGCCCACGCCTGCGGTGCGAAAATGTGTTTGGCCGCCTCCGGTGCCGCTTCCTCGAGATACTGCGGCTTCCTGGAGAGTGCAACTGCAATGACGTTGTTGTCTCCCACGATGTATTCTATCCTGAAGTCGAAATCCGCAAAGGACTCCGCCCAGCGTATGTGCCTCTGGCTCAGCAGCTTCGCCGTGCGCCAATACTCCAGGTTCTTGTGGTCTGTGCGCACCTGCACCGTGTGTCTGGCTCCGATGAGGAAGTGCCGCCACGCCTTGAAGGCCGCATGAATGGCCAGCAACTCCCTGTCCCAGATGGTGTAGTTCTGTTCCGACTTGCTGAGCTTCCTGGAGTAGAAAGCGCAGGACCTCCAGTTCCCTTGCGGATCTTCCTGCAACAGGACCGCCCCCACCACTCTGTCTGAGGAGTCAGTCTCAACCCGCATTGGTTTGCTGGGGTTCACGTGTAGCAGCTGTTCTTCGGACGCGAAGAGGCTCTTGAGTCTCCGAAAAGACTGTTCCGCCTGGTCCGTCCAGGTGAACTTTTTCTTTTTGGAACTGAGGGTGTCTGTGATAGCCGCCGTCTCCTTCGCGAAACCCCTGATGAACTTGCGGTAAAAGTTGGCGAAGTCGACGAACCTCTGGACCTCCTTCCGATTGCGCGGGTGTCAGGGCTGCCTCAGGTCCCAGTTCACAAAGGACCAACGCCCGGTTTACTTTATATACAAAGAAGTTTATTGCAGTTCATTTTCCGCTCCACAGCCGAGGCGCGCAGCCCCACGTCTGTTATGCTTAGACCGTTGAAGTCCCCTCTGAGTCAGTCCCTCCCCTGCACCAGTTTAAGAAGCTTGCGCTGCTCCACCTCTTCCTTTCTCTCCTTTTCCGCAGGGTCTTCCTGCCCGCTGGGGTTTCGCCCCTCCTGGATTCCCCTGACGCTGAATCCCCAGACTGCTCTCCCTCCCTCCTGCGGGCTTTGGGACCTGGCTCCTCCTCCGGGCTCCCTGTTCTTCCGCGCGCCTGCACATTTGAACTTGGCGCGCGCGCCCAACTTCTAACCTTCCTTTTGACAGCTACACTACTCCCTTCACTACTCCCCTCCCCTTCCGGGGGGATGGCTTGCTCTGACCTCCCCTCCTTTTCTGCTGCCGGAGCTGCTTCCCCTGTCACACTGGAATCTCCTCCCCCTTCGCTCCGCTCTGGTGGGGAAGCTGGCCCTGACTCCCAGCTGCCACTTTGGGATCCCCTGCTGGCCCCCTGCCCTCGCTGCGTCCCCCCTGGGACTCCCCTTGTCTTGACCACAGGCGCCCCCTCCTGGGAATCCTCAGATTCGCTGGAGAGGGTCATGGAATCCTCCAACCCACTGCAATCTTCTTCCTCGCTGTCCTGGGATTCTTCCCCATCGCTCTCCATCTCCTGCCTCCCCTGTGCCTCTGTCCCTGAACCCCTGACAGCGGGCTTTTCCAGTCCAACACCGCGCGGACCTTGGCGCTGTCCATGGCGAGTCCCTTGTCGGACAGTCTGTAGCCCAGAAAGTCCACCTCCGTCACGTCGAACTGGCACTTCTCCAGTTTGGCGTAAAGTCTGTGCTCCCGGAGTCTCTGCAGGACCTCCTTTACGTCCCTCTTGTGAGCCTCCTGCGATTCCGAGAAGATCAGGATGTCATCGAGGAAGCACATGCACTTCTTGTAGAGGAGTCCCGCCAACACGTGGTGCATAAACGCTTGGAAGCAGTGGGAGCCATTTTGGAGACCAAACGGCATAACTTTGTATTCATAGGTGCCTAACTGCGTAAACATGGCCGTCTTCCACTCATCGCCCTGTCGCGTATTCCACGCGGCGTTTTCAGCAAAGCACTAAGAGTTCCAGGTTTTTCTGTGCAGTCCTTTTTTTTAATGTGAGCTATATACAGGCTATATACAAAAGAAACAGTCCATACAGAGTACTTACAAACGAATACTCTCCACCACAGCAACACCACACTACAGCACAACCACCACACCCCCTGTTAAACAGGCTTTCCTTTTTAAAACAGGTGATAGCCAATTACACTAGTCACACTCCTGCTGAGTCACTCTGACCCAGCAGAGTATTGCATCATCCTGTTGAAGCCTGCAGACTTATCCAGTATCCTGCGAATCCCAACACTCCTCCTTAAGTCAAAGGCTTGAGACCCAATAATTCTCTTAAGTCTCGAAATTTAGGAGCATCCAAACATTTTGTATACAAATCTGCCACATTACATTTTGTGTTACAGTGCTGTACCTTTAACACATTTCTTTCCAAAGCATTTTTCACATTTCCGTATCTTATCGCAATATGTTTACTCTTGCTCTTAAAGTTCTGTTGGTTAGCAAGTTGTTGTGCAGCCATGTTGTCACTTAGCACAGTGATTGGCATTTCAGAAGGTATTCCAAGCTCTTTTGTTAGGCAAGCAAACCACTCTATTTGTGATACACATTCGCTTATGGCTGAGTACTCTGCTTCACAAGTACTTGTGGCAACAAATGTTTGTTTCTGGGATTTCCACTGAACCAGGGCATTTCCAATATATATGGCATAGCCAGTGGTAGACTTTCCATTTTCTCTGTCCCCCCAGCTGGCATCAGCGTATGCATACACTTGCTGATCATATCCTGTATCCAGCACCAGTTTATAATCTTTTGTGCCTTTCAGATACCTTAGGATTCTTTTAAGTGCTACCCAATCTCTCTGAGCCGGGTCTGCACTTCTTTGGCTTAACATGTGCACTGCCAATGTTATGTCGGGTCTTGTCCAACAACTTAAATATAACAGAGAACCCAACAGAGAATGAAACGCTGTTGCATTCTCACATTTTTGCCCTTCTGGTTCATTTTTGTACTGGGTAGTTATGGGAGTGTCAACCTCATTTGCCCTCTCCATTCCATATGTCTTCAGTAACTTTTTGATTTTTTCCTTCTGACTTAGAGAGTAAATGCCCTCTTCATTTCTCTGAACCTCTACTCCTAAGTAATTCTGAATCTCTCCCAAATACTTCAGTTTGTATTTGTTACCTAGGTTGTTTATAAACCAAGACACTTGCTTTTGTGCAGTTGTTATTAGACAGATATCATCAACATACAAAAGTAAATAACAAACACTTCCTTGCACCATTGCTGAATATAAACAGGAATCAGCCATGCTTTGTTTGAATCCCATCTTTTTCAAAGTTGTGTCTATGCATTCATGCCATAGACGTGCACTTTGGTGTAAACCGTATAGTGCCCTTTGCAGTTTTAACACCATACTGTCTTTTTCTAGCTCATAACCTGGTATTTGCTGTAAATATACCTCGGCGTCAATAGGAGCATTTAAATATGCTGAGGCAACATCAAAATGATTAACTTTTAACCCTCTCAGACTTGCCATTGCTAAAACTGATTTTACTGTTTCAGCCTTTGCTGTTGGGGCAAACACTTCATCATAATGTATCATTTTCCTCTGTGTAAAGCCCCGTGCAACCAACCTGGCTTTCCTCTGACAACTACCATCAGCCAGCTTTTTCACTTTAAAAACCCACTTACAGCTTATGGGCTTTTTACCTTTAGGCAATTCTGTAGGTACAAACACATTGTTGTTTAGCAGAGAGTTATACTCTGCCTGCATTGCCTTTAACCACGCCTCTTTCTCTAGAGTAGGTAACTCTTGCACTTCTTCAAAGTTTTCTGGCTCAGTTACACAAACCTGTTTTATGGTGGCTGGGAACCCATAACGGTCTGGAGGTTGACCTTTATTACTTCTTGCAGACCTCCTTGGTTCATTAATCTCACCCCCTGGGCTTCCTTCAGGACTGCTTTTGGGGTGGATTGACTCTGGAGATTTACCTCCTCCTTTCCCTGTTGCACTTTCTTCTCTCCCCTGTTCCATGCTAGCAGCTGGAGAAAAATGTTCAACCTTTACTTCCTCCCTTTCAGTTTCTCTGGGAGAGTTGCCAATTTTTAGCTTTGTTTCAGCTGCCTTATCAGGTATGCTCGGCAGTAAAACTTTTTCTGGCAGCAGGTTTGCATGTATCTTGGGCCAATTTCTTTGCTCATTAAAGCTGGCTGATCGACTATAACTCAAAAGGTTTTTATCATCTTCAAACCTGTAGGCTTTCGTACCACTTTCATACCCAAGAAATAGCAACTGCTGTGCCCTTTTCCCACCTTTTCTTCGGTTTTTCACAGGTATGTCAACCCATGCCTTTGTCCCAAAGATTCTTAAATGTTGCAAACTGGGACTTTTGTTATAGAGAATTTTATAGGGTATGTCATCTAGTACCCTTGACCACAAGCGATTCCCAATATAATTCGCGGTCTTAATACTTTCAGCCCAGTACTTAATTGGAAGATTTGCATCTGCTAACAATGCTTTCATTTGTGTTTGCAAGACACCTCCCCTACGCTCTGCTACTCCGTTCTCTTGAGGCGTGGCCACATTGGTAAGCCTATGTTTAATCCCTTGGGCACGCAACCAGTTTCTTAGGGAGCTTGCCATAAACTCCCCTCCCCTGTCTGACTGAATAGAACACACCTTTTCACCAAGTTGCCTTTCTACCCTTCTTACCCAGAACTTCAAAGTTTGGGCAACGTCAGACTTTTGCTTTAATGGATAGACCCAGCCAAATCTAGAAAAATCATCCACTAGGATTAAACAGTATTTGTTGTGGGAGACACTAGGTGGAAAAGGACCAGTTACATCAGCATGAATCAACTCCAGTGGTTTTTTGGTTTCTCTCTGGCTTGCTCTTGCTACTGGGCAAGCCCTGCTTTTAACCTCCTTGCAAATATTGCAGTCTAAGTAATTATCACAACTTTTTATGTTTTTCATCCCCCCACACAACTCCAATGTTTTGTTTAGCACCTTATAGCTAGCATGAGCCAAACGCCTGTGCAGGAGATGAATACACATATCATGGGTCGGGACATTTTGCACATTTGCAACCTTAGACTCACATTGCAGTACATACATATTAGTTCTAAGGCTAGCATTTGCCAACACTGCCCCATTTTGCTTTATCTGGCACTGATCTCCCACAAAATTTACTTCAAAGCCTGCTTTTGCCAAATCAGGAATGCTCAGGAGATTGTTTTGCAAACTAGGCACACACAACACATTCCTGAATGTGTGTCCCAGCTGTGGGAGCACAACCTCCCCCTCACAAACCACATTAGCTTTCTGGCCCGTAGCAAGACTTACATGTTTTTTGTTTGAAGCCCTAGCATCAGTTAGCAATCCTTTTCTTTTACAAAAGGTTTGAGAAGCTCCACTGTCCAGAACCCACAGCTCCTCATTTTCTTGACCATCTGCAGACACCCAAGCGGTAGACTCCCTCTGCTGCCCCTTGTGCTTCTGCTGTTTTTGTTGTTTTCTCGGGCAGTCCCGCAGCAGATGTCCACTGGACTTGCAGCAAAAACACCTTTTTACTTTGTTGACCACCGGCTGGTCTGCAGCAGCTCCTCCTGGCTGTTTCTCCGGCTCCCGACACCTCTGCTCTTCCCGGCTGTTGTTCCCTCTGGGATGCTCCAACAGCTGGGCTGAGGTAATCTTTCGCTCTGCACGCCTGTCCTCCTCTGCATACAACCGTCCGGTCACGTATTCCAGAGTCAGCTTATCAGTCTCTACAGACTCGAGGGAGTTGACCAGCATATCATAGCTGTCATCAAGGGAACTCAGGACTATAAAGACTTTGTCCTCTTCCCCCACAGGCCTCCCTCTTAAGGCTAGCTCCTGGAAACAGCCTGTTAGGAATTTTAGGTGGCTTACCAGGGAGTCCCCCGGTTTCTTCCGACACCGGTACAGTCTCCTGGTCAGTGTTATCAGTGAGCCAGCTGTCTCTCGCACATGGACAGCCTTGAGCGCATTCCACGCCTCACTTGCCGTCACCTTATCAGCTACGTAGACTAGCTGGCTGTCGTCCACTCCAAGGATGATCGTAGCCAAAGCTTTCTCATCCTTTTCAAGCTGGGCCTCTGCTAGTGCCAGCTTTTCATCGTCGTCCTCATCCTCCTCAGGAGGCTGCGGTGGAGTTTCCACCACCTTCCACAGGCCCTCACGCTTGAGGAAGTGTTGCATGCGGACCGACCAGGTGCTGTAGTTCGTGGCCGTCAGCTTCTCCAGCAACACGCCAGTTCTGGACTGCTCCATCCCTGCAGCTCACCTCCAGCACCCACGGCTAGATAACTGCCACCTGTACTCTTGCGCAGCGGAAGCGTGCTGGGCCCATAACCCTGTCACGTATTCCACGCGGCGTTTTCAGCAAAGCACTAAGAGTTCCAGGTTTTTCTGTGCAGTCCTTTTTTTTAATGTGAGCTATATACAGGCTATATACAAAAGAAACAGTCCATACAGAGTACTTACAAACGAATACTCTCCACCACAGCAACACCACACTACAGCACAACCACCACACCCCCTGTTAAACAGGCTTTCCTTTTTAAAACAGGTGATAGCCAATTACACTAGTCACACTCCTGCTGAGTCACTCTGACCCAGCAGAGTATTGCATCATCCTGTTGAAGCCTGCAGACTTATCCAGTATCCTGCGAATCCCAACACGCCCTCCCGCATGCGTATGAGATTGTATGCGCCGCGTAGATCCAACTTGGTGACTATCCTCCCCTTCCGCACCATCGCGAGCAGGTCGTCGATCTTGGGCATGGGGAAGGCTTTGGGCTTTGTCTTCGAGTTTATGAGCCTGTAATCTACGATCAATCTCTTTTGGGGCGTGTCCTTCTTCTTCACGAAAAACACGGGACTACCCCCCACTGCCTTTGATTCTTGGATGAATCCCCGCTTCAAATTGTGCTCTATGAACTCCCTGAGTTCCTGCATCTCGTCCTCGGACATGGAATACAGCTTCCCCGTCGGCAGCGTTGCCCCTGGCAGGAGGTCAATCGCGCAGTCGTAGGGCCGGTGAGGGGGCACCTGGTCAGCCTCCTTTTCGCAGAAGACCTCCAAAAACTCCTTGTACTTGTGGGGCACCGCCTGCACCATGCCTAGGTGCATCTGCTGCCCATCCTCCTGGCCCTCCTCTTCCTGGCCGGTCTGGATGCAGTGCTGTGCGCAGTAGGATGAGCCGAAGGTCAGCTGCCGCTGGTACCACGCTAAAGCTGGGCTGTGTCTATCTAGCCAACTCATGCCTAACACTATAGGCGTGTCTGACAGGTGGGTGACGTTGAAGCTGATGACCTCGCGGTGATTTCCAATCTGCATCACCATGGGTGGTGTTTGGTGTACCACCTGCCCGCCCAGCAGCTTCCTGCCATCGACTGTGACGACGTTTAAGGGAAGCGTGGCTGGTAGGAGCGCTATGCGATGCTGCTTAATGAACTCCGCCCCCACGAAGTCCGCGTTACTTCCAGAGTCAATGGTAATAGGGACTTCCAGGGTGAGTCCACTTGGCAGCTGGAGCGATGCGGTGAGCTGCACCACTGGTTTGGGTGGGAGGGGGTCTGTGGGTTGTAAGATCTCTGAGGACTGCTTCATTGACTTGCCTGGCTGGGCCCCAGTGCTTCTGCTTCCAGCCAGGCATTGTCGTTTCCCTGAAGCTGCCCCCCCCGCTGCACTGCTTCTTTTACTGTTGCCAAGGCTGCAGTGTGCTTCTGGAGCCTCTGGGGACACTCTTTGGCCATGTGTTGCGCACTGTCACAGATGTAACACTTCCTGCCCCCTCTAGGAGGCTTCATCTTGGCTGCTCCTTGTGCTGGGGCTCTGGCTGCCGTCTGAGCCTTGGCACCACCAAGCTCCAGTGGTTCCTCCCCCTCCCCCAGCGGAGGCGTGGGGTGCGTGTGCCCTAGGTCCCTGGGAAGAAAAGGAGGCGTTCTAGCTGGTGCGCGCACCTGGCGACCCTCATCACTGTGCCAAGGGCGTTCTTCGTGGCGCACTCCTATCGTGAGCGCTCTCTGTACCACCTCTGCGATGGTCCAAGGTCTGTCCCCCCTTGCCAGCTCATCTTTGACGGATGCATTGAGCCCCTCCCAGAACAAATCTCTCACTGCCACGGAGTCCTTTTCCCAGCCCAGCACATTCAGCAATGCAAAGAAGCGGGAGTGGTATTGTCGCACTGTAGCCTTGCCCTGGCGCAATCCATGCATTTCTCGTCTTGCTACGTCTATATCCACGGTAGATTGGAAACAAACGTCCATGGCCGCGATGAATGCGTCTGAATCCCTTAGGGCAGGATCCACGTCGCGCCATAAATTGCGCAGCCAGGCTTTAGCTTCCCCATGCAGGTGGGATATTATGAAGCCCACTTTCTCCTCCTCATCTCTAAAGTCCTTCCGAAGCAAATTCAGCGCATAAACGACATCTGCTCTGAAACTGGGATAGTGCTGCAGATTCCCATCGAAGTGGGCTACCAAGCTGCCCCCCCGCTTTCCGAGTCCAATTCCCTCTGACCTGGACCCCGGGAACCCTTCCTTGCACGCACGTTCCCACCTGGCTTGCAGATCCTTGCAACGCGCTTCTGCTTCCTCTCCTTTCTTTCTGGAGACCACTACCTCAGTGGAAAGCTGCGAGACTGCGTTCTGCAGGGCTGCCAGCTGCTCCTCCGTAGTCATGTCTGCCAAACTTCGTGAGCTTGCAAAAAAAAAAAAAAATTGCAGGTAGAGAGGGGACTTACTGTCAGGGCTGCCTCAGGTCCCAGCTCACAAAGGACCAACGCCGGTTGCTCTTTATATACAGAAATGTTTATTGAAGTTCATTATCAGCTTCACAGCTGCGGCGCGCAGCTCTACGTCTGTAACGCTAGACCATTGAAGTCCCCTCTGAGTCAGACCCTCCCCTGCACCAGTTTAAGAGCCTTGCTCTGCTCCACCTCCTTCTTTCTTCCCTTTTCCGCAGGGTCTTCCTGCCCACCGGGGTTTCGCCCCTCCTGGATTCCTCTGATGCCGAATCCCCAGATTGCTCCCCCTCCCTCCTGCGGGCTTTAGGACCTGGCTCTTCATCCGGGCTCTCTGTTTTCCCGCGCGCCTGTACATTTGAACTTAGCGCGCGGTGCCCAACTCCCAACCTTCCTTCTGATCGTTACATTACTCCCTTCACTGCTCCCCTCCCCTTCCGGGAAGATGGCTTGTTCTGACCTTCCCTCCACTCCTGCTGACGGAGCTACTTCCCCTGACACACTGGAACTCCCCCCCCCCTCGCCACGCTCTGGTGGGGAAGCCGGTCCTGATTTCCAGCTGCCGCTTTGGGATTCCCTGCTGGCCCCTTGTCCCTGATGCGTCCCCCCTGGGACCCCCCTTGTCCTGACCACAGGCGCCCCCTTCTTGGAATCCTCTGATTCGCTGGAGAGGCTCATGGAATCCCTCGGGCCAATGTCATCCTCCTCCTGGCTGTCCTGGGATTCTTCCCAGTCGCTCTCCATCTCCTGCCTCCCCTGTGCCTCTGTCCCTGAACCCCTGACAGCACTCAATACACCTTTTTGCTATCGTCGGGGGTGATTCCCAAAAAACACCATGCGAATTGAAATAAGACCAATCAAAGCTTATTCGGCTTCTTTCTACGCATATGGAAGCGAAAAGGCGGTGTTGTGTTATTTTGCTCTCATTGCACACACTTTGCGATTTCTGGGTCAATGTGCATTAACACCAAAGAACAAGACTTCATATAAGCGAAATCCAAGATTCTTCTTTCTATGTAGCTGGAACACAAAACAACCTGTTTGGCTTTGTTTAGCCTTATTTAACTTCGCTTTGCTAGGGTCAGGGTTAGGGTGGGGTTGGGGTTAGGGTTGGGGTTGGGGTTAGGGTCAGGATTAGGGTTAGGGTTAGGGTTAGGGTTAGGGTTAGGGTTAGGGTTCGGGTTCGGGTTAGGGTTAGGGTTAGGGTTAGGGTTAAGGTTAAGGTTAAGGTTAAGGTTAAGGTTAAGGTTAAGGTTAGGGTTAGGGTTAGGGTTAGGGTTAGGGTTAGGGTTAGGGTTCGGGTTCGGGTTAAGGTTCGGGTTCGGGTTCGGATTGGGTTTAGGGTTCGGGTTCGGGTTCGGGTTCGGGTTCGGATTCGGGTTCAGGTTCGGGTTCGGGTTCGGGTTCGGGTTAGGGTTAGGGTTAGGGTTAGGGTTGGGGTTAAGGTTAGGGTTAGGGTTAGGGTTAGGGTTAGGGTTAGGGTTAGGGTTAGGGTTAGGGTTAGGGTTAGGGTTAGGGTTAAGGTTAAGGTTATGTTTAGGTTTAGGGTTAGGTTTAGGTTTAGGGTTAGAGTTAGGGTTAGGGTTAGGGTTAGGGTTAGGGTTAGGGTTAGGGTTAGGGTTAGGGTTAGGGTTAGGGTTAGGGTTAGGGTTAGGGTTAGGGTCAGGGTTAGGGTCAGGGTGAATGACCACTGAAAGAACAATCCAAGCTTATTTGTCCTCTTTCTATTGAGGTGGAACCAAAACACCTATCCTTGATTTGGGCTGATAAAAACATGTCACTCTGCGATTTTTGGGTGAATGTACATTCTAACCCCAAAAACACCAATTTGAAATAACCCAATCACAGCTTTATCATCTTCTTTTTATGTAGAATCATAGAATCATAGAGTTGGAAGAGACCACAAGGGCCATCGAGTCCAACCCCCTGTCAAGCAGGAAACATCATCTGAGCACTCCTGACATATGGATGTCAAGCCTCTGCTTAAAGACCTCCAAAGTAGGAGACTCCACCACACTCCTTGGCAGCAAATTCCACTGTCGAACAGCTCTTACTGTCAGGAAGTTCTTCCTAATGTTTAGGTGGAATCTTCTTTCTTGTAGTTTGGATCCATTGCTCCGTGTCCGCTTCTCTGGAGCAGCAGAAAACAACCTTTCTCCCTCCTCTATGTGACATCCTTTTATATATTTGAACATGGCTATCATATCACCCCTTAACCTCCTCTTCTCCAGGCTAAACATGCCCAACTCCCTTAGCCGTTCCTCATAAGACATCGTTTCCAGACCTTAAACCATTTTGGTTGCCCTCCTCTGGACACGTTCCATTTTGTCAGTGTCCTTCTTGAACTGTGGTGCCCAGAACTGGACACAGTACTCCATGTGAGCTCTGACCAGAGCAGAATACAGTGGCACTATTACTTCCCTTGATCTAGATGCTATACTCCTATTGATGCAGCCCAGAATTGCATTGGCTTTTTTAGCTGCCGCGTCACACTGTTGGCTCATGTCAAGTTTGTGGTCAACCAAGACTCCTAGATCCTTTTCACATGTACTTCTCTCAAGCCAGGTGTCACCCATCTTGTATTTGTGCCTCTCATTTTTTTCCCCCAAGTGCAATACTTTACATTTCTCCCTGTTAAAATTCATCTTGTTTGTTTTGGCCCAGTTCTCTAATCAGTCAAGGTCGTTTTGAAGTGTGATCCTGTCCTCTGGGGTGTTAGCCACCCCTCCCAGTTTAGTGTCATCTGCAAATTTGATCAGGATGCCCTTGAGTCCATCATCCAAGTCGTTGATAAAGATGTTGAATAAGACCGGGCCCAAGACAGAACCCTGTGGCACCCCACTAGTCACTCTTCTCCAGGATGAAGAGGAACCATTGATGAGCACCCTTTGGGTTCGGTCAGTCAGCCAGTTAGAAATCCACTGAGTGGTAGCATAGTCAAGACTGCATTTTACCAGCTTCTTTACAAGAATATCATGGGGCACTGTCAGAGCTGCCCAAGGTCCCAGCTCACAAAGGACCAACGCCGGTTCGTTGTTATATACAAAAGTCTTTATTGAAGTTGAGTTTCGCTTCCACAGCCGTGGCGTGCAGCTCTACGTCTGAAACTCTAGACCGCCGAAGCTCCGTCTGAGTCTCCTCCCCCCAGACACCAGTTTAAGACTCTGGCCTTGCTCCACCTCTTCCTTTGCTCTTTCCTCCTCTGGTTCCGCCCGTCCGCTGGGGTCTTGCCCTTCCTAGACTCTTCTGACGCTGAGTCCCCTGAATCTTCCCCCTGCCTCTGGTGGGCTTTAGGACCTGGTTCCCAATCCGGGTTTTCTGCTGTCCCACACGCCTGTACATTCGAACTTGGCGCGAGCGCCCAGCCGGCAACCTTCCTCCTGACCGTTACACAGCTCCTGTCACTGCTTCCCCCTTCTGGGGGGGGGGCTAGCTGGACCTGACCTCCCCTCCGTTCCCCCACTCTCCGATAGAGGCGTGGTCAGCCCTGACTCATCTTCTCTCTCTGCTGGAGGAGACGCTGGCCCTGACACATGGGACTCTTCCCCCCCACTACGCTCTGGTGGGGAAGCTGGTCCTGATCTCTCGCTGTTGCTTTGGGAGTCCCCGCTGGCCCCTTGTTTCTGGTGCGTCCCCCCTGGGACCCCCCTTGCCCTGACCATCGGCGCCTCCTTCTGGGAATCTTCCGATCCGCTGGAGAAGCTCATGGAATCTCTCGGGTCACTGTCATACCCCCGTACGCTGCCCTCAGATTCTTCCCCTTCGCTCTCCATTTCCTTCCTGCCCTGTTCCTCTGCTCCTGAGCCCCTGACAGGCACCTTGTCAAATGCCTTGCTGAAATGAAAGTAGGCTACATCCACTGCGTTCCCTTCATCTACCAGGCTTGTAATTCTGTCAAAAAATGAGATCAGGTTAGTCTGACATGACTTATTTTTCAGAAATCCATGCTGACTATTGGTGATCACAGCTTTCCTTTTTAGGCGCTCACAGACTGTTTGCTTAATTATCTGCTCCAGAATCTTCCCTGGTATTGATGTCAGACTGACTGGATGGAACCCAAAACACAAAACAACCTGTTTGGCTTTGTTTAGGCTTATTACACTTCGCTTTGCTAGGGTTAGGGTTAGGTTTAGGGTTAGGGTTGGGGTTAGGGTTAGGGTTAGGGTTAGGGTTAGGGTTAGGGTTAGAGTTAGGGTTAGGGTTATGGTTAGGGTTAGGGTTAGGGTTAGGGTTAGGGTTAGGGTTAGGGTTAGGGTTAGGGTTAGGGTTAGGGTTAGGGTTAGGGTTCGGGTTCGGGTGAATGACCACCGAAAGAACAATCCAAGCTTATTTGTCCTCCTTCTATTGAGATGGAACCAAAACACCTACGCTTGATTTCGGCTGATAAAAAACATGTCATTCTGCGATTTTTGGGTGACTGTGCATTCTAACCAAAAAAACACCAATTTGAAATAAGCCCAATCAGGGCTTTAGCATCTTCTTTTATGTAGGTGGAACCCAAAACACCTTTTTGCTTTGGTTGGGTGTGATTCTGGTGCACACCCAAAAAACACCATGCGAATTGTAATAAGTCCAATCAAAGCTTCTTCGTCTTCTTTCTACGCATACGGAAGCAAAAAGAAGGTGTTGTGTTATTTTGGTTTCATTACATACACTTTGCGATTTCTGGGTCAATGTGCATTAACTCCAAAGAAAACGACTTGAAATAAGTGAAATCCAAGATTCTTCTTTCTATGTAGCTGTAACACAAAACAACCTGCTTGGCTTTGTTTAGGCTTATTACAACTCGCTTGTAATAAGATCTGCAAGCCAGGTGGGAACGTTGGGGCAAAGAGGGGCTGCCAGGACCCAAGCCGGAGGGAGTTGGCCTCGGGAAACGGGGGGGGGGGCAGCATCGTAGCCCATTTCGACGGGAACCTGGAGCAGTATCCTAACTTCAGAGCAGACATAGTTCTCGCGCTCAATTTGCTTCGGAAAGACTTTAGAGATGAGGAGGAGAAAGTAGGCTTCATAATAACTCATCTGCATGGGGAAGCTAAATCGTGGCTGCGCAATTTATGGCGCGAAAATAATCCCGCCCTCCAAGATTCAAAAGCATTTATCGAGGCTATGGACTCTTGTTTTAAATCAACGGTAGATGTGGATGTGGCCAGGAGGGAAATGTACGGGCTGAAGCAAGGCAGAGCCACGGTGAGACAATATCACTCCCGCTTTTTTGCGCTAGTTAATGTGCTGGGCTGGGAGAAGGACTCAGCTGACGTGAGGGATCTGTTCTGGGAGGGGCTAAATGGGGCCGTGAAAGATGAGCTGGCGAGGGGGGAGAGACCTAACAATATCACAGAAGTCGTCCAGAGAGCGCTGGCGATAGGAGTGCGCCTGGAAGAACGCCCTTGGAGCACGGATGAGGGACGTATGGCACGCACACCAGCCAGAACAACTCCCTTCCTACCCAGGGAGACAGGGCACGCGCAATCCACGCCTCCACTGGGAGGGGGGGGGAGAAGAGCCGATGGAGAAAGGTGGTGCCAGGGCTCAGACAGCAACCGGAGCCCAACCACCAGGAGCAGTCAAGGCGAAGGCTCCTAGAGGGAACAGGAAGTGTTTTATCTGCGACAGTGCACAGCACATGGCCAAAGAGTGTCCCCAGAGGATCCAGAAGCACACTGCAGCCTCAGCAACAGTAAGGGGAGCAGTTCAGCAGGGGGAACAGCTGCAGGGAAACGACGAAGCCTGGTTGGAGGCAGAGGCACTGGGGCCCAGCCAGGCGAATCAGTGAAGCAGTCCCCAGAGATTTTGCACCCCACAGACCCCCTCCCACCCAAACCAGTGGTGCAACTCACCGCATCGCTCCAGCTGCCCAATGGACACACCCTGGAAGTCCCTATCACCATTGACTCTGGTAGTAATGCAGACTTTGTAGGAGTGGACTTCATCAAGCTACATCGCATAGCGCTCCTGCCAGCCACAATGCCCCTAAACGTTGTCACGGTCGATGGCAGGGAGCTACTGGGTGGACAGGTGGTACAGCAAACGCCGCCTATGGTACTGCAAATTGGAAATCACTGCGAAGTCATCAGCTTCAATGTCACCCACCTGTCGGACACGCCCATAGTGTTGGGCATGAGTTGGCTGGATAGGCACAGCCCGGCATTAGCATGGTACCAGCGGCAATTGACCTTCTGCTCCTCCTACTGCGCAGAACACTGCATTTGGACCAGCCAGGGGCAGGAGGGGCGAGAGGATGACCCGCAGCTACACCTAGGCATGGTGCAGGCGGTACCCAACAAGTACAAGGCGTTTTTGGAGGTCTTCTGCGAGAAAGAAGCGGACAAGCTGCCTCCCCACCGGCCCTACGACTGCACGATTGACATCCTGCCGGGGGCGATGCTGCCGACTGGAAAACTGTATTCCATGTCTGAAGACGAACTGCAAGAACTCAGGGAGTTCATAGATCACAACTTGAAGCGGGGATTCATCCGAGAATCCAAAGCAGTGGGGGGCAGTCCCGTGTTTTTCGTGAAGAAGAAGGACACGCCCCAACGCAGATTGGTAGTTGATTACAGGAACATAAATTCCAGGACAAAGCCCACAGCATTCCCCATGCCCAAGATCGACGACCTGCTCGCGACGGTGAGGAAGGGACGAATCTTCACCAAGTTGGATCTACGAGGGGCGTACAACCTTATACGCATGCGGGAAGGCGATGAGTGGAAAACGGCCATGTTTACGCCTTTAGGCACCTATGAATATAGAGTTATGCCGTTTGGTCCGCAAAATGGCTCCCATTGTTTCCAAGCCTTCATGCACCACGTGTTAGTGGGCCTCCTCTACAAGAAGTGCGTATGCTTCCTGGACGACATCCTGATCTTCTCGGAATCGCAGGAGGCTCACAGAAGCGCTCTGCCGGGAACTGCGAACCAGGTGGGAACGTTTGGGCAAAGAGGGGCTGCCAGGACCCAAGCCGGAGGGAGTTGGCCTCGGGAAGAGGGGGGGCAGCATCGTAGCCCACTTCGACGGGGACCTGCAGCAGTATCCTAACTTCAGAGCAGACATAGTTTTCACGCTCAATTTGCTTCAGAAAGACTTTAGAGATGAGGAGGAAAAAGTAGGGTTCATAATCACTCATCTGCATGGGGAAGCTAAATCGTGGCTGCGCAATTTATGGCGCGAAAATGATCCCGCCCTCCAGGATTCAAACGCATTTATCAAAGCTATGGACGCTTGTTTTAAATCAACGGTAGATGTGGATGTGGCCAGGAGGGAAATGCACGGGCTGAAGCAGGGCAAAGCCACGGTGAGACAATATCACTCCCGCTTTTTTGCGTTAGTAAATGTGCTGGGCTGGGAGAAGGACTCAGCTGCCGTGAGGGATTTGTTCTGGGAGGGGCTAAATGGAGCCGTGAAAGATGAGCTGGCAAGGGGGGAGAGACCTACCAATACCACAGAAGTCATCCAGAGGGTGCTGGCGATAGGGGTGCGCCTGGAAGAACGCCCTTGGAGCAGGGATGAGGGACGTGCACCAGCCAGAACAACTCCCTTCCTTCCCAGAGAGACAGGGCGCACGCAATCCACACCTCCACTGGGGGGGGGAGAAGAGCCGATGGAGATAGGTGGTGCCAGGGCTCAGAGGGATTTGTTCTGGGAGGGGCTAAATGGAGCCGTGAAAGATGAGCTGGCGAGGGGGGACAAACCCAACAGTACCACGGAAGTCGTCCAGAGAGCGCTGGCGGTAGGGGTATGCCTGGAGGAACGCCCGTGGAGCAGGGATGACAGACGTAGGGCGCGCACACTAGCCAGAACAACTCCCTTCCTACCCAGGGAGACAGGGCACGCGCAATCCACGCCTCCACTGGGGGGGGGGGGAGAAGAGCCGATGGAGATAGGTGGTGCCAGGGCTCAGACAGTGACCAGAGCCCAAACACCAGGAGCAGTCAAGACGAAGGCTCCTAGAGGGAGCAGGAAGTGTTATATCTGCGACAGTGCACAGCACATGGCCAAAGAGTGTCCCCAGAGGATCCAGAAGCACACTGCAGCCTCAGCAACAGTAAGGGGAGCAGTTCAGCAGGGGGAACAGCTGCAGGGAAACGACGAAGCCTGGTTGGAGGCAGAGGCACTGGGGCCCAGCCAGGCGAGTCAGTGAAGCAGTCTCCAGAGATTTTGCAGCCCACAGACCCCCTCCCACCCAAACCAGTGGTGCAACTCCCTGCATCACTCCAGCTGCCAAATGGAATCACCCTGGAAGTCCCTATTACCATTGACTCTGGTAGTAATGCAGACTTTATAGGAGTGGACTTCATCAGGCTACATCGCATAGCGCTCCTACCAGCCACGATGCCCCTAAACGTCGTCACGGTCGATGGCAGGAAGCTGCTGGGTGGACAGGTGGTGCAGCAAACACCGCCTATGGTAATGCAAATTGGAAATCACCGCGAAGTCATCAGCTTCAATGTCACCCACCTGTCGGACACGCCCATAGTGTTGGGCATGAGTTGGCTGGATAGACACAGCCCGGCATTAGCATGGTACCAGCGGCAATTAACCTTCTGCTCCTCCTACTGCGCAGAACACTGCATCCGAACCAGCCAGGAAGAGGAAGGACAAGGGGATGAACCACAGCTACACCTAGGCATGGTGCAGGCGGTACCCAACAAGTACAAGGCGTTTTTGGAGGTCTTCTGCGAGAAGGAAGCGGACAAGCTGCCTCCCCACCGGCCCTACAACTGCGCGATTGACCTCCTACCGGGGGCGACGCTGCCGACTGGAAAACTGCATTCCATGTCTGAAGACGAACTGCAAGAACTCAGGGAGTTCATAGATCACAACTTGAAGCGGGGATTCATCCAAGAATCCAAAGCAGTGGGGGGCAGTCCCGTGTTTTTCGTGAAGAAGAAGGACACGCCCCAACGCAGATTGGTAGTTGATTACAGAATTATCAATTCCAGGACAAAGCCCACAGCATTCCCCATGCCCAAGATCGACGACCTGCTCGCGACGGTGAGGAAGGGACGAATCTTCACCAAGTTGGATCTACGAGGGGCGTACAACCTTATACGCATGCGGGAGGGCGATGAGTGGAAGACGGCCATGTTTACGCCTTTAGGCACCTATGAATATCGTGTTATGCCATTTGGTCTGCAAAATGGCTCACATTGTTTCCAAGCCTTCATGCACCACGTGTTAGCGGGCCTCCTCTACAAAAAGTGCATATGCTTCCTAGACGACATCCTGATCTTCTCGGAATCGCAGGAGGTTCACGAGGGGGACGTCAAGGAGGTCCTGCAGAGACTGCGGGAGCACAGACTTTACGCCAAACTGGAGAAGTGCCAGTTCGACGTGACGGAGGTGGATTTCCTGGGCTACAAGCTGTCCGACAAGGGACTCGCCATGGACAGCACCAAGGTCCGCTCAGTGTTGGACTGGAAGAGCCCGCGCAATCGGAAGGAGGTCCAGAAGTTCGTCGGCTTCGCCAACTTTTATCGCAAGTTCATCAGGGGTTCGCAAAGAAGACGGCGGCCATCACGGACACCCTCAGCTCCATGAAGAAGAAGTTCACCTAGACGGACCAGGCAGAACAGTCTTTTCGGAGACTCAAGCGTCTCTTTGCGTCCAAAGAACAGCTGCTACACGTAAACTCCAGCAAACCAATGAGGCTTGAGACGGACGCATCGGACAGAGCGGTGGGGGCGGTCCTGTTGCAGCGAGATCCTCAAGGGAACTGGAGGCCCTGCGCATTCTACTCCAGGAAACTCAGCAAGTCGGAACAGAACTACACCATCTGGGACAGGGAGTTGCTGGCCATTCATGGAGCCTTCAAGGCGTGGCAGCACTTCCTCATCGGAGCCAGACACACTGTGCAGGTCCGCACGGACCATAAGAACCTGGAGTACTGGCGCACGGCACGGTTCCTGAACCAGAGACACATCCGCTGGGCGGATTTCTTTGCGGATTTCGACTTCTGGATAGACTACATCCCGGGAGACAACAACATCATGGCAGATGCACTATCAAGGAAACCGCAATATCTCGAGGAAGCGGCACCGGTGGCGGCCAAACACATTTTCGCACCGAAAGTGTGGGCATGCGCTTCAGTCACCGTGGCCCTGGACGCAGTGCGTCGCGCGCTGCAGACGGATGCCTTCGCACAATCCAAGATGGAGGAGGTGCGAAGAGGCACAGCGAAGGACGACAAGTTCCAGATATGCGACGGACTGCTCACCTGCAAAGGGGCTCTCTACGGGCCGGGAGACGACCTCCGCGCGAAAGTCCTGCAGCAGTTACACGACGCGCCCAGTGCTGGGCACTTCGGCAAGGACAAGACGGCGGAATTAGTGGCCAGAGACATTTGGTGGCCCCAGATGAGAGGAGAAGTCGCGGATTACGTCTCTAGGTGTGACACATGCCAAAGGGCCAAACGAGTGCACAGGAAGCCGGCGGGACTGCTGGAACCGCTACAGACGCCGCTCAAACCGTGGGAGAAATTGGCTTGGACATTGTCACGGATCTGCCCAGCTCGCGAGGCAAAACAGCGGTACTCGTGGTCGTAGACCTGTTCACCAAGATGGCGCACTTCATTCCTTGCGCGAAGGTGGCCACGGCGGAACAGACTGCCAAGCTGTTCATAGATCACGTGTTCAAAGTTCACGGCTTACCACGGTCCATCCTGTCCGACCGGGGTCGCCAATTCATCTCGAGCTTCTGGCAGAAGCTGCTGGGCATCCTGAACGTCAAGATCAACTTAGCGTCGGCACGACACCCGCAGACCAACGGACAAGCGGAGAGGGTCAACGCCATCATGCAGCAGTACCTGCGATGCTACGCTAATCAACAGCCCTTGACCTGGGTGGACTACCTACTGCTGGCCGAGTTTGCCTACAACAACACGAAGCACGGGTCTACAGGGGTGACACCGTTCTTCGCCAACAATGGGCGGCATCCCAGAACCTTCCCGGGGTTAGAGACGAAGGGGGAGGGGGAGCCACGGCGTGCAGAGCACTTGGCAGCAGAGTTGCAGGAGGTCCACGACCAACTCCGAAGGCACTTGGAACTAGCAAAACACGCCTACAAAATGCAGGCAGACAGGCACAGGAGAGTCGGGGAAGACATCCAGGTGGGGGACTGGGTCTGGTTAGCGGCCCAGGCAGTGCCGGCCAGAACGTTAGCTAAGAAGAAGCTCAGACACAAGCAGCTAGGGCCTTACCAAGTCGAGGCACAAATCAACCCAGTGGCCTTCCGGTTAACACTCCCGGAGGGCTCCAGAATGCACCCGGTATTTCATAGGTCAGTGCTCACACCCTACAAAGAACCCCACAGGTTTCAGGCGCCAGGGACCGCACCACATCCACTCAAGAAATCACCAACGTGAATTAACATGCCGTGAATTTAATCCCGGTGGTCCACAACTGTTCCCAGTCAGCGAACATAATGTTATGACCAACGTCCTGTGCCCATTTAATCATAGCTGTCAGAGCTGCCCGAGGTCCCAGCTCACAAAGGACCAACGCCAGTTCGTTGTTATATACAAAAGTCTTTATTGAAGTTCAGTTTCACCTTCACAACCGTAGCGCGCAGCTCTACGTCTGAAACTCTAGACCATCGAAGCTCCGTCTGAATCTCCTCCCCCCAGACTCTAGCCTTGCTCCACCTCTTCCTTTGCTCTTTCCTCCTCTGGCTCCGCCTGTCAGCTGGGGTCTCACCCTTCCTAGACTCATCTGACGCTGAGTCCCCTGAGTCTTCCCCCTGCCTCCGGCGGGCTTTAGGACCTGGTTCCCAATCCGGGTTTTCTGCTGTCCCCCGCGCCTGTACATTCGAACTTGGCGCGCGCGCCCAGCCGGCAACCTTCCTCCTGACCGTTACACTGCTCCTTTCACTGCTTCCCCCTTCTGGGAGGCTAGCTGGACCCGACCTCCCCTCCGTTCCCCCACTCTCCGATAGAGGCGTGGTCAGCCCTGACTCATCTTCTCTCCCTGCTGGAGGAGACGTTGGTCCTGACACCTGGGACTCTTCCGCCCCACTACGCTCTGGTGGGGAAGCTGATCCTGATCTCCCGCTGCTGCTTTGGGAGTCCCCGCTGGCCCCTTGTTTCTGGTGTGTTCCCCCTGGGACCCCCCTTGCCCTGACCATCGGCGCCTCCTTCTGGGAATCTTCTGATTCGCTGGAGAAGCTCATGGAATCTCTTGGGTCGCTGTCATACTCCCCTACGCTGCCCTCAGATTCTTCCCCTTCACTCTCCATTTCCTCTCTCCCCTGTACCTCTGTTCCTGAGCCCCTGACACCTGCCAATGCCTAACCGCCACTCGAGCGAAGCTCGCCGCCAATACCTTCAAGCCTGCAACCAACTCCTAATCCCAGCTAAGATGTCCCCCAACCAGATATCGTTTACAACGTCAGATAGATGCACGCCATCACATCTGTAGAGGGCCTCGTTGCTGTACTGGATGCCGGGGTGGCCGATGACACACCCGCCCAGAGCCGCCACTCTACGCTCCACGGCCCGCTGCAAGACCTTTCTTGCCTTATTGATTCCAACCGGGCTCACACAATCCCTCCATGTCCTCCTCTCAAGCAACGAGGACCACAAAATAGTCACGTTTGGGTAAACCGCCATCAATTCTGCCAAGTCGTCAAAAATGTTCCATCTCAAGTCAGTAGCTTTGCGGTACGCTAGGTCATTCTCCCCCAATTGGATAACCAGGGCATCCGGGGGGCCCTCAGAGGCAGCTCTCGCCATCACAACTGGCATGAATTCACACCAACACATGCCTCTTCTCGCCATCCAGGTCAACTGGACACCCGCCGGCAAGTTCAAGTTTTTTCCCAGCCCGGTACTCATTGCACGCAGCCTTGCCCAATGCACGATACTATGGCCTACCAGCCAGATGCGTACCCCTCGGCAATCTGAAAATGAAATAAACAGGGAAAGCGAGGTCAGAAGTGTACCTAGTAGTCATAAAGTCCCCCTTACATAAGCTCTGAATGCATTCGACTTCCAGTGGCCCAGATCCTTTATCCTCTCTGCGGAGAGACCAAGATGCGCCGCCGTGGTTGCAGCGCCGATCCGAAAAGAGTGAGCCGCAAATTCACCCGCGGGTAGCCCACATGCGGCCAAAGCCCTTCGCATCACCCGTGTAAACTGATGCCTGGCCAAAGGTGAGCCGTCGGCATGAATTAAGAGGGGGCCTGGGCTACCAGGCCTTAGGTAAAGAAAACGCCTCGTATCCCTAACCGGGCATGGGCCAGGGCCTTGCACCGCCGGCAACCTTAGAAGGGCCCCCCTCCCCTGCTGGTCGGTCTTGGAGCTCCTAACTTGGACTATAAGCTCGTTTGTTGACAGGGTCAGATCACCAAAGAGGATACCCCTCCGGGCTTGGACGGCCCCTCCATTGCAAACCACCTCCCCTATGCGAAGGGCCCCGAAGAAGGCTATGGAGTAGGCAGCCGAGAACAGGCGAGCCTCATATTTTGACCAGCATATGGCACATAATTTTTTGTGTATTTGGGTCAGAACCAGGTGGTTGCTGCCGGCGCCACCCATCTAAAGCCTTACGCACTATAAATTTGGCGCATGGGTCAGTGTCGAAAAATGTTTTGCCAAAATATTAAATCCCCTGCAGACTGAATATTGAGAGTCCTGGGGCCCTGCCCAGCTCCCTCAAGTGAGCTAAATAATGGAGGACTTCCCTCGCTGAGGGAACCGGGTTGCGTTTTGACTTGGGAAACTTATTGCGGAACACTAGGAAGTCGGCCCACGCTTTCTTGTAGGATCTCATTGTGGAAGGGGCGACTGCACCGAATACTCCCTTCAACACTTCTTCCTCCCAAGACTCCAGAGATGCTCCGGGAAAGGCATCGATGACTGTTCCCCATCCGGCGCTAATAAGTGGAAGCGCTCCATCTGAAAGCGAGACAGAGCATCCGTGATGTCATTATTAATGCCGGGCACGAATTTGGCCGAGAAATATATATTGTTCTCTAGACACAGGAGGACGAGGCACCGCAACAAGTTTCCCACCCTAGGGGAGCGGGTGGCCTGCCTGGCAAGAACCACTACCACTGCCTGGTTATCTGTGTTGAAGCAGACCCTATGATTGCGAAACTGGTCTGTCCAGAGGTGCACTGCCACCAAGATGGGGAAAAATTCAAAAAATGTGAGGTCCCGGGAGATAGGCTGGCCCTGCCAGTCTTTTGGCCACCTTTCTGCACACCACTGGCCCCTGAAATATACTCCGAAACCTAGGGACCCCGCAGCATCTGACTGAACCTGGAAGTCGGCATCAAGCGTCAAGGAGTCCTGCCACAGGGATATCCCATTATAATTTTCAAGGAATTGCAACCAGACTTCCAAATCTGCCTTGACTTCTTTTGAGAGGCGAACCCTATGCTGTGGTGCCCTGAGACTGAGGCAAGGAAGGAAGGGCTACCCCTATACTATTCATATAACCAGTTATCAATAATCAATATATTCAATATATATGCTTACACGAATCAAGGATTACAGTATTTTATAAATCCACTTGAATCAAAAAGGGAAGCTGTGCCTTAGCTAAAAATGCAAACTGCTTGAAACAGCAAAGTTAGGAACCGACCTTTCCCCTAGAAACATCTGTGAACCCCGGACAAGACATGAATCAGAGATTCTGGTACAAATTCCCCATCAGGAACAGGCTAAATTAACCCTCAGAACAGGAAGAGCAAAACCACAGAATGTCCAAGCTCCCTGTCCTGTCATAATTAGGGGAAAGGTTAGACTGAGCGTCACTGGGAGCATTGGAAAGTGGAACTTGAACCCTGTGCTGGACCAGTGCTATACCAGTAGCTAGGAGCGTGACAACTGCTTGCTGATTGGCTGATATTTTGCTGACCAAGTTATGAGTCCTTCATGATTGTCTTATGATCTATGATTTGCTGTGATTTGCTCAGGTATAAAGACCCCTGTATTTCTGTCAATCGGGGTCCCAGTTCTTTGGAAGAGATTCCAACTGGGTCCTTATTGCCTGGCAATAAACTTCACCTTCTTATTCTCCATTTGCTGCGTCTGGCTGATCCTTATCTTGCTACATTTGGTGCCGTGATCGGATCACACAGGCCAGTGGGGTTTTTTTACCCAAAAAGAGTCGGCGTCCGGTTCTCGGGGGGAGGGCGTCCCGAAGGTTTTTGGCTTCGTTCCAGGCGCCAATCGGACATCATTTCCAAAGGAGGAAGGCAATCGCCTTCGGCGCGGACTCCCGGCGAGACGGAGGCAAGGACCGAACAAGGAGAATCTGAAGGGGAGCCAAAAGGAAAGGCGTGCCACGACAGGAACTCACGGTGAGTTGAGATAAAAGGAGTGCTGATCAACACTCAGGGTGACCCACCAGTAACCTCCCGTTAAAGGGAAAGGATCACCAAAAGGGTGAGGGAGGAGAAGCTGGGTCAACCAAGGACAAGGAAAGGAAGAGGTTCTGCAGGAAAAGTTGGGGAAAAACAGCTGTGGGGGGGGGAGAGAGAAAAAAAAGGGTAAAAACGCTGTATGAAAGTGTGTGCTTTTCTGCCAAGTTGTTTGCCGCAGGCAAGGGGGGAGAAAGGGCTGTGTTGTCTGTGTGAAAGTCCCGGGACGCCGGGTGGATGTGTAAGATCTGAGTTGAAAAAGGAAGTGTGCTGTGGTTTTTCCTTGTTCTATTTTTGAAACTGCCTAGCTGAAAGTGTTTGTCTGGCGAAGAGGGAAAGTTTTTTGCAGAACTATGGGGGGGAAATGCTCAAAACCAATTCAAGCCTGTACACCCCTAGACTGCATGTTAGAAAAATTTAAAATAGTTTTTCCAGAAGAACCAGGGGAGGTCAGACCAAGTAAGGAAGTTTTAAAAAGGTATTGTCAACAGATGTGGCCCCAGCAGGTCAAATCCTGGCCACGAATTGGCTCCTTCAGGATTGAAAAATGTCAGGCAGTTATGGACTCAATAATGGAAAATCCGGATTTGTTTAAGGAGCAGTACTATTACATTTCGAAGTGGACTGCTATTTGTTTAAAAAATCCAGATTGGATGAGAAGAGGAAGTGTCAGCTGCGAGATTTTCGCTGTAAGGCAGGAAGCCGGAAAACCCTTAACAGTTTCTGTAGCTGACAGGAAAATTTATGTTGGTCCTTCAGAGGAGGATGGAATCCCTCCCCCGCCATACAATTATAGCAGCAGTAATCAAGCAATACAGCCGCCTTCAAGGCAAGCATTGCCAGACCAAAATGCAGTGGCAGGACAAACCCAACCCCAAACCCAACGGACCCCTATGCCCAGCCAATCTCAGCCAGAATTGAATAAAGCCCCGCAAGCCACAAATGGTGCTTCGCAGGCAGCCCCACCTTCTCAAGCATCACTGGATGTGCCTAGCCTTCCAGAATTGCCTTCCCAGCCAAAACAAACAGCAGCTCTAGATCAAAGCACGTTACCCTCCCCTCCCGAGGAAAAATACAACCAGGACATGTCAGCCTTGCAAACACAGACGGAGGGAGCAGGAGGGGAAACCAGCGCGTTTCAAATGTCTGGAGCATGGGGGGAACAAATTAATTCATTGAGAACCCCAGAAAGCCATGACAGTTCAAAATTATGGAAATTGATGGATGCAATTACAGATTCTGGACAAAAGTTGGTCCTTAAAATGAGAGAAAGTGATTTACCCAGTACATCTCAAAGCCCAGCCTCGCCTAAGCTTGCAAAAGGAGGCTATTACTTACGTAATAACAAAGGGGCACCAGCGCCAATGCTTCCCCTAAGGGCTGTTTTGGGGCCCCAAGAGCCACGGCCAGTGGATGGAAATGGGAGACCAACGGGTCCTTGGCCTTCCAGGGCAGTTACACTTCAATATGTCCCCTTTACAACCACAGATTTATTGAATTGGAAAACGCATACAATACCCTTTTCAGAAAAACCTCAGGCCATGCTGGATTTGGTTGCTTCCATTATGGTAACTCATCTGCCTACATGGCAAGATTGCAGGCATCTTTTGATGACTCTTTTCACCTCTGAGGAAAGGAGAAGGATAGATACAACTGCAGACAACAATCTTAAAGCTCAGGTGCCAAACTCAGAAAACAATCCAGATGCTTGGGTCCGTGCCAGATATCCACTCACAGATCCAGGGTGGGACCCAGAAAGGGATAAGGATGCCTTGGACAATTATCGGCAGGAGGTTATAAAGGCTATAAAAGGTGCTGCTAGAAAGCCCACAAACATTTCTAGGGTAGCTGAGGTTCTTCAACTCCCAGATGAATCTCCTTCTAATTATTTGGAACGCTTAATGGAGGCTTATAGAATTTACACCCCCTTTGATCCAGAAGCCCCAGAAAGCAAGCAAATGGTGAATGCGGCATTTGTGGCTCAAAGTGCTACGGACATTAAGAGGAAATTGCAAAAGTTAGACGCCTTTGAAACATTGCAGATGGATCAGCTCCTAGCAATCGCTCAAAGGGTTTATTTGAACAGAGAGAATGAGGTTAAGAAGGACAGAGTTCGGGAAATGAAACAAAAGGCAGTGTTTTTGGCTGCAGCCATCAGCCAGGGCTCAGCATTTGATACGGGTGCCCAAGGGAGAGGTTCCAGTAGGGCACGAGGAAGAGGAAGAGGAAGGGGATTGCCATTGGGAAGGAATCAGTGTGCAATTTGCAGAAAGGAAGGTCATTGGAAACAGGAGTGCCCTGAAGCAAGGGACACAGAGGGAGAAGGTGAATACAGGGAACAGAGGGAGCGTGGATGTGGATGGGGATCGCAGAGAGGAAGGATGCAAGCTGGAAGATATGTGAGGAACAGAGGAAGTAGCAGAGATTTTGTTGGATTAGCGCAACTGGAGGAATATGAGAATGAGAATGCATAGGACAGACCGGGCTCAACTCTTTCTTTAGGCTCCCAAGAGCCCATGGTCTCGGTTAAACTGGGGAGCCGCTTAGTAAATTTCATGATTGACACTGGAGCGCAATTTTCGGTGCTCATGAAGCCGTTAAAAGCAAAAAGCAATCAAGCAGTGACAATTGTGGGGGCCACAGGCAACAGGGTCCTCACACCGTTTTTGCAACCTCAAGAATGCCAGATTGGGGGAAAAACCCTTACACATCAATTTCTGTATGTGCCAGAATGCCCAATCCCCTTGCTGGGACGTGACTTTCTGTCAAAGGTTCAAGCACAGATCACCTTCACACCAAAAGGGGCAGAAATGAAATTACCCCAGGCTGCATCAGGGATTGTCACAGTAGAGGTGCCTAGGGAACAGGCATGGAAAATGATGGGGGCTTTATCAAAAACAGACTCCCAAAAGGACATTTCACAGATTCCTAAAAATCTGAGAGCCCCACCTGGAGTATGGGCAGAGGACAACCCACCAGGCATGGCAAAGAATATAGCCCCATTCATAATAAACCTAAAGCCAGGGGCAAAGCCAATAGCAACCAGGCAATACCCTATTCCAAGACAAGCAGCAGAGGGAATGCAGAAGCATATAGACAAGTTTTTGCAATATGGGCTTTTGGTAAAGTGCCAGTCCAGCTGGAATTCTCCACTTTTTCCTGTGCGCAAGCCCAATTCAGACCAATTTCGCCCAGTCCAGGATCTGAAAAGGATTAACAATTTAATTCAGATGGTGCATCCATGTTTGCCCAATCCTTACAATCTCCTAGGATTAATTCCATCGGAGGCAACTGTGTTTACAGTATTGGACTTAAAAGATGCATTTTTCTGTTGCCGGATTGCCTCCCAGAGTCAGCCAATATTTGCATTTCAATGGGAGGATCCTTACAAGGGGACAAAAACCCAATTAACGTGGACAAGATTGCCCCAGGGCTACAAGAATTCGCCAACACTTTTTGGAACAGCCCTTGCCCAGGATTTGTCTAAATTCCCTTCAGTGCCTGGGAAAACAATTCTTCTTCAATTTCTGGATGACTTATTGATCAGTTGTGATACCTATGAGACTTGTAAAAAGGCCACAGAGGATTTGCTTCATCTCCTTTGGGAGGCAGGATACAAGGTGTCTCGGAAAAAGGCACAAATTTGCCAAGAGACAGTGAAATATTTGGGTTTTCACATTTCTCACCAGCAAAGGGCGTTAGGATCCGAAAGGAAGGAAGCCATTTGTGTCATTAAGGAACCCACAAGCCGCAGGCAATTGCGGGGGTTTTGGGGGGCTGCAAGTTTTTGCCGAATTTGGATCCCTGAGGGCTTCCGGGTTGGCGCCATCGCCGAATGGCGGACTCCCTCCGAGCTCCAGAGGGAGTCTGCTCGGCAGGGGCTGGGTCCTACCGCGCCGGCGACGCGGGGACCCTTAAAAACCACGGGCACGGAGCCCGTGGACATGGGGACTCGGCTGGTACCGTCAGCGCCCTCCCGACTCGTGAAGGAGCCTTTTTAAAGGCTACGGATCGGGTGCCGGGGAGCGGCGTGGTACTGTGAGTCTATCGCTTCCCCTGCCGAGTGCAGCCGCATGCCATTCGTCGGAGAGCGCTGGCTTCTTCCATTTGAAATTCGGACATTTAACAACAACCCGTGAGTAATTGGGTAACCGGGTATAAAAGGAGAAAAAAAAAGATTTTTTTTTCGGATTCGGCACGAGCGGGGGGGATCTAAAAAGGAAGTCAGTCCCCTCCTTGATTGTAAACATGCTAAAACAAGGACTGAGAAACCAAGATCAATTCAGAAGTTTATTGCTGATAAAAAATACAAATTCCACGATGGGATACTACAAGAATTGTGCTGGAGGAGAAAAAATCGAGGGTGAGAGGGAAAAGGCAACCCCCCCCTGGGAACCGGGGCGATTCAGAGAACCTGGCGGAGAGAGATGGAGAGTTTGACAGCTGTTAAAGTAGCTGTCAAATCCTGAGAATACAAAGAGGACTTTGTTACAAGTATTTTGCTGGTTAATTTTGATACAATTGGATATAAACGTGGATACAAAATGTCGGGGGGAAAAGAAACAACAACTTGACTTTTGGATTAGAGGACACAAAGTTACAGCAACCCCCCTAGAGGGGCTTTGGGACATTACAAGTGGCGTATGTGGAAAACTACTCTGAGATGTGTACTGGTCTCAGCTCCTGGGAAAGTAGCAAAACTGAAATATTGTTTTGTCTACAGAGGTGACAACACAATAGAATCTCTCTATTGAAGCAAGGAAGGAACTGGACGTAAGTTTTTGTTCCTGAATAACAAACCTCTGTGGAGATACTAGATTTCAGAATAAGAATGGTTTTGCAGCTGAACAAGACAGAAACCTGAGAAAGTAAGAAATAAAAGAGCAAAGGACTAACTACGCCACGGAAAGAACAATGGGAGGAGCAACAATGACCAAGGGAAATTAAAGGCCTCTATTAGACTGGATTTTTGAAATTAAACATAATCAAAACAAGCAAATTTAAAGAAAACCGGCAAGATGGATTGAGAAAAATTTGGTTGTGGACTTGAGACCTCCAGGCCGACAACATACAGACTGATGGACATGGGGAATCTAAACCGGGGAAGGGAGGGGGAACTCTAGAATCCAAAGGCTATGTAACCAACTTTTGGAATTTTCTTCTATCTTCTATCTTTTATCTTTCTATATAACTTTGGTATTTTGATTTGACATGTTTTGTAAAAAAAAGGGGGAATTCGTGGAAGGAAACGGGGTAGATCTTGGGGGAAAAATCTTTGTTCTATTTTGTTAAAGATGAGGAGTGAAGTTAAGATTGTAATTTAAATTGGTTAATAGGTACAACATATTAGGTTTAAATTGGGAATGAGAACTTGTGGAACTAACATAGGGAAAGGGGAATACAGTCGGGGGGGGAAGGAGGGAGTCCCAGAAAGAAGGTTACGAAAATAAGGGTTTAAAATTGGTCCTTCTTTTTCTTTCTTTTCTCTATTCTTTCTATTTTTTCTATTCTGTTATAATTGGAAATTTTAATAAATATGATTATAAAAAAAAAAAAAAAATTTGGATCCCTGATTTTAGCACCCTAGCAAAGCCTCTATATGAAAGTACAAAAGGCAGAGAAAATGCTCATTTTGAATGGCAGGCAGAGCAAAGGAAAGCTTTCAATACATTAAAGTCTAAACTGATGCAGGCTCCAGCCTTGGCTTTGCCAAACCCAGAAAAAGCTTTTTTCCTTTTCGTTCATGAGAAATCTGGAATTGCAGCAGGGGTCTTGACTCAGGTGTTGGGGAGTTGGAAAAGACCTGTAGCTTATTTGTCAGAACAGCTGGATGCAGTGGCAAAAGGATGGCCACCTTGTATGCGATCAGTAGCTGCAACAGCAGTATTGGTCAAAAAGGCATTTAAATTCACCTTTGGACAGGAGATTTATGTGAATGTGCCTCATGCTGTGTTGACATTAATGGAATACAAAGGGAGTTATTGGCTTTCCAACGAGCGCATGGCAAATTACCAAGGGCTTTTGTGTGGTAACCCACAAGTACATTTGCAAGTTGTAAACACCTTGAACCCCGCTTCCTTGTTACCCCTTCCTGAGTCAGTGGATCATGAACCTCATGATTGCATTCAAGTAATGGACTCAATTTACTCTAGCCGTCCAGATTTGCAGGATGAACCGTTAAAAAACCCAGATATAGAATATTTTACGGACGGGAGCAGCTTTGTGAAGGAGGGGCAAAGGAGGGCTGGATATTCTGTGGTTACTCTAACTGATGTCATTGAAGCACAGCCTCTACCAATTTCGTCCTCAGCGCAGAAAGCGGAACTTGTGGCTTTAACCAGAGCCCTTCAGCTAGCAGCTGGCTGCAGCGTAAATATCTACACAGACTCAAAGTTTGCTTTTTTAACTCTACATGCCCACGGAGCTTTGTGGAAAGAGAGGGGGCTCATAGGGGCAGAAGAGAAAGCACTGAAATATGGCCCAGAATTGGAAACGCTTTTGGAAGCTGTGTGGGCTCCGAGAAAGGTTGCAGTCATACATTGCCGAGGCCACAGCAAGGGAACCACAAAAGCAGCAAAGGGAAATCAATTGGCGGATCTGGCTGCAAAACGGGCAGCTTTACTGCCACCGCCACCTGCCTCTATAACAGCATCTCTTCTTCCTACAGCAGTTGATTTAGAGCAAATAAAGCCCATCTACACGGAGGCAGAACAGGAATGGGCACAGCAGGAAGGGGGATACAGAATGCCACCACAGGATGGATGGTTTATCCTCCCAGACCAACGAGTATTTGTTCCAGAAGCCTTAGGCAGGAACATAGTGAAACAATATCATGAGTCCACTCACTATGGGGCCACAGCATTGCGGGAAAGCCTAAATAGGCAATTCTACATAACAAGGATTTCCCAGCTGGCAGAAGCAGTATCACGTGCATGCCTTCTGTGCGCAAAAAACAACCCCAAGCAAGGCCCAGTTCCTCCACCAGGAATACAGCAAACAGGCTTAATGCCAATGGAAAATTTAATAGTGGATTTTACAGAAATGCCAAAGGCAAAGGGGTACAAGGCTCTCTTGGTCTTCACGTGTTCTCTTACAGGTTGGCCTGAGGTATATCCTACTAGAACAGAAAAAGCACAGGAGGTTATAAAACGCCTCTTAACGGAAATCATTCCAAGGTTTGGTCTACCAAGGTGTATAGGCAGTGACAATGGTCCAGCTTTCATCGCATCAATAGTGGATGGTGTATGCAAAGCCTTGCAAATACAATGGAAACTACATGCGGCCTATAGACCTCAAAGCTCAGGGAAAACAGAAAGGATGAATCGGACTCTTAAAGCGCAGTTAGCAAAATTGTGCCAGGAAACTCATTGTAAATGGGTAGACATGTTGCCTATTGCTTTGTTTAGAATCAGATGTTCACCAACAAAGAGACTGAAACTTTCTCCGTTTGAACTTTTGTATGGGAGACCACCTCCAATAGCAAGGGGGAAAACAGCAGACTTGACTCAAGTGGGGGGGCAAATAACTGCAGATCAAATCCAGGCTCTTTCTCGTATTTTTCTTGATTTAAACAGGTGGTGTCTCCAACGCATTCGCATCTGCCTATCCGAACCAGTACATCCCTTTCGGCCAGGAGACCGAGTTTGGGTTCGAGATTGGAAAGACGAACCGCTGACGGCTCGGTGGAAAGGTCCCTACACGGTTCTGCTGGCCACACCAACTGCGGTGAAAGTTGCGGAAGTAACCCCGTGGATTCATCATTCTCGTCTGAAGCGGTCTGAGGGTCATTGGAACTGTGAGCTGAACCCATCTAACCCTCTGAAGTTGAAGCTCACCAGGAACCCCTGCACCTAGCCCCACCGGAAGCGGGCAGGAGCACGGGCAACGGGACTACAGGTCTGCTCTCACTGCACCCCAGAAGCCAGTGAGTCTACGCACACCGGAAGATTGAGGAGCTGCACCAGCTTATGGGAGGACCCCTACCAGTTAAAATTTCAGTCAATCCCAGATTCCAGCCAGACTTTGCTCATAAACCCTTAGTAAAAATAACAATAACAAGGGTGAACAAAAGGGGGGTCCTTATTGACAAGTGGGTGGATTGGGTAACTGCATACGGTTGTTACATTCCTTTCTTTCTTTGGGAATTCTACATACCAGATTGGGCACAAGCAGGTCCACAACAATAGTTCACATACAAGGGAAAGTACATGCCAGGGGAACCTAGGAGGGCCATACGTTGCTTTTCCTACCCACCTCCCCAAGGAGCATTTCCCGGTGCTATACTGGTCACTGTAGTTGTTTTTTCTCCACCACCCACAGGTCCCTTCAAGGTAGCAGTTGCAGAGTGTATACGGTGTGAGTTGACCTCACCAGTTCGACCAGAACCTGGGGACCACCAATAAGTCCACTAGGTGCGGCCGAGCGGGGGGCTATATCTCACTAAAGGGTATGTTCTGGTACCTGCTACCTTATATAATTGTTGCAATTTCACTCCTTCTGGTCCTAATCATTGTATATTGTGTATATAAGAAGGATCACCGTATAAACATCAACCTAGAGCCAGAACTAATAAGATTCAACCTTGAAGGTATACGTGGGGAAGATGAAAATGAAAATGAAGCTCCTGTTGAGTTTGATGTGCTTGTGGCTCCAGAGAGGCCCAATGGTAGTAGGTAATGTTTTTATACACCATGCTGAACACATGTTCCAGATATATGGGGAAAATGCTACCCTATATTATGAACACCCAAGGAAGGTAGCAGACATGTCCCTTATACCAGGATTAATCAAGGATCCTGATGTCGTGTTGGCAGGCCTACTTTACAATCAGAGTGGTCTCTTTGCAGCCCCACCTATTGAAATGAATGACATCCCCTACAGATATCTCAGATATACCAGAACCACAAAAGGTCTATGTTTTTGCTGTCATGCCACCGGAGTATGGAATTCTAAATGGAAGTATTGGCCCCAAGTTAAGTACCACATGGACAAAGGATGGCTGGGAAATTATACCCAATGCTCGGATAAATTTTGGCTTTGGGGATCCCACAATGCCTCCTACCAGGGCAATACTACCTCTTCAGATCTATACCCATACTTTCCTCAATACTCGGTTAATTTCACCGGACAAGGGTCCATTTGTTCTGGTTGGATGATTAAAGATCCTAACCTCTGGTTTTTATATGATGGATTGGCAACAAATTTCCACCCAGGAAAATACCAGTGTGTTGGCGTAGGGGCATTTACCTTTCCGGTTGCAGTGGAGATCAATCACAAGGTACCTCACCTTGCAAGCAGACGGAAAAGGGTGGCCCTGGGCGACCACTGTGAAGATGAAATTTATCTGACAAATTCTGTAGGGAGCGTTGGGGGTGGATTTATAGAATTCCTCTCAATGGGGATTTACCCAGGAATAGTTGCTGAGCAAAATAGAAAGGCACTGTTTGCTCTTACATGCAGGCTGGAGAAAACTATCAATGGGGTGAATTACCACCGAAAGAACAATCCAAGTTTATTTGTTCTCCTTCTATTGAGATAGAACCGAAACACCTATGGTTCATTTCGGCTGATAACAAACATGTCACTCTGCGATTTTTGAGTGAATGTGCATTCTATAAAATAAATGAATCTTTGGAATCTCTGACAAAACAAGGTGCGGATAATAGTAGACAATTGGCTGAGCTCTCAGCAAAACTTGATCTGAACACGCAAAGTGTGAATGAACTCAGCAAGAGGGTGTCTTCAAATACAGAGACTATTAATAAACTTCTAGAGGACTCTGCCACTACTCGAAAGATTGCAGAAGAAGCTAAGGTTTCTGCAGATGCCACTCAGGAAAGGATAATACCAGTCTGTAAAAAGTTAGAAGACCATGAACTGGCTTTGTCTATGCTCGAGATACAAAGGAAGGAGAGAAATCTGAGATTGAGAGCAGTGCCTGAAAGCGAAAAAGACGACCTGGTGGACTTCCTTTCTAAAGAATTCTCGGACTTTTGGCAACAGGAGTTGGAGAAGGTAGAAATTAAGATAGTGTCTGCGTTTAGATTGGGCAGAAGACAAGGCAGAAAGAAGCCAAGGGACTGCTTGATAACTTTAAGATCAAAAGAAGAAAGAGATAAAATGTTGAATCTGCATTTTCAAAGAACTCTGGAAATTGAAAATGCTTTCGTGGAGATTTTCAAAGATATACCAAAACATATTTTGGATGTAAGAGCCCATTATAAAGAGCTGGTTGATTTATTGAGAAAGAACGAAATACCCTTTAGGTGGGAATTCCCTCAAGGCCTATCCTTTAAATACAAAGGAAGGAAAACCAGAATAAGATCTGTCCAAGACAAAGAGCAATTCTTACGAGACAACGAAGAAGATCTTGTGAAAGGGACGGTCGAAGTGGAACCAACCCAAGCAGTAAAGGAAGCAACAGACATTTTGAACTTAACATTTGGATTGAAATCACCGATGGAAGGTGAACAACTACTTGGAGCAGTGGGAGGAAAAAGTAAATAGCAACAGGATGGCTCTGCAACTTCTAAGTTGGAATTGTAATGGTCTTAACCTTCCCCGAAAAAGACGAAATGTTTTTCATATATTGAAAAAAGAACAATTGGACTTGATTTGTTTACAAGAAACTCATGTGACAAGACTGCATAGAAAACTACTTATCAACAAAAGATTAGGATAAGAATTTATTTCATCTGATAAAGTTAAGAAAAGAGGAGTGGTAATCTATGCAAAGGAAAATTTCCCCCCGAAATTGATGTTTAAAGATGAACATGGAAGATTTTTGGCAATTGAAATTCAAGTTCAAGGTGAAAAATTCTTGATATTAGGGATCTATGCACCAAATGAAGGGAAGTCGGAATTCTTTAAGAAGCTGCATGAGATTTTACTGGACTATTTGGATTACAATTTAATCTTGTTGGGAGACATGAATGGAGTAGTATCTACAAATATGGACAAATCACAAAGACAGGTAGTTTCCAAGGATGGGAGACTACCAAAGACTTTTTTTGAAATGACTGAAAATATGGACTTGATTGACATTTGGAGAACAAAGAACCCTCTTGAGAGAGAGGGAACTTTCTTTTCTGAAGCTATGATGACATGGACTAGAATTGACCAAATATGGGTTACTAGTGGGATGGCTCCAAAGATCAAGAAAGTGGAAATCTGCCCAAAAACCTGCTCCGACCACAATGCCGTAAAGATGGAGATGAAGTTAACAACAGCTGGTTCCTTTAGATGGAGGATGAATGACACCTTATTTAGAGATGAAGAGGTCTACAAAAAGGCTCAAAAAACTTTGAGAGACTATTTTGAAATAAATTTAAAAACGGATGTGGAAAAATGAGTAATCTGGGACGCAAGTAAAGCTGTTATGCGATGATTTTTAATACAACAAAACTCTATAAAGAAGAGAAACCAAAATGAGAAGAAGGATAAGAAGGAAAAGATTAAAGAAGGAGAAAAGAAATTGAGATCTAAACCAAAGTCCCAGGAGATTTTGAGAGAAATTAAGTTACATCAGACACAATACATGGAATTGATGAACCAAGAAATAGAATGGAAGATTAAGCAAATGAGACAAAAGACATTTGAATCTGCGGATAAGTGTGGTAAACTTCTGGCTTGGGAATTGAAGAAAAGGCAAAAACTAAACACGGTTACAAGCCTAGAGGTGGAAGGAAAGAACATTTATAAGCCAAATGAGATTAGAAACTGTTTCCAGAGTTATTTCAAAAAATTATACTCACAAGGGCCGCAGAATGAAAGAGATATAGATGAGTTTCTTAAGAAATTTGGTCTACAAAAAATCTCTCATCAAAGTAAAATAGACCTGAATCAGAAAATAACTGAACAAGAGATAGAAGGTGCCATTCAAAACATGCAACTGGGCAAATCTCCAGGACCAGATGGGTTGACTTCCAGATACTACAAAGCCTTGAAGGAGTAGTTGTTACAACCTTTGAAGGAAGTCTGCAACGAAATTTTGGAGGGGAAAAAGGCACCAGAATCATGGAAAGAAGCGTATATCACACTCATACCGAAAACAGAGACTGAAAAGACTCATCTTAAGAATTACCGCCCTATATCATTACTTAATGTGGATTACAAAATTTTTGCAGACATTTTGGCAAAAAGATTGAAAAAAGTATTGGTGGAAGAGATTCACAAGGACCAAGCAGGCTTTCTCCCAAGAAGACACTTGTCAGATAATGTGAGGAACATAATAGACATTTTGGAATTATTAGAGGTGAACATAAACACTAAAGCAGTTCTGATATTTGTGGACGCGGAGAAAGCCTTTGATAATATTTCTTGGAGTTTTATGAAGAAGAATCTACATGGGATGGGGGTAGGGCAAGGATTTGAGAATGGTATGGGTGCAATATATTCTGAACAGAAGGCTAAATTAATTGTAAATAATGTGGTAACGGAAGAATTTAAAATAGAAAAAGGGACACGACAGGGGTGCCCAATTTCCCCACTACTTTTTATATCAGTCCTGGAGGTTTTGCTAAACATGATTAGAAGTGATCAGCTGGTTAAAGGGGTTCAGGTTGGAGCCAAACAGTATAAGTTAAGGACCTTTGCAGATGACTTGGTACTTACTTTACAAGAGCCAGACACTAGTATGAAAAGGGTTTTAGAACTAATTCAAGAATTTGGTCAAGTTGCAGGATTCAAGTTGAATAAACAAAAAACTAAAGTTTTGGAGAAAAACTTAACAGCTATGGAAAGGGAGAGGTTCCAGAATGAAACAGGGTTGACAGTGGTTAAGAAGGTGAAATACTTGGGGATTAATATGACATCTAAGAATGTGAATTTGTTTAAAGATAATTATGAGAAATGCTGGACAGAAGTTAAGAAGGATCTAGAAATATGGTCAAATTTAAAGCTTTCCTTGTTAGGCCGAATTGCAGTTATTAAGATGAATGTATTGCCTAGAATGTTATTTTTATTTCAAGCATTGCAAATTCTTGACAAGATGGACTGTTTCAAGAGGTGCCAGAAAGACATTTCTAAATTTGTCTGGCAGGCAAAAAACCCAGAATAAAGTTTAAAATTTTAACGGATGTAAAGGAAAGAGGGGGATTTGTACTATGAATCAGCAGCTTTTTGCTGGATGAAAGAGTGGCTGCTCCTCGAGAATACAGATATTTTGGACTTGGAAGGTTTTAATAATGTATTTGGATGGCATGCATATTTATGGTATGATAAGGTTAAAGCGCATAAAGCTTTTAAAAATCACATTGTTAGGAAAGCATTATATAATGTCTGGATCAGATATAAAGATTTGTTGGAAAATAAAACCCCAAGGTGGCTGTCGCCAATGGAGGCTAAAGCCGTGAAAAAACTTAATATGGAGGCCAAATGGCCAAAATATTGGGAAATTTTGGAACAAGGGGGAGATAAAATGAAATTACAGAGTTATGAGAGATTAAAGTCTAAAGTACGAGACTGGCTCCATTACTATCAAACCTCCGGCGAGGTTCGCAAGAAGGAGGGGAAAATGACCAAGAAGTGTTTTCTCTGCCAACAGCCGGGACATTTTGCCAGAGTCTGCCCTCAGAGAAAGGCGTGGCAAGGAATGGTGGGGGCAGCTGGTGGTGAGCAGGAGCAGGGAAACGGCAATGCTTGGCTGCAGGAGAGCGGGCACAGCAGCCAGGCGAGCAACCAGTGAATGTGCCCAAACCAGACCCCCCCCCCGGGCAGCCATAGCCATAGAGGTGGTGTTAGAACTCCCTAACGGACACCCTATTAAGGTGAAGGCAGCTCTTGCAACTTCTTTAGCAGGGATTTTGCACTAGAACACCAGCTCCACGTGGTGCCTCTAGAACACCCCTTGCAAGTAACGGCCATTGATGGGAGAGAACTCTTGGGGGGGGGAGTGACCCACCAGACCCCTCCCATGAAAATGAGGGTCTCCAGACACACTGAGACAATTGCCTTTCACGTTGCCACATTAGCCGGGCCACCAATCATACTGGGAATGAGCTGGCTGGCACTGCACAATCCAGTAGTGGGGTGGCACCAGCGGACAGTCACCTTTGGGTCAGCTCACTGCGTAGAGCACTGCCACGAAGGGGAAACCCCGAGGATGGCAGTAGCCAGGGTGGCAGGGATGGCGGTGGGAGAAAAGGGGAGAGTACCACCTCAGTATGCAGACCTGGAAGAAGTCTTCAGTGAGAAAGAGGTGGATAGACTGCCCCCTCACAGGCCCTTTGACTGTCAGATCAACCTACTCTCAGGGGCTCAGTTACCAGTGGGTAAGCTGTACGCCATGTCGGACAGGGAGATGCAGGAGTTGCGGAAGTTCATTGACAAGAACCTGAAGAGGGGTTTCATACGAGAATCAAGGGCGGTGGGGGGCAGTCCAGTGTTCTTTGTAGACAAAAGAGACTCCAAAGAGCCCAGATTGGTCGTAGATTACCGCGCGGTGAACCGGGTATCAGAACCAGTGACCTTCCCTATGCCCAGAATTGATGACATTTTGGCCAGGGTAAGGAAAGGGAAGGTCTTTACCAAGCTGGACCTTCGGGGGGCGTACAATTTGATAAGGATGAGAGAGGGGGACGAATGGAAAACCACGATGTTCACCCCTCTGGGGGCCTTTGAGTACCTAGTTATGCCCTTCGGATTACAATCCGGTTCGACCTGCTTTCAAGCTTTCATGCACCACGTGTTGGGGTCCCTGCTGTACAAGAATTGCGTGGCCTTCCTAGATGATGTGCTAATCTACTCGGAGAACGAGGAGCAGCATGTTAAGGATGTCAGGGAAGTGCTGAAGAGGCTGCAGGAGCACCAGCTGTGGGTCAAACTGGAGAAATGCCAATTCCACGCCCGAGAGGTTGAGTTCCTGGGCTACAGGTTGTCGGACAAAGGCTTAGCCATGGACCCAGGCAAGGTGCAGGCGGTACTAGAATGGAAGACTCCCAAGACCCGGAAGGACGTGCAGAGGTTCCTGGGGTTTGGAAACTTCTATAGAAAGTTTATCAAGAACTTTGCCCACTTAACGGCACCCATAACTGATTGTCTCAGCAGCAAGAAGAAGTTTGAATGGACAGAAGCGGCTCAGCAGTCTTTTGAAAAGCTAAAGAGGGCATTCGCTTCGGAAGAGCAACTCTTACACGTGGATCTGCAGAAGCCTATGAGATTGGAAACAGACGCGTCAGACAGAGCGGTGGGAGCTGTGTTGCTCCAGCCGGGAAATCGATCAGAGTGGAAGCCGTGTGCCTTTTTTTCAAGGAAGCTGAACAAGTCCGAACAGAACTACACAGTGTATGACCGGGAACTGCTTGCAATTCATGAAGCCTTTCGACGTTGGAGACATTTTCTAATAGGCGCGCAGCACAAGATCCAGGTGTGCACGGACCATAAGAACCTGGAATATTGGAGGACTGCACGAGTTCTCAACCAAAGACAGGTGCGATGGGCACAGGAGTTTTCCAAGTTCTTCTTTGAAATTCAGTATGTGCCGGGAAAGGAAAACGTCAGGGCAGATGCCCTTTCCCGTAAACCAGAGTACTTGGAAGGAGATGGGGTGCCGGAAGTACGACATGTGATACCCGAGGACCGATGGGTGTGTGTGGGAGTGTTGGTAGGGAGACAAGAACTAGCCGGGTTGACGAGGAATGACGAGTACGCACAAACTAAAATCAGGGAGATACGAGATGCAGAAGAAAATCAGGGGGGTTTTGAGGAAAAGGAGGGGGCTCTGTACTATAAGGGAGCATTGTACATACTAGAAGGGGACCCGAGGAGAAGAGTACTCAAACAACTACATGATAACCCCACGGCGGGACATTTTGGTCAACACAAAACCATGTTGCTTGTCACCAGGCAGTTCTGGTGGCCAAGAGTGAGGGAAGATGTGCGGAAATACGTACGGGGGTGCGAGCACTGCCAGAGGGCTAAAGGGGAGAAGGCAGCACCTGTGGGGTTACTGGAGCCCTTACCCACCCCTGGAAGGCCCTGGGAGGTGGTATCCATGGATTTTATGACCGATTTACCCAAGTCCAGGGGGAAAACAGCAGTCATGGTGGTAGTGGACTGTTGATTTATTAGTGCGTGACCTGCTAATTGATTTACGGTCCAATTAGCTCTTTACAGCGGTCCGGCACGCTTCCCACTTAGCGGCGCAATCTGCTTCGTTCCGTCACGCCTAGCAGAGTAAAACACAGCGGCAAACTGTCACGTAGCTTCCGACAAATACACAGAGCACCAGATTGTCCATTTACAGCTCTTTATTGCATCCTTTCTCAGAAAACTCCAGGACTTCTCGCAGCCATGACAAACTGCGTCTTTCTCTCTCAAAGACCGAGAGGAACAGTCAGAAAACTCCTCCCAGCTTCCAAAGCTGACGTCAGAATGTTGAGGCATCATGGGAACAACTTAACCTCTTAAGTTCCGACTCCCATATGGACTTGATGACCAATATGTGCCATTTTATTGCTTGCTCGCATGCAGTGACAGCGGAGGAGACAGCTAGGCTGTTTATAGATCACGTTTTCAGGTTGCATGGCGCCCCCTTGAGGGTTTTGTCCGACAGAGGCAGGCAATTTACTTCCAGGTTCTGGACGTCGAAGTGAGCTTCTCGATGGCCAGACACCCGGAGACCAACGGACAAGCAGAAACAGTCAATAGCGTACTTCAACAGTACCTACGCTGCTACGTCAACGAAAGGGAGAACGATTGGGTGGAAAAACTAGCGGTGGCCGAATTTGCATACAATAACGCTGAACACGTGTCCACGGGGATGAGTCCCTTCATGGCCAATTACGGGTGTCACCCCAGGGCCTTCCCAGGGGAGGGGGAGGGGAGGGGGAGTGTGCCGGCGGCCAAACAATTTGTGGAAGAAATGGAAGCTTTACATCAACAACTTAAGGTTAACCTGGAGAGGGCTAAGGAAGTGTACAAGAGGCAGGCAGACAAGCACCGCAGAGAAGGGGAGACAATAAGGGTTGGGGACCAGGTGTGGTTGTCAACCCAAGGGTTACCGTTCAAAGGGGGGTGTAAGAAATTATGGCCAAGGCGACTGGGACCCTTCGAGGTAACCCAACAGGTGAATCCTGTGACCTTTAGACTCAAATTGCCCACCAACATGAAACTACACCCGGTGTTCCACAGGTCCTTGCTCTCACCGTACCGGGAAGGGAGGGAATTTCAGGGGCGAGAAAGAGAAATCCCCATGCATCCACTGGTGGAGGAAAGGGAATTTAGTGGTCACGCAGCGGAAATTCTCGATTCAAGGTGGAGAGGGAGAAGGGTGGAATATTTGGTGGCTTGGGAAGGGGAACCAGAGTCGGAAAACACTTGGGTTCCTGCAGAAGAGATCAGGGATGAGTATCTGCAGGAGGAGTTTCATAGCAGGTTCCCAAAGAAGCCCAAACCCCTAGGAAGGTTCTGGGAAGAGCAATTTGGCACCACGGATGATGAAGAAGAGTTTGAGGGGTGGCCAGCCTCCGAAGAGGAGGAAGGAGGGGTATCCGAGGGAGAGGAATCCAACTGGGGAGATTGGGCAGCGGAAAGAGACAGCAGCAGATGGGGAGCGGTGTTTGAATCTTCTGAGGAAGGGGATAGCTCCTTCCCGGGGTTTCCCACGTCGCCGTCCAAGGAACGGAAAACCGCTCAGCTGGCAAGGGGAAAGAGGGCGGTCCCTGGGCGTACCTGGCCTTAAGTATGCTAGGCCACGCCTCCCCAGCCCGTCGATTGACGGGCCAGGTCGCAGGCACGCCCGGGGATTCCCTGGATCTCGCGGGGGCAAAAGGCCAGCCCCCGCGTGTGTGGGAGGGGTAACCCGCAACCCCCTCTCCTCCCAAGGTCGGAAATGGCTTTGCGTGGCAAGTCCCCTCCCCCATGTGAAATGAAGACACTGGACACATTATATAAGGTTAATGGGCATAAAAAGGCCACAACTGTATTGATTACAGAATTGAAAGGTATTGGCCTTAGGCATTGGCTCCTATCGACTACCCGGCATGGAGACCGGGAAGGGTTATCCACAAGCCGTGGGAGTCCTGTTGAAGTACGCCAACTAGGATCCCACGGGTGTCACTGTTGGGATTCGCAGGATACTGGATAAGTCTGCAGGCTTCAACAGGATGATGCAATACTCTGCTGGGTCAGAGTGACTCAGCAGGAGTGTGATTAGTGTAATTGGCTATCACCTGATTTAAAAAGGAAAGCCTGTTTAACAGGGGGTGTGGTGGTTGTGCTGTAGTGTGGTGGTGCTGTGGTGGAGAGTATTCTTTTGTAAGTACTCTGTATGGACTGTTTCTTTTGTAAATACCTGTATATAGCTCACATTAAAAAGGACTGCACTGAAAAACCTGGAACTCTTAGTGTTTTGCTGAAAACGCCGCGTGGAATACGCGACAGGGTTATGGGCCCAGCACGCTTCCGCTGCGCAAGAGTACAGGTGGCAGTTATCTAGCCGTGGGTGCTGGAGGTGAGCTGCAGAGATGGAGCAGTCCAGAACCGGCGTGTTACTGGAGAAGCTGACGGCCACGAACTACAGCACCTGGTCGGTCCGCATGCAACACTTCCTCAAGCGTGAGGGCCTGTGGAAGGTGGTGGAAACTCCACCGCAGCCCCCTGAGGAGGATGAAAAGGATGAGAAAGCTTTGGCTATGATCATCCTTGGAGTGGACGATAGCCAGCTAGTCTACGTAGCTGATAAGGTGACGGCAAGTGAGGCGTGGAATGCGCTCAAGGCTGTCCATGTGCGAGAGACAGCTGGCTCACTGATAACACTGACCAGGAGACTGTACCGGTGTCGGAAGAAACCGGGGGACTCCCTGGTAAACCACCTAAAATTCCTAACAGGCTGTTTCCAGGAGCTAGCCTTAAGAGGGAGGCCTGTGGGGGAAGAGGACAAAGTCTTTATAGTCCTGAGTTCCCTTGATGACAGCTATGATATGCTGGTCAACTCCCTCGAGTCTGTAGAGACTGATAAGCTGACTCTGGAATACGTGACCGGACGGTTGTATGCAGAGGAGGACAGGCGTGCAGAGCGAAAGATGACCTCAGCCCAGCTGTTGGAGCATCCCAGAGGGAACAACAGCCAGGAAGAGCAGAGGTGTCGGGAGCCGGAGAAACAGCCAGGAGGAGCTGCTGCAGACCAGCCGGTGGTCAACAAAGTAAAAAGGTGTTTTTGCTGCAAGTCCAGTGGACATCTGCTGCGGGACTGCCCGAGAAAGCAACAAAAACAGCGGAAGTACAAGTGGCAGCAGAGAGAGTCTACCGCTTGGGTGTCTGCAGATGGTCAAGAAAATGAGGAGCTGTGGGTTCTGGACAGTGGAGCTTCTCAAACCTTTTGTAAAAGAAAAGGACTGCTAACTGATGCTAGGGCTTCAAACAAAAAACATGTAAGTCTTGCTACGGGCCAGAAAGCTAATGTGGTTTGTGAGGGGGAGGTTGTGCTCCCACAGCTGGGACACACATTCAGGAATGTGTTGTGTGTGCCTAGTTTGCAAAACAATCTCCTGAGCATTCCTGATTTGGCAAAAGCAGGCTTTGAAGTAAATTTTGTGGGAGATCAGTGCCAGATAAAGCAAAATGGGGCAGTGTTGGCAAATGCTAGCCTTAGAACTAATATGTATGTACTGCAGTGCGAGTCTAAGGTTGCAAATGTGCAAAATGTCCCGACCCATGATATGTGTATTCATCTCCTGCACAGGCGTCTAGCTCATGCTAGCTATAAGGTGCTAAACAAAACGTTGGAGTTGTGTGGGGGGATGAAAAACATAAAAAGTTGTGATAATTACTTAGACTGCAATATCTGCAAGGAGATTAAAAGCAGGGCTTGCCCAGTAGCAAGAGCAAGCCAGAGAGAAACCAAAAAACCACTGGAGTTGATCCATGCAGATGTAACTGGTCCTTTTCCACCTAGTGTCTCCCACAACAAGTATTGTTTAATCCTAGTGGATGATTTTTCTAGATTTGGCTGGGTCTATCCATTAAAGCAAAAGTCTGACGTTGCCCAAACTTTGAAGTTCTGGGTAAGAAGGGTAGAAAGGCAACTTGGTGAAAAGGTGTCCTCTATTCAATCAGACAGGGGAGGGGAGTTTATGGCAAGCTCCCTAAGAAACTGGTTGCGTTCCCAAGGGATTAAACATAGGCTTACCAATGTGGCCACGCCTCAGGAGAATGGAGTGGCAGAGCGTAGGGGAGGTGTCTTGCAGACACAAATGAAAGCATTGTTAGCAGATGCAAATCTTCCAATTAAGTACTGGGCTGAAAGTATTAAGACTGCAAATTATATTGGGAATCGCTTGTGGTCAAGGGTACTAGATGACATACCCTATAAAATTCTCTATAACAAAAGTCCCAGTTTGCAACATTTAAGAATCTTTGGGACAAAGGCATGGGTTGACATACCTGTGAAAAACCGAAGAAAAGGTGGGAAAAGGGCACAGCAGTTGCTATTTCTTGGGTATGAAAGTGGTACAAAAGCCTACAGGTTTGAAAATGATAAAAACCTTTTGAGTTATAGTCGATCAGCCAGCTTTAATGAGCAAAGAAATTGGCCCAAGATACATGCAAACCTGCTGCCAGAAAAAGTTTTACTGCCGAGCATATCTGATAAGGCAGTTGAAACAAAGCTAAGAATTGGCAGCTCTCCCAGAGAAACTGAAAGGGAGGAAGTAAAGGTTGAGCATTTTTCTCCAGCTGCTAGTATGGAGCAGGGGAGAGAAGAAAGTGCAACAGGGACAGGAGGAGGTAGATCTACAGAGTCAATCCACCCCAAAAGCAGTCCTGAAGGTAGCCCAGGGGGTGAGATTAATGAACCAAGGAGGTCTGCAAGAAGTAATAAAGGTCAACCTCCAGACCGTTATGGGTTCCCAGCCACCATAAACCAGGTTTGTGTAACTGAGCCAGAAAACTTTGAAGAAGTGCAAGAGTTACCTACTCTAGAGAAAGAGGCGTGGTTAAAGGCAATGCAGGCAGAGTATAACTCTCTGCTAAACAACAATGTGTTTGTACCTACAGAATTGCCTGAAGGTAAAAAGCCCATAAGCTGTAAGTGGGTTTTTAAAGTGAAAAAGCTGGCTGATGGTAGTTGTCAGAGGAAAGCCAGGTTGGTTGCACGGGGCTTTACACAGAGGAAAATGATACATTATGATGAAGTGTTTGCCCCAACAGCAAAGGCTGAAACAGTAAAATCAGTTTTAGCAATGGCAAGTCTGAGAGGGTTAAAAGTTAATCATTTTGATGTTGCCTCAGCATATTTAAATGCTCCTATTGACGCCGAGGTGTATTTACAGCAAATACCAGGTTATGAGCTAGAAAAAGACAGCATGGTGTTAAAGCTGCAAAGGGCACTATACGGTTTACACCAAAGTGCACGTCTATGGCATGAATGCATAGACACAACTTTGAAAAAGATGGGATTCAAACAAAGCCTGGCTGATTCCTGTTTATATTCAGCAATGGTGCAAGGAAGTGTTTGTTATTTACTTTTGTATGTTGATGATATCTGTCTAATAACAACTGCACAAAAGCAAGTGTCTTGGTTTATAAACAGCCTAGGTAACAAATACAAACTGAAGTATTTGGGAGAGATTCAAAATTACTTAGGAGTAGAGGTTCAGAGAAATGAAGAGGGCGTTTACTCTCTGAGTCAGAAGGAAAAAATCGAAAAGTTACTGAAGACATATGGAATGGAGAGGGCAAATGAGGTTGACACTCCCATAACTACCCAGTACAAAAATGAACCAGAAGGGCAAAAATGTGAGAATGCAACAGCGTTTCATTCTCTGTTGGGTTCTCTGTTATATTTAAGTTGTTGGACAAGACCCGACATAACATTGGCAGTGCACATGTTAAGCCAAAGAAGTGCAGACCCGGCTCAGAGAGATTGGGTAGCACTTAAAAGAATCCTAAGGTATCTGAAAGGCACAAAAGATTACAAACTGGTGCTGGATACAGGACATGATCAGCAAATGTATGCATACACTGATGCCAGCTGGGGGGACAGAGAAAATGGAAAGTCTACCACTGGCTATGCCATATATATTGGAAATGCCCTGGTTCAGTGGAAATCCCAGAAACAAACATTTGTTGCCACAAGTACTTGTGAAGCAGAGTACTCAGCCATAAGCGAATGTGTATCACAAATAGAGTGGTTTGCTTGCCTAACAAAAGAGCTTGGAATACCTTCTGAAATGCCAATCACTGTGCTAAGTGACAACATGGCTGCACAACAGCTTGCTAACCAACAGAACTTTAAGAGCAAGAGTAAACATATTGCGATAAGATACGGAAATGTGAAAAATGCTTTGGAAAGAAATGTATTAAAGGTACAGCACTGTAACACAAAATGTAATGTGGCAGATTTGTATACAAAATGTTTGGATGCTCCTAAATTTCGAGACTTAAGAGAATTATTGGGTCTCAAGCCTTTGACTTAAGGAGGAGTGTTGGGATTCGCAGGATACTGGATAAGTCTGCAGGCTTCAACAGGATGATGCAATACTCTGCTGGGTCAGAGTGACTCAGCAGGAGTGTGATTAGTGTAATTGGCTATCACCTGATTTAAAAAGGAAAGCCTGTTTAACAGGGGGTGTGGTGGTGGTGCTGTAGTGTGGTGGTGCTGTGGTGGAGAGTATTCTTTTGTAAGTACTCTGTATGGACTGTTTCTTTTGTAAATACCTGTATATAGCTCACATTAAAAAGGACTGCACTGAAAAACCTGGAACTCTTAGTGTTTTGCTGAAAACGCCGCGTGGAATACGCGACAGTCACCGCTCGGGGGCGTGCCGGAGGCCCTTACCTCCCTAGGTTTCGGACAAGGCAACGCCCCCCGGAGTCCTCTACCGGACTACCCTTTCCTTGGGGGAAGGTGATGGCGCTTCCTTCCCCCCATTCATTTGCATAACAATGAACCCCTGCCAATGAACCCCACACCTTCGTTGCTGTACTGGATGCCTGGGTGTCCTATGACGCACCCGCCCAGAGCCACCACTCTACGTTCCACAGCCCGCTCCAGGACCTTTCTTGCTTTATTGATTCCAACCGGGCTCACACAATCCCTCCATGTCCTCCTATCAAGCAACGAGGCCCACAAGTTAGTAATGTTTGGGTAAACCGCCATCAGATCAGCAAAATCGTCAAAAATGTTCCATCTCAAGTCAATAGCTTTGCGGTACGCCAGGTCGTTTTCCCCCAACTGGATAACCAGGGCATCAGGTGGGCCCTCCGAGGCAGCTCTCGCCATCACGGCTGGCTTGAATTCGCTCCAGCGCATCCCTCTTCGCGCTATCCACACCAGCTCCACATTTGCGGGACCTCCGCTTGGCACGCCCACGCTGCGCAGAAGGCTTCCGCGCAGAGAATCTAGGAGGAGACTTGGAGTCAAAGAATTTCTATGTTGGAGGAAGTTTAGGAGACGCCCACTCACGGATTCTGCCAGCGACTAAGACAGTCGCGTTGTAAGGGCTGTCACACCAGGGAAAGGTTTAGCTATACGACCAGCTTGGAGCAGTTTGCAGTTTACGCACAAGTAACCCCAATTCCCATTACACAAGGCCTTGAAGGAGTGGCTATTACAACCTTTGAAGGAAGTCTGCAATGAAATTTTAGAGGGGAAAAGGGCACCAGTATCGTGGAAAGAAGCTTATATTACACTCATACCGAAAACAGAGACTGAAAAGACTCAGCTTAAGAACTACCGCCCTATATCGTTACTTAATGTGGATTACAAAATTTTTGCTGACATTTTGGCTAAAAGGTTGAAGAAAGTATTGATGGAAGAGATTCACAAGGACCAAGCAGGCTTTCTCCCAGGAAGACATTTGTCAGACAATGTGAGGAATATAATAGATATTTTGGAAAAACTAGAAGTGAATATAAACACTAAAGCAGTACTGATATTTGTGGATGCGGAGAAAGCCTTTGACAACATTTCTTGGAGTTTTATGAAGAAGAATCTACATGGGATGGGGGTAGGCCAAGGATTTGAGAATGGTATGGGTGCAATATACTCTGAACAAAAGGCTAAGCTAATTGTAAATAATGTGGTTACGGAAGACTTTAGAATAGAAAAAGGGACATGACAGGGGTGCCCAATTTCCCCTTTGCTTTTTATATCGGTCCTGGAGGTTTTGCTGAACATGATTAGAAGGGACCAGCTAGTTAAAGGGGTACAGGTCGGAGTTAAACAGTACAAACATAGAACATTTGCAGATGACTTGGTACTTACATTACAAGAGCCAGACACTTCGCTACTTATAAGTAAAGAGGATTACTTTTGTGTAAATGAACTGGACTTGGACTGGGATTGCGCCTTCTCTTGGTGGATTACAAAATTTTGAGAAAAAATAGTCTGCGGACTGCCTGGATATAAAGATCTGTCAATTTGCGGAAACTGTATCTAAAGTTTCAACGTGCTACATTTGAGCCTTACTGTGGGATACAAATAGGGAACTGTTGCATGCACCATTATTGAGACTTTCTTTTCAACTCGGGCAAAGCTCTGCAAGTTTAAAGGAATGTTGAAGGTACTTCCTATTTTTTTCTTCTTTGTTGGTCCATTGGGAATTTAATGGTGGAAAGTTTTTACTTTTTTTTTTTTTTTGACTACAGGGGAGCTCCCCCTAGAGGACTGTGGATTATTTAGTCTCTGAGAACTGCTTATTGTTTTGTTCATCTTCTGCCTGGATGTTTTTATTCTGGACTGTTTTTCCCATGGGATTTACAATTTGACCTTGATACATAGACAGCTGTGGAATGAGTGGCACAGGGAGAACAAGGGCTGCCAAATCAAAACCAAAACAATCTGAACTGTTGCAAACAACTTTGACTGCGCAGACACGTAGATCATCTGTCCCAACTGTCCTAGGCTTGCAAGAAGGAGAAATCAAGCAGCCAGACCTAGGGGATATGGCTTCAGGAGGGCTTGACCCAGTCTCTAAAGAAATTTTGGAACAATTGGCAGCTTTAAACAGGAAAGCGGATGAACAGGCGGAAAAATTTGATCAAGTGACAGCCACTATCAACAAATTGACTGAGCAAGTTTCCCAAAATACACAAGCAATTGGGAATATTCAAACAACAACAGCAGAGAATCGCAAACTGGCTGAAGAAGCGAATCAAAAAGCAGAACAAGCCAATAAGAAAATTGAGGAAGTAAGAAAGGAAGTAAGGCCACTGAGCAGGCAAATCAACGAACAACAGGCCTATCTGTCCATGGTGGAATTGAAAAATCGGGAGAACAATTTTAGATTGAGATCAATTCCAGAACTTGAAAAAGAAGATTTGATTGGCTTTTTGACAGCAGAATTTTCAAAGTTCTGGGGTATAGCGGAAGATAAGGACTTTAAAATCGTCACCGCTTTCAGACTGGGAAGAGTGGTGAGGAAGGATAGATCTAGAGACTGCCTGATCATTTTAAGATCTAGGCAAGAAAGAGATAATATACTAGGCCTACATTTCAAAAATCCACTGGTGATTCAAGGCAAGAAAGCAGAAATCTACAGAGATGTTCCGAAACAACTTTTGGATTTAAGAACTACATATAAAGACCTAGCAGGACTGTTGAGAAACAACACAATTCCCTACAGGTGGGAGTTTCCCCAAGGAATATCCTTTAACTTCAAAGGGAAAAAAGTAAAAATCAGATCAGCAGAGGACCAAGAGAAGTTTCTACACGACTACGGGGAGGACCTTCGGAAAGGAGTGGCAGGAGTCTGGCCACCACCTTCGCCTGAATCAACACCAGGGCCACCTGCAGGTCTGGACGAAAAGGAAGTCGACTCCCTATTAGGACTTACAAACTGATTCAGGATGTCTCTACAGCTGCTTAGTTGGAACATTCATGGCGCAAATTCCCCGGAGAAAAGAAGAAAGATATTTCATATTTTGAAAAAAGAACAATTGGACATTATTTGCTTGCAGGAAACACATGTGACTAGGCTCCACAGAAAAGTGCTAATTAACAAAAGATTAGGTCACGAATTTATTTCTTCAGATAAAGTTAAGAAAAGAGGCGTAGTGATTTATGCAAAGGAGAACCTGTCGCCGAAATTTCTGTTTAAAGATGAGCAAGGAAGAATCATGGCAATAGAGATACAATCACAAGGAGAAAAATTCTTGATAGTAGGAATCTACGCACCAAATGAGGGGAAATCGGAATTTTACAAGAAGCTGCACGAGACAATGCTGGATTATTTGGACTATAATAACATCATCATGATGGGAGACATGAATGGAGTGGTCTCTACTTATATGGACAAGTCACAAAACCAAAATTTGACTAAAGATGGCAGACTACCTAAAACTTTTTTTGAACTAACTGACAGTATGGACTTGATTGACATTTGGAGGACAAAGAACCCCCTAGGGAAAGAAGGAACATTCTTCTCTGAGGCCCACCTATCATGGTCAAGAATCGACCAAATATGGACAACTAGAGGGCTGGCACCTAAGACTAAAAAAGTGGAAATCTGCCCAAAAACCTGCTCCGACCATAACGCCTTGAAAATGGAATTGAGACTTACTCCAGCCGGTTCCTTCAGATGGAAAATGAATGACACTCTGTTAAGAGATCAGGAGATCATGAAGAAGGCCCAAAAAACCTTGAAAGATTATTTTGAAATAAATTTAAACACTTCGGTTGAAAAGAGAACAATCTGGGACGCAAGCAAAGCTGTGATGAGAGGGTTTCTGATACAACAGAATACGATTAAGAAAAAACTCTGGAGTGGAAAAAAGGATAAGATATTAGAGAAGATAAGAGACGGAGAGAAAAAGTTGAGACTAAAACCAAAATCAAAAGAAATTTTAAGAGAGATTAAATTCCACCAAGCACAATATGCGAAATTGATAAACCAAGAAGTGGAATGGAAAATCAAACAAATGAAACAAAGATCTTTTGAATCGGCGAATAAATGTGGAAAGCTGCTAGCATGGCAGCTGAAAAAGAGACAAAAATTGAACTTTGTCACCAATCTGGAGGTTGAAGGGAGAAATATTCAGAAACCAGAAGAAATTAGAAAGTGTTTCCAGAGATATTTCAAAAAACTGTTCACGCAAGGGCCACAGGAAGAGACTGAGATAGACCAATTTCTAAAAAATAATGGATTACAAAAATTATCTCAAGAGAAGAGAACAACCCTGAATTATAGAATAACACAACAGGAAATCGAGAGTGCCATTCAGAATATGCAATTAGGGAAATCTCCAGGCCCAGACGGACTTACCTCCAAGTATTATAAGACATTAAAAGACTTCTTGATTCAACCATTAATGGAGGTATGTAATCAGATCATGGAGGGGAAAAGGGCACCAGAATCGTGGAAAGAAGCATTCATCACATTGATACCTAAATTGGAATCTGAAAAGACCCAACTTAAGAATTACCGTCCCATCTCACTCCTTAATGTGGATTATAAAATTTTTGCTGATATTTTGGCAAATAGACTTAAAAAAGTGTTAAATGAAGTAATTCATAAGGACCAGGCTGGCTTCCTCCCTGGTAGACATTTGTCTGATAACACTAGGAATATTATTGACATTTTGGAATTATTGCAGACCAATATCAACACGAAAGCAGTTTTAATCTTCATAGATGCAGAGAAAGCCTTCGACAACATTTCTTGGAAGTTCATGAAGAAAAACTTGGAAGGGATGGGAGTGGGACAGGCGTTTCAAAACAGTATAGAAGCAATTTATTCAGAGCAAAAGGCCAAATTGATAGTGAACAATGTGGTGACGGAGGAGTTCAAAATTGAAAAAGGGACACGACAGGGGTGCCCTCTCTCCCCTCGGTTATTTATTTCAGTCCTGGAGGTGCTTTTGAATTTGCTTAGGAAGGACCGGTTGGTGCATGGAATACAGGTCGGAGTGAAACAATATAAACTGAAAGCTTTTGCAGATGATTTGGTGTTAACACTACAGGAGCCAGAACCTAGTACAAAAAGAGCTCTAGAACTGATTTATGAGTTTGGTCGGGTGGCAGGATTTAAGTTGAATAAGCAAAAAACCAAGGTTTTGGGGGAAAATTTGACACCTTCAGAAATAGATGGGTTTCAGAAGGAGACAGAGTTAAATGTGGTTAAAAAAGTGAAATACCTAGGGATTAATTTGTCTGCTAAAAACTTGAATTTATTCAAAGATAATTATGAAAAATGTTGGTCAGAAATCAAAAAGGATTTTGAAATCTGGTCAAGACTTAAACTTTCCTTGTTGGGACGAATTGCTGCTGTTAAGATGAATGTATTGCCAAAGATGTTGTTTTTGTTTCAAACCCTACAGATCGTGGACAGAGTGGAATGTTTTGGAAAGTGGCAGAAAGATATTTCGAAGTTTGTCTGGCAGGGCAAAAGGCCCAGGATAAAGTTTAAAATATTAACTGATGCAAAAGAAAGAGGGGGGTTTGCCCTGCCGGACTTAAGGTTATATTACGAAGCTGCATCTTTCTGCTGGATGAAAGATTGGTTCTTATTAGAAAACACTGATGTCCTAGATCTGGAAGGGTTTAATAATGCTTTTGGATGGCATGCATACTTGTGGTACAACAAGGTAAAAATTCGCAAAATGTTCAAAAACCATATTGTCAGAAAAGCTTTATTTATAGTCTGGACTAAATATAAGGACTTGTTAGAAAACAAGACCCCGAGGTGGCTATCACCAATGGAGGCTAAGGCCCGAAAAAGACTCAATATGGAGGTTGGTTGGCCAAAATACTGGGAGATAATAGAAAAAACCAGAGATAATTGGAGATTGCAGAGCTTTGACAAATTAAAAAACAAGGTGCAAGACTGGTTGCACTATGCTCAAATTCAAGAGGTCTTTAAAATGGATAAAAAAACAGGTTTCCAGGTGGAGAAATCAAAGTTAGAAACAGAACTATTGGAACCAAAGACTAAAATTCTATCAAGAATGTATAACTTGCTGCTTAAATGGAACACTCAGGATGAGATAGTCAAATCAGCCATGATAAAATGGGCTCAAGACATTGGGTACAACATCATGTTTGAAGACTGGGAAAGGTTATGGACCACCGGTATGAAATTTACGGCATGTAATGCCTTGAAAGAAAACATTATGAAAATGATATACAGGTGGTACATGACCCCAGTCAAGCTTGCTAAGATATATCATTTGTCTGATAATAAATGTTGGAAATGCAAGGAGGCTGAAGGGACATTCTTTCACCTCTGGTGGACTTGCCCGAAAGTGAAGGCCTTCTGGGAAATGATCTACAATGAGTTAAAAAAGGTATTTAAGTATACCTTCCCCAAGAAACCAGAGGCCTTCCTTCTGGGCATTGTCGGCCAGAAAGTGTTAAAGAAGGATAGAACTTTTTTCATGTACGCAACTACAGCAGCAAGAATTCTTATCGCTAAACATTGGAAGACACAAGATCTACCCACGCTGGAAGAGTGGCAGATGCAATTGATGGACTATATGGAACTGGCTGAAATGACTGGCAGAATCCGAGACTTGGGTGAAGAAAAAATGGAGGAGGACTGGAAAAAATTTAAAGACTACCTACAAAAACAACATAAGCTATATGAATGTTAAGGGTTTGCGTGGCTGGGAAAGTCTAGCTTCAGCAATTAAAATTTGATGATCTGGGAAATTAAGTTATAAATTAGGAAGGAACTAAAGTTTAAACTAATCTTTATGTCTATTTTAGGATAAAGGCAATTTGACAACAAGTATTTTAAACTTAAAGTATAACTATTTGAAAGTACAAAAAACGCATGAAACAAGGTAACAATTTGCTGATATCTTTATTGTAAAGAATGCAGGGAGAGGGAGACGTGGGGAAGTCCAGATGGTTATGAAAAGATGTTTTGGAAAAATGAATTTTTCTGTTCTATTGTTTTTCTTTCTTTTTTCTTCTTTCTTTTCTTTTTTGTGGATTCTATCATGTATTTGACTTTACATTTATATCTGGAAAAAAGCAATAAAATATTATTTTTTAAAAAAACAAAATGAATGTATTGCCTAGAATGCTGTTTTTGTTTCAAACATTGCAAATTGTGGACAAGATGGATTGCTTCAAGAAGTGGCAGAAAGATATTTCGAAATTTGTGTGGCAGGGCAAGAAACCCAGAATAAAATTTAAGATTTTAACTGACACCAAAGAAAGAGGGGGATTTGCCCTGCCAGACTTTAAACTTTACTATGAATCAGCAGCTTTCTGCTGGTTGAAAGACTGGCTGCTTCTTGAGAACACAGACATTTTGGATTTAGAAGGCTTCAACAATGTTTTTGGGTGGCATGCATATTTATGGTATGATAAGGTTAAGGCCCATAAAGCTTTTAAAAATCATATTCTCAGGAAAGCACTATATAATGTCTGGATTAGATATAAAGACTTGTTGGAAAATAAAACCCCAAGGTGGTTGTCGCCAATGGAAGCTAAAGCTGTGAGAAAACTCAATATGGAGGCCAAATGGCTGAAATATTGGGAAATTTTGGAACAGGAGGGGGATAAAATGAAATTGCAGAGTTTTGAAAAGTTAAAGGACAAAGTGCAAGATTGGCTCCATTATTATCAAATAATGGAGGTTTTCAAGTTGGACAGGAAAATTGGCTTTCAGGTGGAAAAATCAAAATTAGAAACAGAACTGATAGAACCCAATACTAAGAATTTGTCAAGAATGTATAACTTGCTGTTGAAATGGAATACACAAGATGAAACAATGAAATCAGTTATGATAAAGTGGGCACAAGATATTGGTCATAACATTATGTTTGCTGACTGGGAACAGTTGTGGAACACCGGTATGAAATTTATGGCATGTAATGCCTTAAAGGAAAATATTATGAAAATGATCTATAGGTGGTACATGACCCCGGTCAAGCTTGCAAAAATTTGCCACTTGTCTGACAATAAATGTTGGAAATGTAAAGAAATTGAAGGTACTTTTTTTTCACCTTTGGTGGACGTGCCCAAGGATTAAGGCTTTCTGGGAAATGATTTATAATGAAATGAAAAGGGTATTTAAATATACCTTTCCTAAGAAACCAGAGGCCTTTCTCTTGGGCATTGTCGGCCAATCGGTGCAAAAGAAAGACAGAACATTTTTTATGTATGCTACAACAGCGGCAAGAATACTCATAACAAAGTAATGGAAGACACAGGATCTACCCAACGACTTGGATGATGGACTCAAGGGCATCCTGATCAAATTTGCTGATGACACCAAACTGGGTGGGGTGGCTAACACCCCAGAGGACAGGATCACACTTCAAAACGACCTTGACAAATTAGAGAACTGGGCAAAAACAAACAAGATGAATTTTAACAGGGAGAAATGTAAAGTATTGCACTTGGGCAAAAAAAATGAGAGGCACAAATACAAGATGGGTGACACCTGGCTTGAGAGCAGTACATGTGAAAAGGATCTAGGAGTCTTGGTTGACCACAAACTTGACATGAGCCAACAGTGTGACGCGGCAGCTAAAAAAGCCAATGTAATTCTGGGATGCATCAATAGGAGTATAGCATCTAGATCAAGGGAAGTAATAGTGCCACTGTATTCTGCTCTGGTCAGACCACACCTGGAGTACTGTGTCCAGTTCTGGGCACCACAATTCAAGAAGGACACTGACAAACTGGAACGTGTCCAGAGGAGGGCAACCAAAATGGTCAAAGGCCTGGAAACAATGCCTTATGAGGAACGGCTAAGGGAGCTGGGCATGTTTAGCCTGGAGAAGAGGAGGTTAAGGGGTGATATGATAGCCATGTTCAAATATAGAAAAGGATGTCACATAGAGGAGGGAGAAAGGTTGTTTTCTGCTGCTCCAGAGAAGCGGACACGGAGCAATGGATCCAAACTACAAGAAAGAAGATGCCACCTAAACATTAGGAAGAACTGTTAGGATATTTCCGTTCCACCTTAAAGGGAGCAGGCTTTGGGGAGTCACAGAGTCTGCGCATGTCCTGATCACAGGATGTTTTTGTTCTGATATTCCTTTCGTTTTGTCAGACGGCCAGAGATGCTGACACAGAACGGTCGCGTTTTCTTTTGTTCTGTTAAACGCAAATAAAGTCTGTAAATAATGCTCTTCTGCTCTTCTGCGGTGCAAGCTTTTGACTGTGCTTTCTGCTGAAAGAGGGTGCACAAGCCTGGAATGCAGCCTGTCTATTTCTAAGGCTTTGTGCCCCTAACTGTTGGATCTGCGTGACTACGGGAGGCCAATGGAGCTTTCGAACTCCGGCTTGGGGGCCACGATGGACGTTATCTCCCTGGCAGTTTCCCAACAACAAGGTTATGGGCCCAGATTCACGGCACCTACAGGAGAGTAAAGCTGCAACAGACTGCGTTTGAGAGGTATGAAGGGGGAAAAAGCGAAAGGGACGGACGCTTTTTCTGTTTTACCTCGGCAAAGAGCCTTTGATCTCCGGCAAGGCTTAATTGGCCTGGGAGCTGAGCCAAAAAGGCTTCGTGATTAATGGCTGCCAAGATAAGGAGTCTCTCGAGTTAAAATAAGACTCACGGCTAATGCCAAAAGCTGGAATGGAGTTTTTCCAAGCTTCTGGAGATGCTGAATGCCCTAAGTTGGATGGGCAGAATTATGAACCCTGGGCAAAATGGTGTGAGAGTTTGCTGCGTCAGTTTGGGGTGTGGCATGTTGTTTCTGAAGCCCCCCCCCCAGTTCCTCTGACAGAGAAATGGAAATCGCATAATTCGAAAGCGATAGACGTAATTGTCCTATCCGTATCTCTTGAGGAAATTAAGACGCTGGCTGGCAACACCACTGCACGTGGAATGTGGTCTGCTTTGAAAAAAGCTCACAAGCCAATAATCCCAGCCCAGAGTTTGACTGCATCGGAGGTCCTAGCTGTTTCCCAGAATGCGAATGAATGTAGGGATGCTGAGGGCACCGGTTGCAAGCTGCAGGGGGAGCTGACCGTCACGTCATCCCAGGCAGCATTCCAGCCTCCAGGGGGAGCCAAGGAGTCGGCAGCTGAGAGCTCTGTTTCTCATGGGAACCAAGGCCATCGCCTTTGCAGAGGCCGGAAAGGCAAAGGTAAACAGAGCCACAGGCAGACACCTGCAGATGGCCAAGAGCAGAGGGAGGGTGAAGAGCCCGCGCAAGGGAAAAACAAAGCATTGTTTGCTGGCACAGCTTCACCAAAGGCTAAAGGCACGTCTGCTGACCAGAAGCAGGGGGGCAAGCTGCAAAAGCCCACGCCGCAGGAAAACAAGGGTTTGCTTGCTGTAAAGACTGCTCCAACAGCCAAAGGCAGATTTATTGTTGATTCAGGTGCGAATCGCCACATCTCGAAGGATCGGCATCTCTTTATCTCCTTCAAGCCTCAGGAAGGTGAGATCCACCTGGCTGATGGAAGGACGTTGCAAATTGCAGGAGAAGGGACTGTGAAACTTGCAAGTCTGCACACTACCATCAGTAATGTACTTTATGTTCCAGGAGCGGCGAGCAACTTGTTGAGCGTCTCACAGCTTACTGGACGTGGTTTTCAGATTTCCTTCAAGAGGAGCGTCTGTGTCATCAGTAAAGGCAAAGAGGACTATTTGCATGCAAAGTTTATGGATGGTTTGTTCCATATAACTTATGATGACACTGTTGTTGTATCTAATGCTGATTCTTGTGTTGCACAAACTAACAAAGTTCTTCATGCAGGTTGCATTCATGATGCGCATCGACGGTTTGGTCACCTCTCTTGGAAGGCACTGGCCAAGATGCCAGAGGTGGTTGAAGGTTTGAACATCAAACCCTGTAAATTTCACATGAAATGTGTATCTTGTGCAGAGAACAAGGTGAAGGTTGCTCCAAAAGGCAAGGAGTCTAGCAGGCAGGCTTCTAAACCCTACCAGCTAGTGCATGCAGACCTGGTTGGGCCACTTGCGCCCTCTATAGGAGGAGCAAGGTACTTCATGATTCTGATTGATTCTTTTACCAGGTACATTCATGTGTATTTGCTCGAACAGAAATCACAAGCGTTTCCGAAGTTTAAGGAATTCTGTGCTTGGTTGGAGAATGTGCACGGTAAACGTATTTCTTGCTTGTTTACTGATCGGGGCGGGGAGTTTACTTCTCAGCAGTTTGAAGCTTTCCTGACTGAGAAGGGAATCCAGCATGACATGTCAACGCCCAGATCGCCATGGATGAATGGTCTTGTGGAGAGAGCAAATCAAACATTGCTGCAAGGAATAAAAACCTTGTTGCATGATGCCAATCTCCCTGATAAGTTTTGGGGGGAGGCTCTGGGGAATTTTGTTTACGCGTTTAATCGCAGATTGTCATCACCCATTGGTTGTACCCCCTATGAGAAGATGTTTGGCAAGAAACCCAACACCAAACACATGAGAATCTTTGGTTCGGACATGTGGGTACGCACACAACAAACCAACAAGCTTGGGAAGCGTGGGGCACATGGTTTGTTCATGGGGTACGAAAAAGGTGCATACAGGGTATGGATGACTGACTCTAAGTCCATAAAGTTCACAAGGAGTGTTGAGTACAATCCTAAGTGGGGGGAAAATGTGGGAATTTTCCAGAGTTACCCAGAGGAGGATGAAGGTGATGTCAAGCAAGCAGCTAAAGCTGAGGAAGCTGCTGAAGACGATGAGGATGAGGATGAGGATGATGATGACGACGATGATGATGATGATCAGAGTTCGGATTCCTGTTCAGTGGGCGGCGCTGCTGCTGGTGTCAGTGACAGTGATGACACAGCAGACTACGAGAGCGCAAAGGCCTCAGTCAGATCATCTGATGCGTCTGACAATGAACTGGAAGAACCACTGTTCACCATTGGTCACTTTTCTCCTAAGAAAGAGGAGATGAGTCCAGAAGACTTGCGTCTAGTACGTAGGTCTGAAAGGGCGACCAAGGGCAGACCTCCAAAGAGGTATGCTGATGAGTTTGCTAAGACAGCAACTGCTGTTCTTAGTAGCTCAGAGAAGGTATGGGAACCTTCAAGCTTCAAAGAGGTTCAGGAGTTAACCTCTAAAGATGCTGAGCCTTGGCTTAATGCCATGAAGGCTGAAGTTGATTCCTTGAACAGGAACCAAACTTGGGAATTGGTACCGGTAGTCCCAGGAATGAGACTGGTTGGCAGCAAATGGGTCTTCAAGGCCAAGACAGACCAGAATGGCAAGGTAGTCAGACACAAAGCCAGATTGGTTGCCAGAGGTTTTTCACAGGTACCAGGACAGGATTACCACGAGACCTACTCTCCCACAGTCAAATATGAGAGCATTCGGCTGATGCTCAAGGTCGCTGCGGAGGAGAAACTGCATGTTACCCATCATGACATTAATACAGTTTTTTTGTACGGGGTTTTGGGGGAGGAGCTGTTTATGCTTCCACCTGATGGGATGCAGATACAGAAGGGAATGGTCTGTAAACTGCGGAAATCCTTATATGGTCTCAAGCAGAGTGCCAGGTGTTGGAACACAAAACTCACTGAAACATTGCTTTCTCTAGGTTTTCACCAGGGCAAAGCTGATCCATGTGTGTTTGTCAAGGAGGAGGGACAAAACAAACTGTATTGTTTATGTTTTGTTGATGATCTTCTGATGTTTTGGAAGAATCAGGCTTTTTATCAAAGCACCCTAGCTCAGCTGAAGGAGCACTTTGACATGAAGGATCTTGGTGAGGTATCCAACTATCTTTCTCTGCAGGTGGAGAGGGACCAAGCAGGTAATTTTCTGGTACACCAAACACAGAAAATTGCTGATGTATTAACCAGGTTGAATTTGGTTGATGCAAACCCAGCAGACACACCGATGGTGACAGGTTACCAGGTAGACAGTACTGCTGAAGCGTTTTCTGACACAACGCTGTACAGATGCATTCTAGGCAAGCTGAATTTCATTGCCAGATGTTCAAGACCTGACATAGCTGTAAGCTGTAATCTGCTTAGCAGACATGCCAACAATCCTACGGTTCAGGATTGGAAAGCTCTGAAGCGCATAGCCCGCTATTTGAAAGGGACTATGCACTACAGGCTGAGGTTCACCAGTCAGAAGACTGGAGGTCTTGAAATCTTCGCTGATGCAAGTTTTGGAAGTGACACCACGGATGGTACAAGCACTTCTGGAGTATGCTACATGTACAACCACTGCCTGTTTGACTGGTTGTGCAAGAAGCAGACAACAGTGAGCCTAAGTTCCTGTGAAGCAGAACTCAATGCTCTGTCATTTTCACTCATGGATTGTGAATGGTTGATGCAACTGTTTAAGGACATCAGGGTGTCTGTGAAATGTCCTGTACAAGTGTATCAAGACAATAGATCGTGTTTGGCTTTGCTGAACTCGGAGAGTTGCAAGCAGAGAACCAAGTACTTGCAGATTAAGCTACATCGTGCAAGAGAGTGTATTCAGAAAGGACTGATTCAGGTGTCCTACATGCCAGGAAATGAAATTCCTGCTGATCTGTTGTCTAAGGTTGTTAACAGAGAACAACTTAAGGTTTATGTACAAAGGTTGCAATTGGGTGAACCACAGGTACAACAGGTTACACGGAAAGGGGGAGGATGTTAGGATATTTCCGTTCCACCTTAAAGGGAGCAGGCTTTGGGGAGTCACAGAGTCTGCACATGTCCTGATCACAGGATGTTTTTGTTCTGATATTCCTTTCGTTTTGTCAGACGGCCAGAGATGCTGACACAGAACGGTCGCGTTTTCTTTTGTTCTGTTAAACGCAAATAAAGTCTGTAAATAATGCTCTTCTGCTCTTCTGCGGTGCAAGCTTTTGACTGTGCTTTCTGCTGAAAGAGGGTGCACAAGCCTGGAATGCAGCCTGTCTATTTCTAAGGCTTTGTGCCCCTAACTGTTGGATCTGCGTGACTACGGGAGGCCAATGGAGCTTTCGAACTCCGGCTTGGGGGCCACGATGGACGTTATCTCCCTGGCAGTTTCCCAACAAGAACTTCCTGACAGTAAGAGCTGATCGACAGTGGAATTTGCTGCCAAGGAGTGTGGTGGAGTCTCCTACTTTGGAGGTCTTTAAGCAGAGGCTTGACAACCATATGTCAGGAGTGCTCTGATGGTGTTTCCTGCTTGGCAGGGGGTTGGACTCGATGGCCCTTGTGGTCTCTTCCAACTCTATGATTCTATGATTCTATGATTCTATATGTGACTAGCAGAAATGACTGGCAGAATCCGAGACCAGGGAAAAGAGACGGCGGAAGAAGATTGGAAGAAATTTAAGAATTATCTTAAGAAATACTGTAAAATTTATGAATTTTAGAATGATATGGTTTTTAAAATCAAATGGAGTACAGCTGTAAAGATAAAGTGAAAGGAAAGTAAGGATGATAATTAGATAAAATTAAGGGTGAGGATTTGCTGAACTAAATTTTTGAAATGGGAATGCAGAAAGGGGAGGTATGAGGAGGTCGGTGAAAGAAGTTTTATGAAAATAAGGTATTGAAATCATACTTGTTCTTTTTATTATTTTATTTTTGTTTGTGTTTGTGTGTATTGATATGTTTGTTATAATTTGTAAAATCCTAATAAATATTTATTTAAAAAAACAAAACAAAAAGACGGTGTTGTGTTATTTTGGTTTCATTACACACACTTTGCGATTTCTGGGTCAATGTGCATAAACACCAAAGAAAACGACTTGAAATAAGTGAAATCCAAGATTCTTCTTTCTATGTAGCTGTAACACAAAACAACCTGTTTGGCTTTGTTTAGGCTTATTACACTTCGCTTTGCTAGGGTTAGGGTTAGGGTGAGGTTTAGGGTTGGGGTTAGGGTTAGGGTTAGGGTAACGGTTACTGTCAGGGGCTCAGGGACAGAGGCACAGGGGAGAGAGGAGATGGAGAGCGAAGGGGAAGGAGAGTGGGGGGGAAGAGTCCCAGGTGTCAGGTCCAGCTAGCCCCCCCCCCCGAAGACAACAACGTCATGGCAGATGCACTATCAAGGAAACCGCAGTATCTCGAGGAAGCGGCACCGGTGGCGGCCAAACATTTTTTCGCACCAACGGCGTGGGCATGCGCTTCAGCCACAGTGGACCTGGACGCAGTGCGTCGCGCGCTGCAGACAGATGCCTTCGCACAATCCAAGATGGACAAGTTGAGAAGAGGCACAGCGAAGGACGACGAGTTCCAGATACGCGATGGACTGCTCACACGCAAAGGAGCTCTCTACGTGCCTGGAGACGACCTCCGAGCGAGGGTCCTGCAGCAGTTACATGAAGCGCCCACTGCTGGGCACTTCGGCAAGGACAAGACGGCGGAATTGGTGGCCAGGGACTTTTGGTGGCCCCAGATGAGGGGAGAAGTCGCGGATTACGTCTCTAGGTGTGACACATGCCAAAGGGCCAAGCCAGTGCACAAAAAGCCGGCGGGACTGCTGGAACCGCTACCGACGCCGCTCGAACCATGGGAGAGGGTGGCCCTGGACTTTGTCACAGATCTGCCCAGCTCGCGAGGCAAAACAGCGGTACTCATGGTCGTAGACCTGTTCACCAAGATGGCACACTTCATTCCCTGCGCGAAGGTGGCCACAGCAGAACAGACCGCCAAGCTGTTCATAGACCACGTGTTCAAAGTTCACGGCTTACCACGGTCCATCCTGTCCGACCGGGGGCGCCAATTCGTCTCGAGCTTCTGGCAGAAACTGCTGGGCATCCTGAACGTCAAGATCAACTTAGCGTCGGCACGACACCCGCAGACCAACGGACAAGCGGAGAGGGTCAACGCCATCATGCAGCAGTACCTGAGATGCTACGCGAATCAACAGCCCTCGACCTGGGTGGACTACCTTCCGTTGGCCGAGTTCGCCTACAACAACACGAAGCACGGGTCTACAGGTGTGACACCGTTCTTCGCCAACAATGGACGGCATCCCAGAACCTTCCCGGGGTTAGAGACGAAGGGGGAGGGGGAACCACGGGGAGCAGAGCACTTGGCAGCAGAGTTGCAGGAGGTCCACGAGCAACTCCGCAGGACCTTGGAACTAGCAAAACACGCCTACAAAGTGCAGGCAGACAGGCACAGGAGAGTCGGGGAAGACATCCAGGTGGGGGACTGGGTCTGTTTAGCAGCCCAGGCAGTGCCGGCCAGAACGTTAGCTAAGAAGAAGCTCAAACACAAGCAGCTAGGGCCTTACCAAATCGAGGCACAGATCAACCCAGTAGCCTTCCGGTTAACACTCCCGGAGGGTTCCAGAATGCACCCAGTATTTCATAGGTCAGTCCTCACACCCTACAAGGAACCCCACAGGTTTCAGGCGCCAGGGACCGCACCTCACCCACTCAGGAAGTCGCAAACGGGGGAGGGGTCACCGAGGGCGGCGCCACTGAACGAGGTCACGGAGATTTTGGACTCGAGATGGGGGGAAGAGGGAGTTGAATATTTCCTCGCCAGGGAAGGCACTCTGGCCAGCGCCAACAGGTGGGTGCTGGACTATGCCTTGGAGGAGCACTACCTCAAAGACGAGTTCCATGCACTCTTCCCGCACAGACCTATGCCGGCAGATTATTTCGACAACTGGCTTTTCACACCCACACTTTCAACCAGCAGGTTCCAGTGGTTCTCATCCGCTGAGGAAACGGCGCCAGACACAAGCTCCCCGGAGGGATCGCTCTCGGGGTCTGCCACAGATCGCTCTTACTGGTGGGACACTCAACCGGAGGTGGGGTGGAGCAGGGAATTGATAAGGGGGCCCTGGCACGCAGCATCACCTGAGGTAACAGGGGGAGAGACGGACATGGACGTGTTAGGGGAGGACCTTGGGTTCGAACACGAATGCAGGGAGATGGAAGCAGAGGAGATCGACGTCGACGAGCCCATTACGGATGGGCCGGATCCGACTGGGCGGTTGCACGCCAGGGGGAAGGAACTGTATCCAACACTCACCCCCTCAGCACTGGAGCACCCGAAACCCGCACCCGAAGAGAGGGAGGGGGGAAGGGGGGCTTCGAGGGGGGATGGATGTCAGGGGCTCAGGGACAGAGGCACAGGGGAGAGAGGAGATGGAGAGCGAAGGGGAAGGATCTGAGGGCAGCATAGGGGAGTATGACAGTGACCCGAGAGATTCCATGAGCTTCTCCAGCGAATCAGAAGATTCCCAGAAGGAGGCGCCGATGGTCAGGGCGAGGGGGGTCCCAGGGGGGACGCACCAGAAACAGGGGGCCAGCGGGGACTCCCAAAGCAGCAGCTGGAAATCAGGACCAGCTTCCCCACCAGAGCAGAGTGGGGGGGAAGAGTCCCAGGTGTCAGGTCCAGCTAGCCCCCCCGAAGGGGGAAGCAGTGACAGGAGCAGTGAAACGGTCAGGAGGAAGGTTACCGTCTGGGCGCGCGCACCAAGTTCAAATGTACAGGCGCGCGAGACAGCAGGCAGCCCGGATCGGGAACCAGGTCCTAAAGCCCGCCGGAGGCTGGGGGAAGAATCAGGGGACTCAGCGTCAGAAGAGTCTAGAAAGGGCGAAACCCCAGCTGACAGGTGGAGCCAGAGGAGGAAAGAGCAAAGGAAGAGGTGGAGCAAGGCTCGGGTCTTAAACTGGTGTATGGGGGGCGGAGACTCAGACGGACCTTCGGCGGTCTAGAGTCTCAGACGTAGAGCTGCACGCTGCTAATGTGAAAGACAAACTGAACTTCAATAAAGACTTTTGTATATAACAACGGACTGGCGTTGGTCCTTTGTGAGCTGGGACCTAGGGTAGCTCTGACAGTTACGGTTACGGGTACGGTTAGGGTTAGGGTTAGGGTTAGGGTTAGGGTTAGGGTTATCCACTTAATGGATCCAAATGGTTTCCAGAGAGTGGTAGGGGATGCTTTATCCCATGTTGATGGCCTTTCCCTGGTGGCCCGCTGGAATGCGGAGTTAACCAGGGCTATCGACTGTCTGGCTCCGAAGCGCCCTCTCCGATTGCATGGAGCCCGGACAGCCCCGTGGTTTTCCCCGGAGCTGAGGGCGATGAAACAATCGCTGAGGTGGCTAGAGCGTCGGTGGCAGAAAACTCACTCCGAATCTGACCGGACACAGGTTAGAGCTCATCGTCGAGCCTACCAAGTGGCGATAGCGACGGCGAATAAGACTTTCTTCACCGCCTCTATTGCATCTGCAGAAAATAGTAGCAGGAGACTCTTTCAGGTGGTCCGCAATTTAACGGAACCACCTTTACCACCGGGGCCTTGTAAAGACCCCAAGATCTCCTGCAACGATTTTGCAAAGTTTTTTGCAGATAAAATCACTCATATTCGGAAGGAGCTAGACACCACCGTGGGAGCAGGGCTGGGGCGGGAGAGTGCTGGAGCTCTGTCTGGTCAAGTTGCATGGAATCAATTTCAATCCGTTACCCCCGAGGATGTGGACAGGCTGCTTGGACTCGTGAAACCAACCACCTGTCTCCTTGATCCTTGCCCATCCTGGCTAATAAAAGCAAGCCGGGAAGGGCTGGGCGATGGGCTCTGCGGGGTGGTGAATGCTTCCCTCTGTGAGGGAACATTCCCAGATCTGCTGAAAGAGGCGGTCATTAAACCGCTTCTTAAAAAACCATCTTTAGACCCGGCCAGTATGGCCAACTATCGCCCAGTCTCAAATCTTCCATTCTTGGGCAAGGTGATTGAGCGTGTGGTTGCTGAACAACTCCAGGCACGCCTGGAGGATGCGGACCATTTGAATCCCTTCCAATCGGGGTTCAGGCCTCATCATGGGACTGAAACTGCCTTGGTCGCACTGGTTGATGATCTCCGGCGAGCTAGGGACAAAGGTGAGAGTTGTTTCCTAGTTCTGCTGGATCTCTCAGCGGCCTTTGATACAATCGGCCATAACATCCTTCTGGACCGTCTAGAGGGGTTGGGAGCTGGGGGCACTGTTATACAGTGGTTTCGCTCCTTCCTCCTGGGCCGTGTTCAGAAAGTGGTGGGGGGGATGAGTGTTCAGACCCTTGGGCCCTCACTTGTGGGGTGCCTCAGGGTTCCGTCCTCTCCCCCATGCTTTTTAACATCTATATGAAGCCGCTGGGAGAGATCATCAGGGGGTTTGGACTGGGTGTCCATCAATATGCAGATGATACCCAGCTCTACCTCTCTTTCAAATCAGAACCAGTGAAGGCGGTGAAGGTCCTGTGTGAGTGCCTGGAGGCGGTTGGAGGATGGATGGCGGCTAATGGATTGAGGTTGAATCCTGACAAGACAGAAGTACTGTTCTTGGGGGACAGGGGGCGGGCTGGTGTGGAGGACTCCCTGGTCCTGAATGGGGTAACTGTGCCCCTGAAGGACCAGGTGCGTAGCCTGGGAGTCATTTTGGACTCACAGCTGTCCATGGAGGCGCAGGTCAATTCTGTATCCAGGGCAGCTGTCTACCAACTCCACCTGGTACGCAGGCTGAGACCCTACCTGCCCGTGGACTGTCTCACCAGAGTGGTGCATGCTCTGGTTATCTCCCGCTTGGACTACTGCAATGCGCTCTACGTGGGGCTACCTTTGAAGGTGACTCGGAAACTACAACTAATCCAGAATGCGGCAGCTAGACTGGTGACTGGGGGCAGCCGCCGAGACCACATAACACCGGTCTTGAAAGACCTACATTGGCTCCCAGTACGTTTCCGAGCACAATTCAAAGTGCTGGTGTTGACCTTTAAAGCCCTAAACGGCCTCGGCCCAGTATACCTGAAGGAGCGTCTCCACCCCCATCGTTCTGCCCGGACGCTGAGGTCCAGCGCCGAGGGCCTTCTGGCGGTTCCCTCATTGCGAGAAGCAAAGCTACAGGGAACCAGGCAGAGGGCCTTTTCGGTAGTGGCGCCCGCCCTGTGGAACGCCCTCCCATCAGATGTCAAAACGATAAACAACTACCTGACATTCAGAAGACATCTTAAGGCAGCCCTGTTCAGGGAAGTTTTTAATGTATGATATTTTAGTGTTTTTTTGGTTTCTATGGAAGCCGCCCAGAGTGGCTGGGGAAACCCAGCCAGATGGGCGGGGTACAAATAATAAATTATTATTATTATTAGGGTTAGGGTTAGGGTTAGGGTTAGGGTTAGGGTTAGGGTTAGGGTTAGGGTTAGGGTTAGGGTTAGGGTTAGGGTTAGGGTTAGGGTTAGAGTTAGGGTTAGGGTCAGGGTGAATGACTACCGAAAGAACAATCCAAGCTTATTTGTCCTCCTTCTATTGAGATGGAACCAAAACACCTATGTTTGATTTGGACTGATAAAAATCATGTCACTCTGCGATTATTGAGTGAACGTGCATTCTAACCCCAAAAACACCAATTTGAAATAAGCCCAATCAGAGCTTTATCATCTTCTTTTTATGTAGATGGCACCTGTCAGGGCTGCCTCAGGTCTCAGCTCACAAAAGACCAACGCCAACCTCTTCTTATATACAAGGGTGTTTATTGCAGTTCATTATTGGTTCCACAACCGAGGCGTGCAGCCCCGCGTCTCTTTCTCCTAGACATTAGAAGTCCCCTCTGAATCGGTCCCACCCCTACACCAGTTTAATAAGCTAACGCTGCCCCACCTCTTTCTCTCTTTCCTTTTCCGCAGGGTCTTTCTGCCCGTCGGGGTTCCTCCCCTCCTGCTTTCTCCTGAAGCAGAGTCTCCAGACTGCTCCTGCCCCCTCCTGCGGGCTTTGGGTCCTGGCCCCTCCTCCTCCGGGCTCCCTGTTCTCCCGCGCGCCTCCTCATTTGAACTTGGCGCGCGCGCCCAACTTCTGACCTTCCTTTTGACAGTTATGCTACTCCCCTCACTGCTTTCCTCCCCTTCCGGGAGAACGGCTTGCTCTGATCCCTCCCCTTTCTCTGTCGCCGGAGCTGCTCCCTCTGACACACTGGACCCTCCCCCTCCCTCGCTGCGCTCTGGTGGGGAGGCTGGCCCTGATTCCCAGCTGCCGCTTTGGGGTCCCCTGCTGGCCCACCGCTCCTGACACTTTCCCCCCGGGGCTCCCCTTGCCCTTACCACAGGCGCCCCTTTCTGGGAATCCTCTGATTCGCTGGAGAGACTCATGGAATCCCCTGCGTCATTGCTATCCTCTTCCTCTCTCTCCTGGGATTCCTCTCCATCGCTCTCCATTTCCTGCCTTCCCTGTGCCTCTGTCCCTGTACCCCTGACATCCATCCCCCCCTCGAAGCCCCCCCTTCCCCCCTCCCGCTGCTCGGGTGCAGGTTCTGGAAGCTCCTCAGTCGCTGGGGTAGATCTTGGATACAGTTCGTCGACGTCAATCGTCTCTGCTTCCAGCTCATTGCTTGTGTGCTCAAAACCAAGGTCCTCTCCTAACACGTCCATGTCCTCCCCCTGTCTCTTTGGACGTTGCTGTCTGCCAGGGCCCCCTCAGCAATCTCCTGCGCCACTCATCCTCTGGTTGGTCGTCCCACCAGTAAGAGCGATCCGTGTCCACCCCCGAGCACGATCCCCTTGGAGGACTCGATTCTGGCGTGGTCTCCTCTGCTGAGGAGAACCCCCGGAAGGTGCTGCCTGAAAGTGTAGGCGTAAAAAGCCAGTCGTCGAAAAATTCCGCTGGCATGGGCCTGTGTGGGAAGAGTGCATGGAACTCGTCCTTAAGAAGGGGTTCTTCCAGAGCATAGCCCGGCACCCAACTGTTGGCACTGGCCGGGGTACCCTCTCTGGCGAGGAGGTATTCTACTCCCTCCTCCCCCCATCTAGAGTCCAGAATTTCTGTGACCTCGTTGAGTGTCTCGGCCTTCGGTGACTTCCCCCCCCCCTTGGGGACTCCCTGCGTGGGTCCGGTGCCGTCCCTGGCTCCTGAAACCTGTGTGGGGCTTTGTAGGGCGTAAGCACCGACCTATGAAAGACCGGGTGCATTCGGGAACCTTCTGGGAGGGTCAACCGATAAGCTACGGGGTTGATCTTGGCCTCAACTTGGTATGGCCCCAGCTGTCTGTGTCCTAGCTTCTTCTTGGCTAACGACTTGGTAGGCGCCGCCTGGGCTGCCAACCATACCCAGTCCCCCACCTGTATGTCTTCCCCTGCCCTCCTGTGCCTGTCTGCCTGCACCTTGTAGGCGTGTTTAGCCAGCTCTAAGTGCCGTCGGAGCTCCTCGTGGACCTCCTGCAATTCTGCGGCCAAATGCTCCGCTCCCTGCGTCGCTCCCTGCACCGTCGTCTCCACTCCCGGAAAGGTTCTGGGATGCCGCCCATTGTTGGCGAAGAACGGCGTCACCCCCGTGGACGCGTGCTTCGTGTTGTTGTAGGCAAACTCGGCCATCGGCAAGTAGTCCACCCAAGTCGCAGGCTTCTGATTGGCGTAACAGCGCAGGTACTGCTGCATGATGGCGTTGACCCTTTCCGCTTGGCCGTTGGTCTGCGGGTGTCTCGCCGACGCTAAGTTGATCTTGACGTTCAGGATACCCAGGAGCTTCTGCCAAAAACTGGAAACGAACTGGCGACCGCGGTCGGACAGGATGGATCGCAGCAAGCCGTGCACCCTGAACACGTGGTCTATGAACAGTTTGGCGGTCTGCTCCGCAGTCGCCACCTTCGCGCAAGGAATGAAATGCACCATCTTGGTGAACAGGTCTACAACCACAAGCACCGCCGTCTTGCCTCGCGAACTGGGCAGATCAGTGACAAAGTCCAGCGCCACCCTCTCCCACGGTTGCAGTGGCGTCTCCAATGGTTCCAGCAGTCCCGCTGGTTTCTGGTGCACTGGCTTGGACCTTTGGCAAGTGTCACACCTGGCGACGTAGTCCGCGACCTCCCCTCGCATCTGGGGCCACCAAAAGTCTCTGGCCACTAATTCCGCCGTCTTTTACTTGCCGAAGTGGCCAGCGCTGGGTGCGTCGTGCAACTGCTGCAGAACCTTCGCGCGGAGATCGTCTCCCGGAATGTAGAGAGCACCTTTACGGGTTAGCAGGCCGTCGCGTATCTGGAACTCGTCGTCCCTCGCTGTGCCTCTCCGCACCTCTTCCATCTTGGACTGTGCGAACGGATCCGTCTGCAGCGCGCAACGCACCGCCTCCAGGTCCACGGTGGCTGAAGCGCACGCCCACGCCTGCGGTGCAAAAATGTGCTTGGCTCCCACAGGTGCCGCTTCCTCGAGATACTGTGGTTTCCTGGAGAGCGCATCTGCTATGACATTGTTGTCGCCTGGGATGTACTCAATCCTGAAATCGAAGTCCGCAAAGAACTCTGCCCAGCGTATGTGCCTCTGGCTCTGTAGCTTCGCCGTGCGCCAGTACTCTAGGTTCTTGTAGTTCGTGCGGACCTGCACGGTGTGCTTGGCTCCAATGAGGAAGTGCCTCCACGCCTTGAAAGCCGCGTGGATGGCCAGCAACTCCCTGTCCCAGATGGTGTAGTTCTGTTCCGACTTGCTGAGCTTCCGGGAGTAGAAAGCGCAGGGCCTCCAGTTCCCCTGCGGGTCTTCCTGTAAAAGGACGGCCCCCACCGCTCTGTCAGATGCGTCAGTCTCAACCCTCATGGGCCTGCCGGGATTCACGTGTAGCAGCTGTTCTTCGGACGCGAAGAGACTCTTAAGTCTCCTGAAGGACTGCTCCGCCTGGTCCGTCCAGGTGAACTTCTTCTTCTTGGAGCTGAGAGTGTCCGTGATAGCTGCCGTCTCCCTGGTGAAACCCCTGATGAACTTGCGGTAAAAGTTGGCGAAGCCGACGAACCTCTGGACCTCCTTCCGATTTCGCGGGCTTTTCCAGTCCAACACCGCGCGGACCTTGGCGCTGTCCATGGCTAGTCCCCTGTCGGACAGCCTATAGCCCAGAAAATCCACCTCCGTCACGTCGAATTGGCACTTCTCCAGCTTGGCGTAAAGCCTGTGCTCCCGTAGCCTCTGCAGGACCTCCTTAACGTCGCTCTCGTGAGCCTCCGGCGATTCCGAGAAGATCAGAATTTCGTCGAGGAAACATACGCACTTCTTGTAGAGGAGTCCCGCTAGCACGTGGTGCATAAAAGCTTGGAAATAGTGGGAGCCATTCTGGAGACCAAACGGCATAACTCTGTATTCGTAGGTGCCCAACGGCGTGAACATGGCCGTCTTCCACTCATCACCCTCTCGCACGCGTATGAGATTGTAAGCTCCGCGGAGATCCAACTTGGTGAAGATCTTCCCTTTCCGCACCGTCGCGAGCAGGTCGTCAATCTTGGGCATGGGAAAGGCCGCGGGCTTTGTCTTCGAGTTTATGAATCTAAAGTCTACGATCAGCCTCTTTTGGGGCGTGTCCTTCTTCTTCACGAAAAACACAGGACTGCCCCCTACAGCCTTTGATTCTCGGATGAATCCCCGCTGCAGGTTGTGATCTATGAACTCCCTGAGCTCCTGCAGCTCATCCTCGGACATGGAATACAGCTTCACAGGCGGCAGCGTTGTCCCTGGCAAGAGGTCAATTGCGCAATCGTAGGGCCGGTGGGGTGGCAACTGGTCAGCCTCCTTTTCGCAGAAGACCTCCAAAAACCCCTTGTACTTGAGGGGTACTGCTTGCGCCATGCTGAGACTTAGCTGCTGCCCCTCCTCTTGGCCCTCCTCCTCCTGACCGGTCTGGATGCAATGCTGCGCGCAATAGGACGAGCCGAAAGTGAGCTGCCGCTGGTACCACGCCATGGTTGGGCTGTGCCTATCCAGCCAACTCATGCCTAACACTATAGGTGTGTCTGACAGGCGGGTGACGTTGAAACTGATGACTTCTCGGTGATTGCCAATCTGCATTACCATGGGTGGCGTCTGTTGTACCACCTGCCCACCCAGCAGCTTCCTGCCATCCACTGTGACGACGTTCAATGGCAGCGTGGCTGGTAGGAGCTCTATGCGATGCTGCTTGACGAAGTGCACCCCCACGAAGTCTGCGTTGCTCCCACTGTCAATTGTAATGGGGACTTCCAGGGTGCGTCCATTAGGTAGCTGGAGAGTTGCAGTGAGCTGCACCACTGGCTTGGGTGGCAGGGGGTTTGTATGCTGCAAAAGCGCTGGGGACTGTCCTACTGACTCGCCTGGCTGTGCCCCAGCATTTCTGCTTCCAGCCAGGCATTGTCGTTTCCCTGAAATTGCTCTTCAGGTAGTGCTGCTGCAGTTACTGTTGCTAAGGCTGCAGTGTGCTTTTGGAGCCTCTGGGGACACTCTTTGGCCATGTGCATCGCACTGTCACAGATGTAACACTTCCTGTTCCCTCTAGGAGGCTTCGTCTTGACTGCTCCGGACGCTGGGGCTCCGGCAGCTGACTGAGCCTGTGCACCACCAAGTTCCATTGGTTCCTCCCCTGCCTGCAGCTGAGGTGAGGGACGCGTACGTCCTAGATCCCTGGGAAGGAAAGGAGGCGCTCTAGAGGGTGTGTGAAGCTGGCGACCCTCCTCATTGCGCCAAGGGCGTTCTTCGTGGCGCACTCCAATGGCGAGCGCCCGCTGCACAAGTTCTGCTAGGGTTTGAGGTCTGACCCCCCTTGCCAATTCATCTTTTACAGGGCCAGACAACCCCTCCCAAAACAAGTCTCTTACTGCCAGGGAATCTTTCTCCCATTTCAGTACATTCAGCAAGGCAAAAAACCTAGCATGATACTGACGTACTGTAGCCTTGCCTTGCCTTAAACCATGCAGCTCCTTGCGTGCTATATCCACATCCACGGTAGATTGGAAGCAAGCGTCCATGGCTTTGATAAATTCATCTGAGTCCCTTCGAGCAGGACAATCTTCGCGCCACAGATTGCGCAGCCAAGCCCTCGCTTCCCCATGCAAGTGGGACACAATGAACCCCACCTTCTCCTCCTCATCTTTAAAGTCGTCGCGAAGCAAATGCAACGCATATTCGACGTCTGCTCGAAAACTGGGGTACTGCTTCAGGTTCCCATCAAAGTGGGCTACCAAGTTGCCTCCCCTTCTGCCCAGTCCTACGCCTGCAGATCTGGACCCCGGGAATCCCACTTGGCATGCATGATCCCACCTGGCTTGCAGATCCTGGCATCGCTTTTCCGCCTCTTCCCCCTTCTTCTGGGAGACCACTACCGCAGTGGTAAGCTGGGAGACTGCGTTGCGTAGATCAGCTATCTGCTCCTCCATACTCATGGCCGCCAAACTTCGTGAGCTTCGCAAAAAAAAAAAATTGAGTACTTTTGGGAGGGGACTTACTGTCAGGGCTGCCTCAGGTCTCAGCTCACAAAAGACCAACGCCAACCTGTTCTCTGATTCGCTGGAGAGACTCATGGAATCCCCTGCGTCATTGCTATCCTCTTCCTCGCTCTCCTGGGATTCCTCTCCATCGCTCTCCATTTCCTGCCTTCCCTGTGCCTCTGTCCCTGTACCCCTGACAGCACCCAAAACACCTTTTTGCTTTGGTTGGGGGTGATTCCAGTGCACACCCAAAAAACACCATGCGAATTGAAATAAGACCAATCAAAGCTTATTCGGCTTCTTTCTACGCATATGGAAGCGAAAAGACGGTGTTGTGTTATGTTGGTCTCATTACACACACTTTGCGATTTCTGGGTCAATGTGCATTAACACCAAAGAACACGACTTGAAATAAGCGAAATCCAAGATTCTTCTTTCTATTTAGCTGGAACACAAAACAACCTGTTTGGCTTTGTTTAGGCTTATTACACTTCGCTTTGCTAGGATTAGGGTTAGGGTCAGGGTGAATGACCATCGAAAGAAAAATCCAAGTTTATTCGTCCTCTTTCTATTGAGATGGAACCAAAACACCTATCCTTGATTTGGGCTGATAACGAAAATGTCACTCTGCGATTTTTGAATGAATGTGCATTCTAGACCCAAAAACACCAATTTGAAATAAGCCCAATCAGAGCTTTATCATCTTCTTTTTATGTAGATGGAACCCAAAACACCTTTTTGCTTTGGTTGGGGGTGATTCCCAAAAAACACCATGTGAATTGAAATAAGACCAATCAAAGATTATTCGGCTTCTTTCTACGCATATGGAAGCGAAAAGACGGTCTTGTGTTATTTTCGTTTCATTACACACACTTTGCGATTTCTGGGTCAATGTGCATGAACACCAAAGAACACGACTTGAAATAAGCGATCATAGAATCATAGAATCATAGAATCATAGAATCATAGAGTTGGAAGAGACCACAAGGGCCATCGAGTCCAACCCCCTGCCAAGCAGGAAACACCATCAGAGCACTCCTGACATATGGTTGTCAAGCCTCTGCTTAAAGACCTCCAAAGAAGGAGACTCCACCACACTCCTTGGCAGCAAATTCCACTGTCGAACAGCTGTTACTGTCAGGAAGTTCTTCCTAATGTTTAGGTAGAATCTTCTTTCTTGTAGTTTGGATCCATTGCTCCGTGTCCGCTTCTCTGGAGCAGCAGAAAACAACCTTTCTCCCTCCTCTATGTGACATCCTTTTATATATTTGAACATGGCTATCATATCACCCCTTAACCTCCTCTTCTCCAGGCTAAACATGCCCAGCTCCCTTAGCCGTTCCTCATAAGGCATCGTTTCCAGGCCTTTGACCATTTTGGTTGCGATATCCAAGATTCTTCTTTCTATGTAGCAGGAACACAAAACAACCTCTTTGCCTTTGTTTAGGCTTATTACACTACACTTTGCTTGTGTTAGGGTTAGGGTTACAGTTAGGGTTGGGGTTAGGGTTAGGGGTAGGGTTGGGGTTGGGGTTGGGGTTGGGGTTAGCGTTAGGGTTAGGGTTAGGGTTAGGGTCAGGGTGAATGACCAAAGAAAGAACAATCCAAGCTTATTCGTCCTCTGCCTATTGAGATGGAACCAAACAACGTATGCTTGATTTGGGCTGATAAAAATCATGTCACTGCGATTTTTGGGTGATTGTGCATTCTAACCCCAAAAAACCCAATTTGAAATAAGCCCAATCAGAGCTTTATGATCTTCTTTTTATGTAGATGGCAGAGGACCTTTTTGCTTTGGTCGGGGGTGATTCCGAAAAAACATCCAAAAAACACGATGCGAATTGAAATAAGACCAATCAAAGGTTCGGGTTTGGGTTCGGGTTATGGTTATAGTTAGGGTTCGGGTTCGGGTTCGGGTTCGGGTTCGGGTTAGGGTTAGGGTCAGGGTCAGGGTCAGGGTTAGGGTTAGGGTCAGGGTTAGGTTTAGGGTTACAGTTAGGGTCAGCGTTGGGGTTAGGGTTAGAGTTAGGGGTAGGGGTAGGGTTAGAGTAAAAGTGAATTACCACCGAAAGAACAATCCAAGCTTATTTGTCCTCCTTCTATTGCGATGGAAACAAAACATCTTTGATTTGGGGTGATAACAAAAATGTCACTCTGCGATTTTTGAGTGAATGTGCAACAAAAACACCAATTTGAAATAATTTGCAAAAACGGTTTTCTTGTGTGTGTGTGTTCCTTTGTGGCTGACTAGCTGTTCTCCCTGTGCAAAGGTCAGAGGGGGCAGGGTTTTTGTTGACGCAGGTGATTTAGCTGTGGGAGGAGCTTATCAGAGCTAGCAGGGCAGCAGTTGAAGAAGGAGCAAAAAGGGTTTTCTTGTGTGTGTGTGTGTCTGTGTGTGTGTGTGTTTCTTTGTGGCTGTTCTCCCTGTGCAAAGGTCAGAGGGGGCAGGGTTTCTGTTGAGGCAGGTGATTAGCTGTGGGAGGAGCTTACCAGAGCTAGCAGGGCAGCAGTTGAAGAAGGAGCAAACAGGGTTTTCTTGTTTGTGTGTGTTTCTTTGTGGCTGATTAGCTGTTCTCCCTGTGCAAACGTCTGAGGGGGCAGGGTTTTTGTTGAGGCAGGTGATTAGCTCTGGGAGGAGCTTATCAGAGCTAGCAGGGCAGCAGTTGAAGAAGGAGCAGAAAGGGTTTTCTTGTGTGTGTGTGTGTGTGTGTGTGTGTGTTTCTTTGTTGCTGTTCTCCCAGTGCAAACGTCAGAGGGGGCAGGGTTTCTGTTGAGGCAGGTGATTAGCTCTGGGAGGAGCTTATCAGAGCTAGCAGTGCAGCAGTTGAAGAAGGAGCAAAAAGGGTTTTCTTGTGTGTGTGTGTTTCTTTGTGGCTGACTAGCTGTTCTCCCTGTGCAAAGGTCAGAGGGGGCAGGGTTTCTGTTGAGGCAGGTGATTAGCTGTGGGAGGAGCTTATCAGAGCTAGCAGGGCAGCAGTTGAAGAAGGAGCAAAAAGGGTTTTCGTGTGTGTGTGTGTGTGTGTGTGTTTCTTTGTGGCTGACTAGCTGTTCTCCCTGTGCAAAGGTCAGAGGGGGCAGGGTTTTTCTTGACGCAGGTGATTAGCTCTGGGAGGAGCTTATTAGAGCTAGCAGTGCAGCAGTTGAAGAAAGAGCAAAAAGGGTTTTCTTGTGTCTGTGTGTTTCTTTGTGGCTGATTAGCTGTTCTCCCTGTGCAAAGGTCAGAGGGGGCAGGGTTTCTGTTGAGGCAGGTGATTAGCTGTGGGAGGAGCTTATCAGATCTAGCAGGGCAGCAGTTGATGAAGGAGCAAAAAGGGTTTTCTTGTGTGTGTGTGTGTTTCTTTGTGGCTGACTAGCTGTTCTCCCTGTGCAAAGGTCAGAGGGGGCAGGGTTTCTGTTGAGGCAGGTGATTAGCTGTGGATGGAGCTTATCAGAGCTTGCAGGGCAGCAGTTGAAGAAGGAGCAAAAAACGTTTTCTTGTGTGTGTGTGTTTCTTTGTGGCTGACTAGCTGTTCTCCAAGTGCAAAGATCAGAGGGGGCAGGGTTTCTGTTGAGGCAGGTGATTAGCTGTGGATGGAGCTTATCAGAGCTAGCAGGGCAGCAGTTAAAGAAGGAGCAAAAAGGGTTTACTTGTGTATGTGTGTTTCTTTGTGGCTGATTAGCTGTTCTCCCTGTGCAAAGGTCAGAGGGGGCAGGGTTTCTGTTGAGGCAGGGGATTAGCTGTGGGAGGAGCTTATCAGAGCTAGCAGGGCAGCAGTTGAAGAAGGAGCAAAAAGGGTTTTCGTGTGTGTGTTTGTGTGTGTATGTGTGTTTCTTTGTGGCTGACTAGCTGTTCTAGCTTTGCGAAGGTCACAGGGGGCAGGGTTTCTGTTGAGGCAGGTGATTAGCTGTGGGAGGAGCTTATGAGAGCTAGCAGGGCAGCAGTTGAAGAAGGAGCAAAAAGGGTTTTCGTGTTTGTGTGTGTGTGTGTTTCTTTGTGGCTGATTAGCTGTTCTCCCTGTGCAAAGGTCAGAGGGGGCAGGGTTTCTGTTGAGGCAGGTGATTAGCTGTGGGAGGAGCTTATCAGACCTAGCAGGGCAGCAGTTGAAGAAGGAGTAAAAAGGGTTTTCTTGTGTGTGTGTCTTTCTTTGTGGCTGATTAACTGTTCTCCCTGTGCAAAGGTCAGAGGGGGCAGGGTTTCTGTTGAGGCAGGGGATTAGCTGTGGGAGGAGCTTATCAGAGCTAGCAGGGCAGCAGTTGAAGGAGCAAAAAGCGTTTTCTTGTTTGTGTGTGTTTCTTTGTGGCTGATTAGTTGTTATTTGTCCTGTCTTCACGCTTTTTATGATGGAGGACCGCTGTAGCCACCCCCAACGACACATTCTCAAGATGGAGGGGGAGGGAACAGCTGCAGTCGCCTGCAGTTCCTGCACAATGTTTGCCATCTTGCCAAAGGTTGCAGGCAGCTTTACCTGCAGCAATTGCATGTTGATTGCCCTCTTAAAAGACAAAGTCCAGCAACTGGAGGAACGTGTAGCTACGCTCCAAAGAATTAGAGAGCTGGAGCTCTTCTTGGAAGCAACAGAGCACACCGTCTCCACCAAGGAGGAGACAGGGGACTCCCCTGAGAAGGAGGCTAGTTCACCAACACAGGAGCCAGATATATGGAGAAATGTGACTCAAAGAAGAAGGAGGCCCAGGGTTCGCTCTGATTGTTTAGAAATACACAATCGCTTTGAGGTACTCTCCCCTAGCATGGAAGACGAAGAGCAGACTCCATTTGAGGATCTCTCCCTCATTACAGTCGATCAGGTATATGAAGATGAGAAGCAAAGTCAGTCCTCAGGGAATGTGCAGGCGACCTTGGAATGGACAGCTCACGGAAGAACCCCGACCAAACCCAAGAGGAGGCGTGTAGTGGTGATAGGGGGTTCCCTACTGAGGGAACAGAAGCAGTGATCTGTGGGCCTGACAAGATGTCACGGGAACTGTGCTGTCTCCCCGGGGCTAAGATCCAATATGTAACTGAACGACTGCAAGGAATCATAAAACCCACTGACAAATACCCCTTCCTCTTGGTTCATGTGGGAACCAATGACACTGCAAGCAATAGCTTCCAGAAGATCGAAAGAGACTACGAGGCTCTCGGCAGGAAATTGAAGCAACTAAATGCACAAAGTGTCATCTCATCTGTCCTCCGAGTTGACAACAAACTTGACATGAGCCAACAGTGTGACGCGGCAGCTTAAAAAGCCAATGCAATTCTGGGCTGCATCAATAGGAGTATAGCATCTAGATCAAGCGAAGTAATAGTGCCACTGTATTCTGCTCTGGTCAGACCTCACCTGGAGTACTGTGTCCAGTTCTGGGCACCACAATTCAAGAAGGACACTCACAAACTGGAACGTTTCCAGAGGAGGACAACCAAAATGGTCAAAGTCCTGGAAACGATGCCTTATGAGGAACTGCTAAGTGAGCTGGGCATGTTTAGCCTGGAGAAGAGGAGGTTAAGGGGTGATATGATAGCCATGTTCAAATATATAAAAGGATGTCACATAGAGGAGGGAGAAAGGTTGTTTTCTGCTGCTCCAGAGAAGCGGACACGGAGCAATGGATCCAAACTTCAAGAAAGAAGATTCCACCTAAACATTAGGAAGAACTTCCTGACAGTAAGAGCTGTTCGACAGTGGAATTTGCTGCCAAGGAGTGTGGTGGAGTCTCCTTCTTTGGAGATCTTTAAGCAGAGGCTTGACAACCATATGTCAGGAGTGCTCTGATGGTGTTTCCTGCTTGGCAGGGGGTTGGACTCGATGGCCCTTGTGGTCTCTTCCAACTCTATGATTCTATGATTCAATGAAAGCTTATTCGGCTTCTTTCTACGCATATGGAAGCGGAAAAACGGTGTTGCGTTATTTTCGTTTCATTACACACACTTTGCGATTTCTGGGTCAATGTGCATTAACACCAAAGAACACGACTTGAAGTAAGTGAAATCCAAGATTCTTCTTTCTATGTAGCTGGAACACAAAACAACCTGTTTGGCTTTGTTTAGGCTTATTACACATCGCTTTGCTAGGGTTAGGGTTAAGGTTAGGGTTAGGGTTAGGGTTAGGGTTAGGGTTAGGGTTAGGGTCAGGGTGAATCCAAGCTTATTTGTCCTCTTTCTATTGAGGTGGAACCAAAACACCTAGCTTGATTTAGGCTGATAAAAAACATGTCACTGCGATTTTTGGGTGAATGTGCATTCTAACCAAAAAACCACCAATTTGAAATAACCCAATCAGAGCTTTATCATCTTCTTTTTATGAAGATGGAACCCAAAAATTTTTTTTGCTTTCGTTGGGGGTGATTCTGGTGCACACCCAAAAAACACCATGCAAATTGAAATAATACCAATCAAAGCTTATGCGTCTTCTTTCTACGCATATGGAAGCGAAAGACGGTATTGTGTTATTTTGGTTTCATTACACACACTTTGCGATTTCTAGGTCAATGTGCATTAACACCTGTCAGGGGCTCAGGAGCAGAGGTACAGGGGAGAGAGGAAATGGAGAGCGAAGGGGAAGAATCTGAGGGCAGCGTAGGGGAGTATGACAGTGACCCGAGAGATTCCATGAGCTTCTCCAGCGAATCAGAAGATTCCCAGAAGGAGGCGCCGATGGTCAGGGCAAGGGGGGTCCCAGGGGAGACACACCAGAAACAAGGGGCCAGTGGGGACTCCCAAAGCAGCAGCTGGAAATCAGGACCAGCTTCCCCACCAGAGCAGAGTGGGGGGGAAGAGTCCCATGTGTCAGGGCCAGCGTCTCCTCCAGCAGGAGGAGAAGATGAGTCTGGGCTGACCACACCTCCATCGGAGAGTGGGGGAACGGAGGGGAGGTCAGGTCTAGCTAGCCTCCCCGAAGGGGGAAGCAGTGACAGGAGCAGTGAAACGGTCAGGAGGAAGGTTGCCGGCTGGGCGCGCGCGCCAAGTTCAAATGTAGAGGCACGTGGGACAGCAGAAAACCCGGATTGGGAACCAGGTCCTAAAGCCCGCCGGAGGCAGGGGGAAGACTCAGGGGACTCAGCGTCAGATGAGTCTCGGAAGAGTGGGACCCCAGCTGACAGGCGGAGCCAGAGGAGGAAAGAGCAAAGGAAGAGGTGGAGCAAGGCTAGGGTCTTAAACTGGTGTCTGGGGGGAGGGGACTCAGACGGAGCTTCGGCGGTCTAGAGTTTCAGACGTAGAGCTGTGCGCCGCGGCTATGAAAGAAAAACTGAACTTCAATAAAGACTTTTTTACATAACAACGAACTGGCGTTGGTCCTTTGTGAGCTGGGACCTCGGGCAGCTCTCACAACACCAACCTGTTTGGCTTTGTTTAGGCTTATTACACTTCACTTTGCTACGGTTAGGGTTAGGGTTGGGGTTGCGTTTAGGGTTAGGGTTAGGGTTAGGGTTAGGGTTAGGGTTAGGGTTAGGGTTAGGGTTATGGCAGTGTTTCCCAACCGGTGTTCCGCGGCACACTAGTGTGCCGCGAGATGTTGCCTGGTGTGCCGCGAGATGTTGCCTGGAGGGAGGCGGGCGAGTCCAAAAAAGGTTGGGAAACACACGCCAGCCGGGGTCTGCCTCCGCGTTGCATCAGCTTCCTCGCTCTTGGCGCTCTGCTTGCCAGCCTGGTGGCCTCTGCCCCGCCCCGAGACTGGAAGGGAGGGACGGGGCTTCCACTGCGGCTGCGTCTCTGGCTCTTTTGACTCATTCCTCCTCCGAGTGGGCTTGAAAGAGCGGCCGATGGATGAATCGGCCGGCGACCCTGAAGCCTTGTGCAAAGTAGAGGAGGCGGAGAAGCGACGGCAGGGAGCTTAGGCGCCGCATCCGGCTCATTGCGGGAAGTCAAGATGGCAGCGGGTCAGTGTGGGAAGCAGCTTTTTCCCTCCGCCGCCCCCCTCTCACCGGGAATAAAGGGGGCCCCGCTGGGGGGTGACGTTGTAGAACGCAGTGTTCTTATTTTGGGAAGGTTTGAGGGGTCGGACTAAGCAGGTTGGGGGCTGGTCTGGGCTTCCGCTCCCTCCCCTCCCCACGGAGTGTACCTGCGGTGCAAGGAGGCGCTCTGAGCCACTGCTCTGGGAAAGGAAGGAGGGTGAGGCGGCCTGGCCAAGTGCAGGGGAGACCCGTAGTGGGGAGCAGGGGGAGGAGGAGGCACCGAGGAATGGAGGCGGGGGAGACTCCCTCGCTTTGCAGAAACTGCAAAAAACGAGGCAGGAATTGGGTTTGTTTTTGTAGCTCAGGACGTGCTTCGCTTCTGGTGTGCCTAAGGCGGCCGCCCCAATTATCCCCTAGCCCGTCTTTCCAGGTGCTGCCCCCCCTCCACAAAGGGCCATAGAACTGTAGAGTTGGCAGGGGTCTCAAGGGTCATCTAGTTTTAAGTTTCTCTTTCAAAAAGGAAACGTGGGTTAAAGCGGCGACGCCGCCCCCCACTCACTTTCCTGCTCTGGCTTCCCTAACAGTTTTCCGAGTTGCGTCACTGGATCCAGCCCCCTTTTCCACAGGTGACACGGGGCTGGAGGGAGGGAAAGAGGGCTTTACGTCGCGCACAAAGGCAGCCTCCTAGAAGCGCTCTGGGCCGGCGCCGTTTCGCCGAAGGCGCCGGAGGACCCCCACCCTCAGCTCCTTCAGAAAGGACTGGAGCGGAATAGCCCTTTCTCTTCTTCCCCAACCCTTGTCGTTGGAGGAGTCCCTCAGTCCCTCGCTTTGCTGCCTCCTCCCCCCCCCACCCCCAAAGCTTGGAGGTTCCCCGGCAAGGGGGAGGGGAAAAAATTGAAACTTACACTTTCGTGCGTCCCTCCCGGCGTGACGCTGCGCGCTGACGTCACGGGGCTGTAATGGTGGTGTGCCTCGAGATTTTTTTCATCAAACAAGTGTGCCTTTGCCCAAAAAAGGTTGGGAAACACTGGGTTAGGGTTAGGGTTAGGGTTAGGGTGAATGACCACCGAAAGAACAATCCAAGTTTATTCGTCCTCTTTCTATTGAGATGGAACCAAAACAACTATGCTTGATTTGGGCTGATAACAAACATGTCACTGCGATTTTTGAGTGAATGTGCATTCTAACCCCAAAACACCATTTTGAAATAAGCCCAATCAGACTTTTATCATCTTCTTTCTATGTAGCTGGAACACAAAACAACCTGTTTGGCTTTGTTTAGGCTTATTACACTTCGCTTTGCTAGGGTTTCTGTTAGGGTTAGGGTTAGGGTTAGGGTTAGGGTTAGGGTTAGGGTTAGGGTTAGGGTTGGGGTTGAGACTTCCGGTGGAGCGTGATCTCATCGCAAGAGGGGATTTTTCCGTGAGGGAAATCCTGAGCTACTTCGGGGGGAAAGGGTGTGCTAAAGGGCGTGGAGGCCCCTCAAAATACCTCTGGTGGGTGTCCGGAACGTCAGGATCCCAGCGGGACCAGAAGCGGCTCGCCCGGCTGTCAGGTAGCTTCCGAAAGAAGTGAAGAGAACGGAGGAGCGGAGCGGCAGGTCGAGGGAAGCCATTATCTACCCCCAAGTAGCGAAGTCTTGCAGAGAAAGCGCCTTGCTCTCAAAATAAAAGAAATCCGGGAATAAACTGAAATTGGCGATTAATAAAAGAATAAAAGAAACCCGGAGGAAAAAACAAGAATATTGCGGAGTTCAGCTATTATCCGGAATCAGCACGGACGCAAAGTGATTTGCAGAGCGGAGAAAGGAAAGTGAGTTGCCCTAGCGGCTAAGGAAAATGAGTTTCCCTAGCGGCTGGTCAGACCTCACCTAGAGTACTGTGTCCAGTTCTGGGCACCACAATTCAAGAAGGACACTGACAAACTGGAATGTGTCCAGAGGAGGGCAACCAAAATGGTCAAAGGCCTGGAAACCTTTAAGCTTCATCTTCAAGGAATTGGAGGGGATTTCTTCGTCATTGAATAAACTTACACGGGCCTTTCTAGCTCACCTACCTTCCTCAACTGAGCTATCTAATTTACATCAATCTCCTGTGCAGCTTGTGAGTACCTTAAAGAGACAACTTGACCAGAAATCTCTCCTTAAGGGCTCAATATGCAGGCTACCACTGCCCCAAAGGAATAAGCAATCCTTGATTCTTCAACCTAATAAAATATGTTTATCCATTTTTTCCCGTGACGCCCCCAGACTTAGGTGGAATAACCTGATGATGGCTAAAGGGTACCTACGTGATTTGTTAAATATTCCTTTTTCCCGGATAGATCTTCTGTCTGTAGTACCCCTAAATGCCACGCCCTGGCCAAGGAAATTTATGCTCTCCTTCCAGTCTGCAAGGATCCCACATCTTCTTGCAAGACAAAAAGATCGGCTGGCACCCTGGGAGATTGTAACAACAAGAGTTTTTAAGGACACGAGTGTTAAACCTCTTTTTCCCAACATTTTAACCGGCAATGAACGCCCGTTTCCTTCCTCTGTCCCTATAATAAAGGGAAAAACACCTAGCCGGGTACCCCCTGTTCCACCTGCGACCGCAAGTGACCATCTAGCTAAGCTGAGGAGTGATCCAATTGCAAGCGGAGATTGGAATATCCCGGAAGAGAGAAATCTTATCTCCTCTTATGGAAAACTCCCTTCGGAAGAACAGCAGGCTATTCTCGATCGATTGGATCTACTCAAACAAAGACTCCTATCGCAAGGAGACCCCTCTATGCCGATGAGAGAGGAGAGCAGGTGCTCCACGTCCCACAAGGCGTCTCCATCAAATACCTTGATAATCTCTCAACCTGTTACCTTGTTACCCCCTACTGATCTGAATCAGCAGTCACCTGTTGACCGACAGCACCATTCTACCGTGGAGGAAGTTGATAAACTCAATACTCCCGTTTCAGACCTTATGTCCATTCAAAATATGGAGGTTGATGATTCCTTTGCCTCAATGCCTGAGCTAGAATCATCCCTGCCTGAAGATCACCAGGAAATGACTACACATGCACCATCCCCACGTTCACGTCCTTCTATACATCTGCGTGATAATTCTTCCCCATCTGCGCAGCAACTACAAGTGAAGGCTGGAACACCTCTTAGCGCTACCCTGGTTAAGACTGACAACTCCGACGGATCTACTAGTAGAGCCCATCAAAGACTTGCTACTACTCACCTCAATGAACAGCATCCAACCTCACCAATTTTGCCTAATTCTTCCTCCCCGGCAAAACCCTTCCTGCCTGTTAATGTTACCAAATCATGGATTCAATCGACACAGAAGAAGACCTTATCCACACAAACTAAAATTACCGATTTTCTTATAGGTCCTCGTTCTACCTCCAAGAACCCATTAAACAACTCAAAGTGACAATTACCGGGACAGCACAAGGACCCGACATTATCAATACTTAGCTGGAACATCGCTGGTTGGAGAACCAAAAAATCAGACCCCGAATTCAGGAAGTACATAAACTCATTTAATATCATTCTATTCCAAGAAACGTGGGATGAGGAAGAGATTATCATAGATGGCTTCGATCTTCTAACACTTCCGGCCTCCCCTTCCTTGAAAGAAGGTCGCCCCAAAGGGGGTCTTTTGATTGGGATCTCACTCCAACTTCGCGCCAAATTCACTCTGGTACGGGCTTCCCCGCCTTTTGCTCTATCTGGACTGATCACAGAAGGGAAGTCCTCATTACTAATTACTAATGTTTATCTCCCCCCCGAAGGCTCAGCACCTGATCTTGATTGGAGATGGGAATCATTTGAAAATCACCTATTGTCATGTCATACCAAATGCCCTAACTCGTATTCCTTAATTGGGGGAGATTTTAATGCTCGTATTGCCACTAATTGGGACCTACTAACCAAGTCCAAATGGTGGACTCCCCCATGTTTGGACAACTTTGACTTGGAATACACCAGAATTAGAACTTCAAAGGACAACAGAGTAAACAAAGCAGGAGTGACCCTTTACCAAATGGCCATTCGCTTGAATCTAGTATTCTTGAACGGCACCTTCCCCCCCGATATACCGGGGGAGTTCACTCACCTGGGACCAACATCTAACAGTGTTATCGATTACTTCTTGATCTCCGCAAATTTGGCCGTTAATGTACTTTCCTTCCAAGTTGAAAATCAACATTTCAGTGATCACCTCCCAGTAGTGACCACTTTGTCATTGTTCCGGCGCCAGAAGGACTATAAACACTCAGTCCTTCTGGAAACCTCATCATCGGTCCAAATAAGAGGGATCAAATGGTCGGAGGCTGTGGCCCAAAAATACCAGGATTTTTTCCATAGGGAAATCACTGCCTATCTACCTCAAATAACTACTGATTTACAAGATTCCAATTCGGTTTTGAAACTTTTTAACCTTCTTACAACAAACCTTACCACTTTTTTTACATCACCTCCTCAAAAGGCGAAAGTGGCGCATTGCAGTGCTGGGGCCCCTTGGTTTAACACCTCTTGCAAACAAGCAAGATCCCTTCTTCGTTCCATCTATAATGAATACAAAAACTCTAATGCTCAAGCTCTACCATCCTCCTATTTACAAGCCAAAAGAGCATACAAACAGACTTTAAAGCTGGCCAAACGCGAGTGGCATCAAAAGCGTTGGCGAGCCTTGATAGCGGCCTCTAGATCCCGCAGACCACAGGAATTTTGGGCTCTGATAAACATAAGAGGAAGGAAGTACCCACTGACGATTATCCCTGCGCCCACATGGGAAAAATTCTTGAGTAAATATTTCTCCTTGGCAGAGGAATCCAACTCATCCACGGAATTCCGAGCCGACCACCTACCTTTGTGGCCCTCTACCGACCCAGACCTGATAATGGACTTGATATTAGATTTGAAAACGGGCAAAGCCCCCGGGCCGGATCTAGTCCCTGCTGAGGCTATTGTTGCGCAACCGAGGTGGTGGGCTGAAATTCTGGCCAAAGTCTTTGACGCAATTAATTCTACGGGGCTTATCCCTAGGTCATGGAAGGAGGCCGTGATCGTGCCAGTCCATAAAAAGGGTCCCCCTGCTGACCCGGAGAACTATCGGAACATCAGCCTTTTGTCTATCATCGGGAAAATCTATGCAAAATTTTTGCTGTCTAAGCTGTCTCATTGGGCAAACGACTCAAATCTGATTGGCCATGAGCAAGCGGGCTTTAGGAACAATTACTCGACCTCTGACCATATGGTAATTATGTATCATCTTGCCAGAAAATATTCTGCCCCGAGGCGGGGGCGCCTATGTGTCGCTTTCATAGACCTAAAGGCCGCCTTCGATAGTATCCCAAGAAACTGTCTATGGAAGAAACTAGAGAGATGGGGCATAGATAGGAGACTGTTATGGCTTATAACCCAATTACACCACGGGTCGTCGGCTAGAGTGAGACTCACACCTGCGGGAAACCTATCCAACGAGGTCCCAATAAATAGAGGTGTGCGCCAAGGCTGCATTTTGGCCCCACTCCTCTTCAACCTGTTTATTAGCGATATGAAGCTCTTTCTGAATGAGTCTCAAGCCAACATTCATGCCCCCCGCCTAGCCGATTTTCGCTGCCCTTTGCTCCTATACGCCGATGATGCAGCGATCCTTTCCTACTCTAGAGTCGGTTTATGCAGAGCTCTAAAGATTTTTGCGGCTTATTGTAAACTCAACCATCTGACAATTAATCATGGGAAATCTAAAGTCCTGGTCTTTACCAGGTCTCGGAAAACTTACAGCTGGAAGTTAGATGGAGTCCAATTAGAACAGGTTTTCAAATTTAAATACCTGGGAGTCTTTTTTCACTACAACCTAAGCTGGAAGCCGCAGATACAGTATTTACTAAACAAAGGGAAAACAATACTTTATGCTCTACTCCAATTTTTTGCGGCTGACGGAGCCTCCCACATCCCCTCTGCATTGAAGGTATACCACGCAAAAGTGGTTTCCACCCTCTGCTATGCTGCCCCGCTCTGGGCCCCTGGGTCCAATTTAACATCGCTGGAGACATTGCAGAATCAGTTTCTCCGTCGCCTCCTGAAACTCCCCATGTGTGTGAGCAACGCAGCCATGCGTCTGGAGTTAAGGATTGCAACATTGGAGACTGTCATCTGGAAGCGAGTCTTTGGCTATTGGCTGTCCAGCTGGCATAGGCTTCCCGACCATTACCTTTTTCAGTGCCTCTGGCGGGACGAATTTGTTAATCCGTGGGTAGGAAAAATCCATGCCAAACTTCTGAGCATCGGAATTTCCCCAGCGGACTCCCTAAAGATGAACTTACGCTCAGCTAAAAGCCTCATTGAGCAAAGATTAGCAGACATTGAAAATCAACACAACCTTGCCAGAGGTGGGGGTGTCTGCTCCCCCAGGTATCACGGAATAACCCCACCACTTGACCTTCCATCATACATGTCATCTCTTTCATCAGTACCACACCGACTTGCATTTATTCGTGCAAGGTTCAATGTCCTTCCATCGAACCTGCTGAGCCACAGATTTTCCAAGGGTTTGGTGTCTCCGCTATGCGTGTGTGATGGGAAAACAGTTGAATCTCTTCCACATATAATGTTCAACTGTCCCCTACATAGCATAGCCAGGACTAAATTCCTGGGCCCTGCTTTACTGCGCTTGGTTAGCAGGCCTGTTGAGTCACACGCCGCACTGCTTTTGCAGGATACAGATCCTTCTGTTACTCTGCAGGTGGCGAGATTCCTGAATGCGGTTATCTCACATGCAAAAACCACCAAAAAACAACAACATCAAAATCTAATCGGACAGTTATGATGAGAGTGCATGTCGGATCTCGTCTCCAGTTTTCCTTTTTCTGTGAACCGTCCCTTGGAGCTCCCCGGGCCACATCCTGTTATTTGGCTTTGCCCAATGGCCCACCCTTGCATCGCAGTGTTCACCTTCTGTTGTCAGATATTTCGGTTTTTAAGCCTTTGTGCTTTTTTTATGTTTGTACATATTTTATGGGCTAATAGCCGTAAATAAATAAATGAAATGAAATGAAACCCTAAGGAAATAAGGAAGGGTTTCTTGGATTATTACAGAGGATTATATAAAAACAGAGAGAAAAACAACTTGAGGAAAATAGAAAGATTTCTGAAAGAAAAAAAGATGCAGATGATTCCGATAGATAAAAAAGAACAACTGAATACTCCAATAGAGATAGAAGAAATAAAAGAAGTAATAAAAGAATTAAAAAGGGGGAAAGCTCCAGGTCCAGATGGATTCACCGCTAACTACTACAAAGAAATGAAATTCGCATTGATGACACCATTGAAAGAAGTAATGAATAACATCTTAAAAGAAAGAGAAATACCAGAAACATGGAAAGATGCATTTATTACATTAATTCCGAAACAGGACTCAGATTTATTGCAAGTTAAAAATTATAGGCCGATCTCACTATTAAATATAGATTATAAAATTTTTGCAGGAATTCTGGCGAAAAGAATGAAAAACATATTGTTAGAAAGCATCCACGGGGATCAAGCGGGCTTCTTACCTGGCAGGTAAATGAAAGATAATATAAGAAACATAATATAGTAGAATATCTGTCTGCCAGGAGTGAGAAGCAAGCTATAATGATGTTCGTGGATGCAGAGAAGGCATTCGACAATATAATTTGGGACTTTATGTTAAAGCATCTGGAATATATGGAGGTTGGTAAAGAATTTTTCAACGGAGTAAAGGCAATTTACACAGAACAAAAAGCAAAACTGATTATAAACAATGTGGTATCAGAAGAAATAAAGATAGCAAAAGGAACAAGACAGGGATGCCCACTTTCCCCATTGTTGTTTATAACGGTGTTGGAAGTCCTCCTGAATTCAATAAGACAAAATAAGAAGATAAAAGGAATAACAATTGGCCAAAATGAATATAAAGTCAAAGCGTTCGCAGATGATTTGGTAATAACGATAGAAGACCCGACGAGTTCAATAAATGAGGTACTGGAAGAATTCGAACAATTTGGTAAAGTGGCAGGCTTCAAATTAAATAAGAAAAAGACTAAAATAATGACGAAGAATACAGACTTAAGTGTAATTGAAGAAGTGCAACAACAAACAGAGATAGAGGTGGTCAAAAAGGTGAAATATTTAGGAATATGGATAACCCCGAAAAATATAGATTTATTCAAGAATAACTACGAGCCGGCATGGAAAGGAATAAGAAAGGACCTCGAGGTGTGGGGAAAGTTGAAACTGTCATTTTGGGGTAGGATATCTACAATTAAGATGAATGTGCTCCCAAAAATGTTGTTTCTATTTCAGACTATCCCTGTAATTAAGGGAACTAAGATATTCAAAGAATGGCAAAGAGAAATCTCAAAATATATCTGGCAGGGCAAAAGGCCGAGAATTCAGTTTAAGCTTTTAACAGACGCAAAAGAAAGAGGAGGTTTTGCCCTGCCAGATTTGAAACTATATTATGAGGCTTCGTGCCTTTGCTGGTTGAAAGCATGGATAAAATTGGAAAAGAAGGAACTGTTAGACCTGGAGGGATTCGACAACAGGTTTGGGTGGCATGCGTACTTATGGCATGAGAAGAAGAAAATCCATAAGGGTTTCGAAAGCCACATCTTTAGAGGTCCCCTGATTGAAGTGTGGGAAAGGAATAGATATTTATTAGAACCTAAAATTCCACACTGGCTATCCCCACTAGAAGTTATGAGCGTCAAGAAGATCAATATGAGAGGCAACTGGATTACTTACGATCAATTGTTATTCAAAGAAGGGGGGAAATGGAAAATGAAACCGTACGAACAGGTTAAAGAAAATGTGTTTGATTGTCCCTATGTTCAAAAAGGGGAAAAGAGAGGACCCAAATAATTACCGCCCAGTCAGTCTGACATCAATAGCAGGGAAGATTCTGGAGCAGATCATTAAGCAAAAAGTCTGTGAGCACCTAGAAAGGAATGCTGTGATCACCAATAGTCAGCATGGATTTCTGAAAAATAAGTCATGTCAGACTAACCTGATCTCGTTTTTTGACAGAATTACAAGCCTGGTAGATGAAGGGAACGCAGTGGATGTAGCCTACCTTGATTTCAGCAAGGCATTTGACAAGGTGCCCCATGATATTCTTGTAAAGAAGCTGGTAAAATGTGGTCTTGACTATGCTACCACTCAGTGGATTTGTAACTGGCTGACTGACCGAACCCAAAGGGTGCTCATCAATGGTTCCTCTTCATCCTGGAGAAGAGTGACTAGTGGGGTGCCACAGGGTTCTGTCTTGGGCCCGGTCTTATTCAACATCTTTATCAACGACTTGGATGATGGACTCAAGGGCATCCTGATCAAATTTGCAGATGACACCAAACTGGGAGGGGTGGCTAACACCCCAGAGGACAGGATCACACTTCAAAACGACCTTGACAAATTAGAGAACTGGGCAAAAACAAACAAAATGAATTTTAACAGGGAGAAATGTAAAGTATTGCACTTGGGCAAAAAAAAATGAGAGGCACAAATACAAGATGGGGGACACCTGGCTTGAGAGCAGTACATGTGAAAAGGATCTAGGAGTCTTGGTTGACCACAAACTTGACATGAGCCAACAGTGTGACGCGGCAGCTAAAAAAGCCAATGCAATTCTGGGCTGCATCAATAGGAGTATAGCATCTAGATCAAGGGAAGTAATAGTGCCACTGTATTCTGCTCTGGTCAGACCTCACCTGGAGTACTGTGTCCAGTTCTGGGCACCACAATTCAAGAAGGACACTGACAAACTGGAACGTGTCCAGAGGAGGGCAACCAAAATGGTCAAAGGCCTGGAAACGATGCCTTATGAGGAACGGCTAAGGGAGCTGGGCATGTTTAGCCTGGAGAAGAGGAGGTTAAGGGGTGATATGATAGCCATGTTCAAATATATAAAAGGATGTCGCATAGAGGAGGGAGAAAGGTTGTTTTCTGCTGCTCCAGAGAAGCGGACACGGAGCAATGGATCCAAACTACAAGAAAGAAGATTCCACCTAAACATTAGGAAGAACTTCCTGACAGTAAGAGCTGTTCGACAGTGGAATTTGCTGCCAAGGAGTGTGGTGGAGTCTCCTACTTTGGAGGTCTTTAAGCAGAGGCTTGACAACCATATGTCAGGAGTGCTCTGGTGGTGTTTCCTGCTTGGCAGGGGGTTGGACTCGATGGCCCTTGTGGTCTCTTCCAACTCTATGATTCTATGATTCTATGATAAAGACTCCAAATTCCAGATTGAAATAATAAATAACGATTATAAAATTTTATCCAAAATGTACAATTTGCTGCTAGAGTGGAATCTGATAGATGAGGAAGTAAAGTCGGTCATGATACATTGGGCCAGGGACATCGGACATAATATACATTTTGAAGAGTGGGAAATTTTTTGGAAAAAAAACCTAAAATTTACGGCTTGTATGACGCTGAAGGAGAATATAATGAAGATTTTTACCGATGGTATATAACCCCTGCAAAATTGGCAAAAATGTAAAAAACTTGTAATAAATGCTGGAAATGCAGGGAAAAAGAGGGGTTTTTCTACCACATGTGGTGGGAATGCAAAAAGGTAAAAGGTTTTTGGGAAAGTGTATATAATGAAATGAAGAAAATTTTAAGGTATACATTTGAAAAAAAAACCCGAGGCCTTCCTGTTAGGAATATTAGGAAGGGAGATAAAGAGTAACGATTGTAAATTGTTTCAATATGCAACGACTGCAACAAGAGTCCTCCTGGCCCAAAACTGGAAACAACAGAAAATACCGACAGTTGAGGAATGGAGAATGAAACTGTTAGATTACGCGGAGTTGGATAGATTGACGGGAAAAATTAGATACTTAAGAGACCAGAGGTTCATTGAGGACTGGGGGAAATTTGTGGAACATCTGGAAAATATAAGTGAAGGACAGATAATGCTAGTGGGGTTTAAAAGAGCACTGTGAAAAATGTAGGAGTATTGTCTAAAGAGAAATGGAAGTAAGGAGTCAAATAATGTCAATATAAATTATGAAATGCGTAATTTAAAAAATGACTACGGATGGACTTCTGGAGGCGGCGCAAAACGGTAATGGCGGTCCCCTTTGCGCTGTGAAGGGGAGCTCCGCAGAAAAGGGTCGTCCGCTACGGCGAAGCGGAGACCCATAAAGAAAAACCACAGGTAGAGTGATCCTGTGGCCGTGGGACTCGGCGGGCACCAGAAGCGCCCCCCAAAACGAAGAAGGAACCCCGTAAGGGGCTCCGGAACGTGGAAGGGCTGGCGCGGTGCTGTGAGTTCATCGCTCTTTCTGCAGAAGTGAAGCCGTGCAGCTGCTGCCGATGAGCGCCGACCTTTTTTCCTGGAACATTTGATTCAAAACTACAAACCCGTGAGTAAGGGGAATTTAAGAATTTCGGGACTAAAGTGACTAAATTTGGTGAAAGCAGGAGACGCAACCAGGAAGTCCGTCTCCCTGCAGTGCTTAAAGAATTAAAGCAAAGAATTTGACAAGCTGGAATCTTTTTAAAGTGACTTTAGAAGTTTGGACTTTTGTGCAACATTTGAACTGGTTTCTAAGAGATTAAGAGAGTTAACTTTTGTTCTACTTTTGTTGGCTTTGGACTGGACTTTCCTCCCCCTTTTGTGGATTTATAAATGACGGAGAAGCCCAAATTCACGGGCTGCCAGTTTAAAAAAGAACTGTCAAACTGCTGAGACTGTTTAACTACTGAAAGTGTTACATTGGAGCGTTATAGTCGGGATACAAATGGGAAAACTGTTTCTCGCACCTCTTTAGAGACTTTGTTTCAATTTTGGGAAAGCTCTGCATGCTAAAAGGGAGCTGAAGGATCCTTTCATTGCGGTTTAAAACTGTTTGGATTTTAATGGCGGAACAACTCTATTTTCTTTTCTGAGGCATCATTACACTCCCCCTAGAGGATTTTGGACTTACAGCTGTCTGAGACCTGCTTTTTGTTTTTATTCTCTACTGCTTTGTGTAGAATTTGCTTAGTCCTTGACGTGCTAATTGTTTTATTATCCGCAATTAGCTCTTTATGGCAGCTTCGGCAGCTCCGGCACACTTCCCCTGCGCGATCTGCTCCTTCTTTCAGTCAAGCCTCAGCAGAGTAAAACACAGCAGCAAACTGTCACTTAGTTTCCCACAAACACACAGAGCACAGTAATGTCCATTTACAGCTCTTTATTTCATCATTTTCTCAGAAATTTCCAGGACTCCTCGCAGCCATGACGAACTGCGTCTCTCTCTCTCTCAACGACTGGAGAGGAACAGACAGGAAAACTCCTCCCAGCTTCCAAAAGTGACGTCAGAATGCTGAGGCATCATGGGAACAACTTAACCTCTTAAGTTCCAACTCCCATACCCCCTCTGCCACACATTCTGACAATACCTGTGGAACATCCACGTAACTCTCAGGTTCACACTGTGCGAAACTTACCAACGCACCTGTGGCTTGGTATCTTTCCGGTGGAACACCCTTCGTTGTGCGACTGGATCGCCTGGGCACAAACCCAGATGCTTCTCCTGGCTCACCATCACTATCATGTGTGTCCTCAGCATCTCTGGATTCCCCCTCTGACTTAACACGTTTTTGAATCCTCTCCATTACACTCACAGGAGAACTAGGTTCACTTTTAACCTCTCTTTTTACACCTTGTGGAGATGCCCCACCCTGCTCCAGACTTTGGTCAGTGACCTGATCGTCATCATCAGACTCAGCCTCTCCTTCCTCCCCCTCAGAATCTTCCTGTTCTGAATCAGAAAGACATTCTGAAAGAACATCACGCTTGACAGGAGTCTTTGACCTTCCATCCTCCTCATAGAACTCAGCGTGTTTGCTGATCAGCAGTTTACTCTGATCACCTGATGGGAACGCAAACCTCCATGCACGCGCTGCTGGCTCATACCCACAGAAGATCATTTTCCGGAACTTGGATCCATCTGGCCCTTGCAAAACTTTAGGCACTGGCACAGATGCATGCGATCCAAACCTGCGCAAAAAATGAACCTGGGGTTTCCTGCCATGCAACAAACTAAACGGTGTGTCACCTACCACTGGATTGTAGGTCCGATTCCAGGTGAAGCTCACATACCTGATTGCCTCCAGCCAAAACTTTGGTGGCAACCCAGAATCCTTCAGCAACACCTGTGCAGTTTTAACCAGAGCCTGACACTTGAGCTCTGCCTCCCCCCTCTGATTGGGTGAAGTCACTGTGTGACGTATCCCTTTCTTGCGAAAGAACTTCTGCAAAGCAGAACCTGTAAATTGAGCACCTCTGTCACTTGTGACAGCTTGCACTTTGGTGGAAAACCTTTGTTCCACCCCCTCAATCCACCCTTTGATCAGCTGTGCTGCATCATCCTTGGATTTGAGACCATGGGTCCAGGAATTCTGCGTAAAATTATCCTGCATCGAGAGCAGAAACCTTGACCCTCCCAGACTTGGTTCCTTTACAGGACCCAACAGATCTATGTGAATCAGCTCAAAAGGTTTTTCGGTCACCCTATCCACTTTTGGGTAACTGCACCCTTTTACCTTTGCATGTCTGCATGCTTCACAATCCATTGCACATCCACATTCTACAATGTGGCAACCGTTAGCGACCTCGGGTAGAATCTGTAGTTCTTCTACAGAACCATGAGCCGTCCTAGCATGCCAGACATGGGCACATTGCACATGAGCGGGAATTTTAGCACACAGGGCTTGTGCTTTCTCAACCTTCCCCTCACCCTCCAGAGACGTTTTAAGAATGAAAAGATCATTCTGCCCCTTTTTAACCTTGGCAAGCATCCTCCCTCCTTTGGAGATTGTGCAGACGTCATCCTCAAAAGAAACCTTAAATCCCTTTTTTAACAAATAAGGCACAGATAAAAGACAGTGGTGCATCCCAGGAACGGTACAACACTCCAACGTTTCCTGTAAAATAGACACAAAGAGATTTAGGGTCCATAACCTGTAGAATTTGCTTAGTCCTTGACGTGCTAATTGTTTTATTATCCGCAATTAGCTCTTTATGGCAGCTTCGGCAGGTCCGGCACACTTCCTCTGCGCGATCTGCTCCTTCTTTCAGTCAAGCCTCAGCAGAGTAAAACACAGCAGCAAACTGTCACTTAGTTTCCCACAAACACACAGAGCACAGTAATGTCCATTTACAGCTCTTTATTTCATCATTTTCTCAGAAATTTCCAGGACTCCTCGCAGCCATGACGAACTGCGTCTCTCTCTCTCTCAACGACTGGAGAGGAACAGACAGGAAAACTCCTCCCAGCTTCCAAAAGTGACGTCAGAATGCTGAGGCATCATGGGAACAACTTAACCTCTTAAGTTCCAACTCCCATACTTTGTTGTTTACTCTCTGGAATTGTGATTCCCATGGGACTTTACACAGCTTGACCTTGGCACGTAGACAGGACTGGAATGAGTGGTACGGGCAAAACAAGATTGGCTAAAGCGAAAGCTAAACATTTAGTGCAAACAACTTTGACTTCTCAGCCACGCAGATCATCTGTCCCAGCTGTTTTAGAGATACATGAAGGAGAAACCGAGCAGACATCATTAGAAGATATGGCTACAGGAGGATCTGCAGCTGTTTTAGAACAAATTTTAGAACAATTGGAAAGTTTAAATAAGAAAGCAGACGAGCATTCAGCCAAAATTGATCAAGCTACAGCCAGTATCAGTAAATTGACTGAACAAGTTGCTCAACATACACAAGCAATTGGGAATTTACAGGAAGTAACTGCAGAAAACCGTAAATTAGCTGAGGAAGCGAATCAAAAAGCCGCGGAAGCCAATCGAAAGGCCGAAGCAGTACAGGTGGAGGTAAAACCTCTGCACAAACAGATAAGTGAACAGCAGGCCTACCTGTCTATGATGTCTATGATCGAACTGAGAAATAGGGAGAATAATCTCAGACTGAGAGCCATCCCAGAACTTGAACAGGGGGACTTAATAGGCTATCTGACATCAGAATTTTCAAAGTTTTGGGCTATTGGAGAAGACAAGGACTTTAAAATCGTAAGTGCTTTCAGACTGGGAAGATTGGTGAAGAAAGATAGATCCAGAGACTGTTTGATTATTTTGAGATCCAAGCAAGAGAGAGATAAAATATTAAGCCTTCATTTTGAAAAATCACTGGTTATTCAAGGCATTAGAGCAGAAATTTACAAGGTTATTCCGAAGCAACTCTTGGACCTTAGATCTATATATACAGAATTAACAAGATTACTGAAAGGTAATTCAATTCCCTTTAGGTGGGAATTTCCTCAAGGACTATCCTTTAGCTTTAAAGGAAAGAAAATGAAAATTAAAACAGCAGAAGATCAAGACAAGTTTTTGAACGACCACGGAGAGGACCTTCAGAAAGGAATAGCAGGACCTGGGTCTTGGCCACCACCTCCACCTGTACCTGTACCTGCTCCTGCACCTTTGGGACCAGAGGATCAAAAGAAAGAGACGCCACCACCAAAGGAATAGCAGACTGATCCAGGATGTCTCTGCAGCTCCTTAGCTGGAATATTAATGGTGGGAATTCCCCGGAAAAAAGAAGAAGAATATTTCATGTATTGAAAAAAGAACAGTTGGACATTATTTGCTTGCAGGAAACGCATGTGACTAGGCTCCATAGAAAAGTGCTAATTAATAAAAGACTAGGCCAAGAATTTATTTCATCGGACAGAGTCAAGAAAAGAGGAGTGGTGATTTATGCAAAGGAGAGCCTGTCACCAAAATTCTTATTTAAAGATGAGCAAGGAAGAATCTTGGCAATCGAGATACAGACTCAAGGAGAAAAAAAATTAATATTAGGAATCTATGCACCGAATGAGGGGAAATCAGAATTTTATAGGAAGCTGCATGAGACAATGCTGGACTATCTGGACTATACCAACATCATTATGATGGGAGATATGAATGGGGTGGTCTCTACAAACATGGATAAGTCACAAAATCAAAATTTGACGAAAGACGGCAGACTACCTAAAACTTTTTTTGAGCTAACTGACAATTTGGACTTGATTGACATCTGGAGGACAAAGAACCCCCTAGGAAAAGAAGGAACATTCTTTTCTGAAGCACATCTGACATGGACAAGAATTGACCAAATATGGATAACTAGAGGACTGGCACCTAAGACTAGAAAAGTGGAAATCTGCCCAAAAACCTGCTCCGACCATAACGCTATGAAAATGGAAATGAGACTAATTCCAATCGGTTCCTTCAGATGGAAATGAATGACACCTTGTTAAGAGATCAGGAGATTGTGAAGAAGGCCCAAAAGACTCTAAAAGACTGTTTTGAAATAAATTTGAATACTACAGTGGAAAAAAGAGTAATCTGGGATGCAAGCAAAGCTGTTATGAGGGGGTTTCTGATACAACAGAATACGATAAAGAAAAGACTTTGGAATGGGAAAAAGGATAAGATCTTGGAGAAGATAAGAGATGCTGAGAAAAAATTAAGATCAAAACCAAAATCACAGGAGGTTCTGAGAGAAATCAAATTCCACCAAGCACAATATGCTAAATTGATAAATCAAGAAGTTGAGTGGAAAATTAAATTAATGAAACAAAGGTCATTTGAATCAGCAAATAAATGTGGGAAACTGCTAGCATGGCAGTTGAAAAAGAGACAAAAACTGAATACGGTTACAAACTTAGAGAATGAAGGGAGAAACATCCAGAACCCTGAGGAAATTAGAAAATGCTTCCAGAGATACTTTAAACTGTTGTATTTGCAGAGTCCTGTACTCAGCGGAATGATGAGCAGTACGTGCCACATGCTTAACTTGCTTTATTTACAGTTCAATGTTGAGAAATTACAAACATGCATCTTGCCTCTGTGGGAGCAGAGAAGCAACCGTCCTTCTCCTCGGAACAAAAGAACACCGAGAGAACAGTGAAAAACAGGAAACCAGTGTACGTCACATCCAGTCTCCCATTCCCGTGGGAAAACCCAACAGTACTCTGACTGTGGAATGTAAACATTGTCTTGTGACAAGCACTTCGCTGCACAGTGAAGAGAGCAGAAACCAACATCCTCCCCCTTTCTGTGAACATCACTGGGCAGCGTGTTCGTACAATATCAGTACAAACCCAACTTCTGTACATAGGTACAGTGTTGATCCCTTGATGCAATCTTGGACAATACATCAGCAGGAATTTCATTACCTGGCATATAGGACACCGTTACGAGTCCCTTCTGAATATGTTCCCTAGCATGATGCAACTTCAATTGCAAGTGCTTCGTGCTTTGCTTACAACCTTCCGAATTCAGCAAAGCCAAACATGCTTTGTTGTCCTGGTAAACCTGGATTGGACATTTGACAGGAATTTTCATGTCTTTGTACAATTGTAACAACCATTCACAATCCTTAAGTGAATAAGACAGTGCATTCAATTCAGCTTCACAAGTACTTAAGCTAATTGTTGTTTGCTTCTTGCATGACCAATCAAATAGACCCTGATTGTACATGTAGCAAACTCCAGACATACTTTTCCTGTCTGTAGTGTCACTTCCAAAACTTGCATCTGCAAAAATCTCAAGACCACCAGACTTCTGATTATTAAATCTCAGTCTGTAATGCATAGTGCCTTTCAAATAGCGTGCTAAGCGTTTCAGAGCTTTCCAATCCTTAACAGTGGGGTTGTTAACTTGTCTGCTTAGCAAATTACAGCTAACAGCAATGTCAGGTCTTGAACATCAAGGGCATCCTGATCAAATTTGCAGATGACACCAAACTGGGAGGGGTGGCTAACACCCCAGAGGACAGGATCACACTTCAAAACGACCTTGACAGATTAGAGAACTGGGCAAAAACAAACAAGATGAATTTTAACAGGGAGAAATGTAAAGTATTGCACTTGGGCAAAAAAAATGAGAGGCACAAATACAAGATGGGTGACGCCTGGCTTGAGAGCAGTACATGTGAAAAGGATCTAGGAGTCTTGGTTGACCACAAACTTGACATGAGCCAACAGTGTGACGCGGCAGCTAAAAAAGCCAATGCAATTCTGGGCTGCATCAATAGGAGTATCGCATCTAGATCAAGGGAAGTAATAGTGCCACTGTATTCTGCTCTGGTCAGACCTCACCTGGAGTACTGTGTCCAGTTCTGGGCACCACAATTCAAGAAGGACACTGACAAACTGGAACGTGTCCAGAGGAGGGCAGCCAAAATGGTCAAAGGCCTGGAAACGATGCCTTATGAGGAACGGCTAAGGGAGCTGGACATGTTTAGCCTGGAGAAGAGGAGGTTAAGGGGTGATATGATAGCCATGTTCAAATATATAAAAGGATGTCACATAGAGGAGGGAGAAAGGTTGTTTTCTGCTGCTCCAGAGAAGCGGACACGGAGCAATGGATCCAAACTACAAGAAAGAAGATTCCACCTAAACATTAGGAAGAACTTCCTGACAGTAAGAGCTGTTCGACAGTGGAATTTGCTGCCAAGGAGTGTGGTGGAGTCTCCTACTTTGGAGGTCTTTAAGCAGAGGCTTGACAACCATATGTCAGGAGTGCTCTGATGGTGTTTCCTGCTTGGCAGGGGGTTGGACTCGATGGCCCTTGTGGTCTCTTCCAACTCTATGATTCTATGATTCTATCTGGCAATGAAGTTTAGCTTGCCTAGCACACTTCTGTACAGTGTAGTGTCAGAAAATGCTTCTTCAGTGTCTTCTACCTGATAACCTGTTGTCATCGGTGTGTCTACAGGGTTAGCATCCATCAGGTTCAGTTTGTCTAACACATCAGCAATTTTCCGTGACTGGTGTACTAGAATGTTACCACTTTGATTTCTCTCTATTTCCAGAGATAGGTAGTTGTTTACCTCACCAAGATCTTTCATGTCAAAGTGCTCTTTCATTTGAGCTAGGGCGTTATTGTACATTGTGACATCTTTCCAAAAGAATAAAATATCATCAACATAAAACAAACAATACCGCTTCTTTTGCCCCTCCTCTTTGACAAATACACATGGATCAGCTTTCCCTTGTTGAAAACCTAGAGAAAATAATGCTGCAGTGAGTTTTGTGTGCCAACACCGTGCACTTTGTTTGAGACCATAAAGGGACTTCTTTAGAGCACAAACAAATCCCTGTTTTACCTGTACGCCATCAGGTGGAAGCATATAAAGTGATTCACCTAGAGAGCCGTACAAAAATGCTGTATTCACATCGTGGTGACTAATGTGTAGATTCTCCTCTGCAGCTAGCTTGAGCATAAGCCTAATGCTCTCATACCTCACAGTGGGTGAGTAGGTCTCGTGATAGTCTTCACCTGGTACCTGTGCAAAACCTCTGGCTACCAATCTGGCTTTGTGTCTGACTATCTTGCCATTTTGATCTGTCTTCGTTTTGAAGACCCATTTGCTTCCAAGCAGTTTCATTCCTGGAACTACTGGAACTAGCGCCCATGTTTTGTTCCTTTCTAAGGAATCAAGCTCAGCCTTCATGGCATTTAACCATGGCTCAGCTTCCTTAGAATCCAAATCCTGGATTTCTTGGAAACTTGAAGGTTCAAATACCTTCTTGGAGCTTTTAACAGCTGCTACTGCTGTCTTAGCAAATTCATCAGCAAATCTCTTTGGAGGTCTGCCTTTTGTGGCTCTTTGTGACCTGCGAATCAGCCTTTGGTCTTCAACACTTTCCTCTTCCTTCTTAGGAGAAAAGTGGCCTATTGTGAACAATGGTTCTTCCAATTCTTGATCAGAGCTTTCAGAGGGTCGCATAGAGGCTTTCGCAATCTTGAAATCCTCTGAATTATCCGATTCAGTTTCAGACTCAGAATCAGAACTTTTATCTGTGGGTGTGGGTTGTTGCGGCTGCTTTTGCTGTTGCTTATCCTCAGTTTCATCACTGTCATCAGGATAACATTGGAAAATTCCCACATTCTCCCCCCACTTGGCATTATACTCAACACTTCTTGTGAGCTTAATTGTCATAGAATCATAGAATCATAGAGTTGGAAGAGACCACAAGGGCCATCGAGTCCAACCCCCTGCCAAGCAGGAAACACCATCAGAGCACTCTTGGAGTCAGTCAGTCAGTCTTGGAGTCAGTCATCATTATTCTGTAAGAACCTTTCTGATAACCTAGAAAGATACCATGCAATCCACGCTTGCCTAACTTGGAGCTTTGTGGTGAGTGAACCCACATGTCAGAACCAAAAATTTTCATGTGTTTGATGTATGGTTTCTTGCCAAACATCTTCTCATAGGGGGTACAACCAATCGCTGAAGATAACCTGCGATTGTAACTGTAAACAAAACACGAGAGAGATTCGGCCCAATAACTCTCTGGAAGATTGGCATCATGCAGCAAGGTTTTTAACCCTTGAAGCAATGTCTGATTTGCCCTTTCGCAAAGTCCATTCTGCCATGGCGAGCGAGGACTGGACAAATCGTGTTGAATTCCTTTCTCAGTCAGAAAAGCTTCAAACTGCTGAGAAGTGAATTCTCCCCCGCGATCAGTGAAAAGAGTCTTTATCTTTTTACCATGCACATTTTCCAACCAAGCACAGAATTCCTTGAACCTTGGAAAAGCCTCTGATTTCTGCTTGAGATTGTACACATAAATATACCTGGAAAATCCATCAATGAGAACCATGAAGTACCTATTTCCACCCAAAGAGGGTGATAGTGGACCAACTAAATCAGCATGAACAACCTGGTATGGTTCTGTAGCCTGCCTACTAGACACCTTACCTTTCGCAGCCATTTTCACCTTGTTTGCTGCGCATGCCTTGCACTTCATGTGGTACTTGCAGGGTTTAATAGTCATACCTTCAACCAAGGCAGGCATTTTAGATACTGCCTCAAAATGCAAATGACCAAATTTCCTGTGAAAATCGTGAATACATCCTGCATGCAAACTTTTGTTAGAACCTGCAATGCAACAAGTCTCATTCTGCACAACATCATCATAATACAAAACAAACAAATGATCAACGCATTCAGCATGCAATACATAATCGTCTTTCTTTGTGATGGTGCATTTCTTGTTCTTGAAGGAAACGTCAATGTTCCGTTCATTCAGCTGCATAACACTGAGTAGATTGTGTGTTGCATCTGGTACGTAAAGCACATCTTGTATCGATAAGTCCAAACTGTGAAGAACAACAGTTCCGTAGCCTTGACTGGGGATCGTGTGGTCATCCGCCTGGTGAATCGCACCTTCCTGCGGTGTAAAAGACACGAACAGTCGCTTATCGTTGCACATGTGGTGGGTAGCTGCTGAATCAACAACGAAGAAAGATCTAGACGTCTTCTGGACCTTTGCAACGTTTGGAGTGAAGCGTGAGACCATTGCCTTGTGCTGCGTTGTCCTGGAGACCGGACCTTTGCCTTTGCTTTGGCCTTTTCCACGCGATGAACTTCTGCTGCGCTGCTCTGTCTTGGCCCTGGGATATCTGCATTCCCTCTTCATATGGCCTAGACATCCACACAAGTAGCATTTCACTGCCTTCAAAGCTTTGGCGCCCTCTGGTGGTTCCACTGCACTCAGGGATGACGTCTGTGAAGACTCCCCCTTTCCCATGCAGCTAGCACCCCGGCGATCAGCTTCATTCTGGATCACGGCAGTAACATAGGCTACTGTGAGCTGAGCAGTTGGCTGAACAGCAATCTGAGTGGCAACGGACTCCCAACGTGGACCCAAAGAATGTATTATCATGAAGGAATACACAGCCTCTGGAAAGGTGAGTCCTCTCTGTTGCAACTCATGTCTCAGATTTTGCATCTCCATCAGGTGTGTACGCACATCTCCACCTTCAGCAAGAGCCATACCATGCAGCTTGGCATAGTAGTACATTGAGGAACCAGCTTCTGTCCTCAAAGTGAGCCTCTCTTAAAGTGTCCCAAATTTCTCTGGCTGTGGTCTTTCCACGCAACAGACAGAGCTCTTCTGGGGATACTATCAATGTAAGTGTTCCCCTTGCTTTGGAATCCTTAGTAGCCCATTCAGCTGTAATTGGAGCTGGGGGGTTGTCTGTAATAACATTAAACAGACCTTCTTTCCGCAGAATTGCCTCTGCATAGAGTACCCAGTCCGTATAGTTTTTCTTATTGAGCTTAGGAATCCCAAAAGCATCAGCCAGCTTTGCATTAGCCATCATTGCTGCTTTAAACAAGCTGTGTCTGTGTACAGCTGCTTCCAAAAGCGCTTGTAAAGGTACTTTTGGTTTTCAAGCCTCCCAAGCCTGTGAGCTTGTGCCTTAGAGCCTTTGCCTGTATCGCGGCAAAACGGCTTTAAAAGTTCAAAGTCCAGCCATAAAACCATAACCTAGGAGCTGGCAGGCTGCCCGGAGCATGAGCACATACCTTCTCATCAATCAAACTTGACGCGCAGAGCAGATAACGCCGATCCGTTTCTCTGTCCCTCTGCCGGCATTCCGACTCGGCTTCTGGAGTCTCCATTCTTCAGTTTGATTGCGTCTTTCTGGGCCCGGAACCAAAAATGTTGTATTTGCAGAGTCCTTTACACTGCGGAATGATGAGCAGTACGTGCCACATGCTTAACTTGCTTTATTTACAGTTCAATGTTGAGAAATTACAAACATGCATCTTGCCTCTGCGGGAGCAGAGAAGCAACCGTCCTTCTCCTCGGAACAAAAGAACACCGAGAGAACAGTGAAAAACAGGAAACCAGTGTACGTCACATCCAGTCTCCCATTCCCGTGGGAAAACCCAACAGTACTCTGACTGTGGAATGTAAACATTGTCTTGTGACAAGCACTTCGCTGCACAGTGAAGAGAGCAGAAACCAACATCAACAACTTTACACGCAAGGGCCGCAAAAAGAGACTGAGATAGACCGATTCTTAAAAATTAATGGACTACCAAAATTACCCCAGGACAAGAGAACAATCCTGAATTACAAAATAACACAACAAGAAATTGAAGGTGCAATTCAGAACATGCAATTAGGCAAATCTCCAGGGCCTGATGGACTTACCTCCAAGTACTACAAGACATTGAAAGACTATTTGATACAACCATTAATGGAGGTTTGTAATCAGATTATGGAGGGGAAGAAGGCACCGGAATCGTGGAAAGAAGCATACATCACATTGATTCCCAAACTGGAAACTGAAAAGACTCAACTCAAGAACTACCGTCCCATCTCACTCCTAAATGTGGATTACAAAATTTTTGCAGATATTTTGGCAGGTAGATTTAAAAAAGTCTTGAATGAAGTAATTCATAAGGACCAGGCAGGCTTTCTCCCAGGTAGACATTTATCTGACAATACTAGGGACATTATTGACATTTTGGAGCTTTTGCAAACAAATATGAATGCTAAAGCAGTGTTAATTTTTATAGATGCGGAGAAGGCCTTCGACAATATATCTTGGAAGTTTATGAAGAAAAATCTTAAAGGGATGGGAGTGGGACGGGGGTTCGAAAATGGGATAGAGGCAATCTATTCAGAACAAAAAGCTAAATTGATAGTTAATAATGTGGTGACAGAAGAGTTTAAAACTGAAAAAGGAACACGACAAGGTTGCCCTATATCCCCTTTGTTATTCATCTCAGTCCTGGAGGTGCTTTTGAACATGATTAGGGAGGACCGGTTGGTGGAAGGAATACAGGTCGGAGTGAAACAGTATAAACTTAAAGCTTTTGCAGATGACCTGGTTTTAACATTACAGGAGCCGGAATCTAGTACGAAAAGAGTTTTGGAATTGATTCATGAGTTTGGTCGGGTGGCGGGATTCAAATTGAACAAGCAAAAAACTAAGGTTTTGGAGAAAAATTTGACACCTTTGGAATCAGAAAGGTTTCAGAAAGAGACAGACTTAAATGTGGTTAAAAAAGTGAAATACCTAGGGGTTAACTTGACTGCGAAAAATATTTAAAGATAACTATGAAAAATGTTGGTCAGAAATTAAAAAGGACTTAGAAATTTGGTCAAGATTGAAACTTTCCTTGTTGGGTCGAATTGCAGCTATAAAGATGAAAGAAATGAAGACATAAGAGGGAAAATGATCAAAGAACTCTCTAATTGGCTAGGTCTAAGTGAGGAAGAGATGGCATCTTCCGTAGATAATGTATTTAGGATGACAAGGCCCAAACATTTGAAAACGAGTAAATTCTTGGGGGATTGCTTGGTGATCTTCAACTCTCTGGAAATGAAAAATCTAATTTTGAGAAAGAGCTATAATAATAGATTAAGAATTGATGGAAGGCCTATTATTATTTACAAAGAAATACCGGTTAGGCTACTTCGCAAAAGAGATGGATATAAACAAGTGGCAGCAGCTTTGAAGAGAAACGGGATACCATTTCGATGGGAGTTCCCGGAAGGGATTGGTTTCTTCTATAAAGAGAAAAAATTCAGATTGTTGGACACACAGGAGGCGGATAAGTTTTTGAGAAGATATGAAAAAGATTTGGGAAAGGCAGAGAATAGACCAAGGAGTAGAGAGGAGGAGGAGGAAGGGGAAATAAGGAGTAGACAGGAGGTGGAGAGGGGAGTAGGGGAGGGGGTAGTGGAATCAGATGAGGATGACGATGAGGCCGTAGTGGGAGTGGAGACGGCAGAAGAGGAGGAGCTCTCAGGAAACAAAGGCGATAGATTATAGTTTGTGAATCCGGTCAAAGGTACAGAAACAGATAAAGGTAAACAATAACACACACACTAAAATTTTTATCCTGGAATGTAAATGGGCTGAACGAGAAAGCCAAGAGGAATAAAATTGAGAAAGTTGTGAAAAATAAGAAGTATGACGTAATCTGCCTTCAGGAAACTCATATTGCTAAGAAACACAAACATATCCTGGTGAATAAAAAACTTGGAGTAGAGTTTATTAATTCGGAAGTTAATAAAAAAAAGGAGTAGTAATATATGTTAAAGAGAAGTGGGAACCGACTCTGATCTGTAAAGATGAGGAAGGAAGAATCCTAGGGATTCAATTAAATTTCCGGGGGGGGGGAAATTAATGTTGTGACGGTATACGCTCCGAATACAAATAGAGCAGAGTTCTTTGAGAAACTTGAAAGCATGCTACTAGAACTGGAAGCTCACAAACTAATCCTGCTTGGGGATATGAACGGTGTTCCGGCGCCGGACCTGGACAGGAGTGAGAAGAAGGGGAAATTGAATAGGGGAAAATTGCCGAAATCATTTAGTGATATGGAGGGAAATTTAGACCTAATCGACATCTGGAGGCACAAAAACCCTACTTCTAAACAGTTTACCCATTATTCCGAACCCCATCAGAGCTGGGGCAGAATCGACCAGATCTGGATGACAAGATTACTCTCGCTGAGAGTAAAGAAATGTGAAATCCACCCCAGGACAATATCTGATCATTGTGCCCTAGATATGGAAATAAAAAATGAAGTGAAGGGACAATATAGGTGGAGGATGTGTGAGAACCTATTTGATAGCGAAGAGGTGAGGGAAAGAATTAAAGGCACCCTAAAAGAATATTTGGATTTAAATTTGAACAAGGAAACCCCCATAGACATGGTATGGGACGCCAGTAAGGCGGTTTTGAGGGGCCTATTAATACAACAAAACAATTATAGGAGAAAAGTAAGGGAACGTAAGAAAGAGGATATCCTCACTCAATTGAGAAAATACGAGAGAAAATTGATTATAAACCCAACAGATGATGATGCCATCCGAGCCTCCAAGGTGCTTCAATCTCAATACTCAGCGATACTAAATCAGGAGATAGAATGGAAAATTAAATTTACAAAGCAGAGGTATTTCGAGTCAGCAAATAAAATGGGGAAGTTACTTGCTTGGCAGCTAAGAAAAAGAAAGAAACAAAATGTGATTAATAAAATAATAGCGGAGGATAATATCATAGAAGACCCAGATGAAATAGAAAATAGGTTTACTCAATTTTTTGAAAAGCTGTATGAAAGAGGAAGGGAAAACAGCGTAGAAATTAAGAACTATCTGGACCAAAGCGAAGGGAAATATATACTAGAGGAGGATAGAATACAATTGAATAAGGAGATCACAGTAAATGAGATTAAGGAGGCCATTAGCAGGATGAAGAATGGGAAAGCCCCCGGGCCGGACGGTTTGTCCGCAAAATATTACAAAACGTTAGAGGAATACCTAGCCCCGGTGCTTAAAGACGTGATTAATAACATCCTCCAGGGAGGGAAGATCCCGGTTTCGTGGAAAGAGGCATATATAACCTTGATCCCAAAAACAGAGAACGAGAAAACAGATATAAAAAACTATAGACCAATCTCTTTGCTTAACAACGATTATAAGATCTTCGCTGATATTATGGCAGGCAGACTTAAGAAGCTTTTAATGAAATATATACATAAAGACCAAGTGGGATTCCTCCCTAATAGACACCAGAAAGAAAATGTTCGCCAAATATTAAACATTATTGAATACCTAGATATGAGAATAGATATCCCAGCAGCATTAATCTTCATAGATGCCGAAAAGGCCTTCGATAATGTCTCATGGGAATTTTTACTACAATGTTTGGAAAAGGCAGGCATTGAAGGTCCCTACATGAAAGGTATTAGGGCAATATACTCAGAACAACAGGCCAGGTTGATTATAAACGACAATCTGACTAAACCCTTTAAGATCAAGAAAGGTACAAGGCAGGGCTGCCCATTGTCCCCCCTGTTATTTATAATGGTTCTAGAAGTAATTGCAAATAGAATAAGAGAGGCAGTAAATGTGAGGGGGATAAGAATTGGGAAAAAAGAATTTAAGCTCAAGGCCTATGCCGATGACCTGGTCCTGTCCGTGGAGAACCCAGTGGACAGTGCCAGTAGGGTGGTAGAACTACTGGAAGACTTTGGCAGATTGTCGGGTTTTAGATTAAACAGGAAAAAAACAAAAATTCTAATAAAGAATATGGCTGAACAGGATAAAACCCAACTGGAAGAAAAGATTGGTATTAAAATTGTGAATAAAGTAAAATATTTGGGAATCTGGCTCTCACCTAAAAATATAAACCTGGTTGAAGATAATTATAATAAGGTATGGCAGGAAATTAAAAAGGATTTAGACACCTGGCACAGACTGAAACTTTCATGGACAGGGAAGATGGCTGCAATTAAGATGTGTGTCCTTCCGAGACTACTGTTCTTGTTCCAAAACATCCCGATAATCAAAGGTACCGCCCTCTTCAGGAACTGGCAAAAAACCCTGACCAAGTTCATTTGGCAGGGGAAGAGAGCCAGAATAAAGCTTAAATACCTAACAGATTCAAGAGAGAGGTGCGGATTTGCGGTCCCGGACATCAGGCTTTATTATGAAGCAGCTTGCATATGTTGGCTAAAGGATTGGGCCACCCTTAGAAACACAGATCTTTTAGACCTGGAGGGTTTTAATATCAGATACGGGTGGCACGCCTACCTTTGGCAAGAGAAAGGGGAGGTCCACAGAGGTTTTTCTAATCATATAATTAGAGGTTCATTACTAGAAGTGTGGAAAAGGTATAAAAAACTGATTGAAAAAGGCATCCCATGGTGGCTCTCCCCAACTGACATCATCAAAATAAAAAAAATAAATATGACAGAAGAAAGATGTACGTATGAGGACCTCCTAGTAAAGACAGAAGTAGGATGGAAGGTGAAGCCCTATGAGGAGTTGAAAGGCAAGATAAAAGAATGGCTTCATTTCCACCAGATTAATGCATTATGGGGTGAGCATAAGAGATTGGGGATGAGTGAAAAAAAATCAAGGTTTCAGGTAGAAATTTTGGAGAGTAATGATAAACTCCTCTCCAAAATGTACAAACAATTGCTGGAGTGGGATACCAAAGAAGATCTGGTGAAGGGAGCGATGATGAAATGGGAGAAAGACCTCGGTCATAATATAGATTATAACAAATGGCAGACACTCTGGACGAAAGGTGTAAAATTCACAGCATGTGTAACCCTTCGTGAAAATTTAGAGAAAATGATGTACCGCTGGTATTTGACCCCAGCAAAGTTAGGAAAGATGTATAAAACTGTTGATAATACCTGCTGGAGATGCAGAAACAAGGTTGGGACTTTTTTCCATATCTGGTGGACCTGCGATGCAGTGAAGGAATTTTGGAAACAAATATATGACGAATTGAAAAAAATCTTGAAGTATAATTTCCCAAAAACCCCTGAGCTGTTTCTTTTAGGTATGATTGGTAAGGAAATAAAGAAAATAGACCAAACCTTTGTTCAATATGCCATGGCTGCGGCGAGGATTCAAATTGCACAAAAATGGAAAACCCCTGACTTACCTACGATCGGAGAGTGGCAAATGAGACTATATCAATATATTGAATTAGCGAGATTAACACAAAAAATAAGACAAAACAATACAGTTAAATACAAAGACGAATGGAATAAATTCTTAATCTATTTTGAGACCATCTTGGGAATTAATAACTTATCAGTAGACGATAACTAAAATCATCGATGTATAATCTTTTAGTAATACTGCAGAAGTAATATAAGAATATGTAATTCCAAGACCGAGCTGGACGGAAGTTCTTTTATCTGTAAC